>NC_044331.1:46138116-46507789 GCF_007399415.2 Gopherus evgoodei | reverse complement strand
AGCTTCTCCCACCCACATAGCTACCACCTCTCAGGGAGGGATATTAACTATGCAGACAGGAGATGCTCTCATGTTGGCATAGTAGCATCTTCACTGAAGTGCTATAGCAGTGCACCAATGCAGCTGCACCACGGTAGCACTGTACGTGAAGACAAGCACTAAGGTACAGCTCTTCTTAATGAGGTCTGTTTTGCAGTAATTAATTAGAACTGCAGTGACTAGGGTGCTGGCTCAGCAGTTGTTGCCCAGCACCCTGCCAAAGTGTCCTAGTGGTTATAGCAATAGACCAGAAATCAGGACACCTGGTTTCTATTCTACTAACTTGCTCTATAAGCAAATCACTTACCATTTCAGTTTTCCCATCTGTCAAAGGGGGGTAATTATCATAGACATGCAGGACTGGAAGTGGTCTCAAGAGATCATCTACTCAATACCACCACACTGAGACAGGATCAAACATACCTAGAACATCCCTAGAAGAGGTCTGTTTAACCTGCTTGTCAAAGCCACCAGTGGTGAGGATTTTCCAGCCTCCCTAGGTAACATGTTCTAGTTCATCTCTGAAACCCCAAAAGCACTGTGTATGTCTATGGTCCTCATCGCCATACCATCTGAGCACCTCATAGTCATTAACATTCTCATCTTCACAACAGCCCACAAAGGGAGGGAAAGGCCACCATCTTCATTTCCTATGGAACTCTGAAGCCCAGAAGTACTAAAAGATTTATGCAATGCTGGAAGTCAGTGGTAGTGCAGGGTATGGAACCCAGCATTCTTGAGGCCTAGGCTTGGGGCCTAAACAGAGAACCAGGCTATTTCTTATACAACAAAGTGTTATTGCACTCAATGGACAGAAGGGGTGCCTGCTTTCCCTGGCAATTCTTGAAGTTGCATCTGTAACCTCCACTAAAATGCTTTTTGGTATTTGCAACCATTCCTCTCAGCAGTGTGAATTCTAGCAAATGCCCATTATGGTACTGTAGCCAGAGATATCTCCAGTGACCCTCCAGTTCAATACAGCCAACAGGGGGTTATAAATATCATAACATCTGACACCTCCTAACTGCTCAACACTGTCTGACCAACAAGCTGCCATTGGGAGATCATCAGAACCCACAAGTGGTCACACTAACCCAGAGCTCCCACAGCCCGTGGGATCACACTGAGCAGGGCTGGCCAGAAAATAAGGATGTGAAAAATGTCAAGGTTTCAGAATGTGTTCATTTCAAAATAGAATGAAAACTCAACTTTTCAAAATTCTTGTGAAAAAGCACACAGAAAGGAGCCACCTCTGCCCACTGAAGAGCCACTAGCATGCTGGTTAAGGTGTACAGCTGGGGTATAGGAAAACCAAGGTCAAGTCACTGCTTGGTCTGATTCAGAGCATGGACGTGAATGTGTATTTTCCAAATTACACATGAGTGCCCTAACTACCAGTGTTTTTTGCCACCCCAAGAAAAAAAAATTTTGGCTGCCCCCGGTCCCAGCCCTAGGCTCCTCATTGCATCCCCCCACTGCTCCAGCCCTGGGTTCTCCCCCCCTCCAACACCTCCTGCCGCCCCAGCTCTGGGTTCCCCCCCTTCCCCCTCACCATTGCCCCCCCCACACACCTCCTGCCGCCCCAGCCCTGGGCTCTCCCCCCTGCACCTGCACCTGCCTTCCGTTGCAGCCCTGGGTCACTGGTAACTCGCTCCCAGGGCGGGTCATTCAGCAGGAATTTTGGATGTGCACAGAACACAGACAGGATTGGTTCTCATATGGTTACAGAACTGCAATAAAGTGGAACAATTTTCAGCTTGTGTGATTGGAGGATATCTGGATGCATATTATAAGACTGTCCTCCATAAATGAGGAAAAGTTGAGGTGCCTTTATCATTCTTTTGTTCCACTCTTTCTTTCTATGGGGAATTTGCCAATTCAATATCACTGTGTTCCTTTTAAACAAACAAACAAACAGACAAAAGACAATGGCTGTTGAAAATAACAATTCCAGTCCTAATAACCACTGGGAAGCATTTCTTGCTCAATTTTATCCTACTTTTTCTACAGCAAGTTACAGTGGATCGGTATATTTGATTTGGGAGAAATGAAGTAACAGCTGCCCAAATTGAGCTTGAGCACTCCTGAATTTTGAGGTGTTCAAATCTGGAAGGCAGGTGCTGTGCGGGGGGGAAGGCTGTGACTCCGCGGGGGAGCACGGCAGCATGTATGCAGCAGCATGTCCGGCGCTGCACGGAGCCAGACACGCTGGTCTGAGTGGCATGGTAAGGGGACTGGGGTGGGGGCGTTGGAGAAGGTGTAGGGAGTTACAGGGGGCAGTCAAGGAACAGGGAGCAGTGGGGGTTGGATGGGGCGGAGGTTCAGGGGGAGCAGTCAGGCAGGGAGAATGGGGGGTTAGATGGATTGGGGGTTGGGGGGCAATCAGGGGACAGGCAGCAGTTGGATAAGCAGGGGAGTCCCAGAGGTTTGTCAGGGGACAGGTAGGGGGTAGTGTCCTGGGGGGCAGTTAGAGGCAGGGGTCCCGGGAGGGAGCAATCAGGGAGAAGAAGCAGCGGTGTTTAGATACAAGGTGGGGTCCTGGGGAGCAGTTAGGGGCAGGGGTCCTGGGAGGGGGTGATCAGGGGACAGGGAGCGGGGGGGGGGGTTGGATGGGTTGGGGTTTCTGTGCAGGGCAGTCGGAGGAAGTGGATGGTGGCAGGATGGGGCTACCCTCCTTCCCTGTGGAGCATCCTATTTTTTGAATGTTAAAATATGGTACCCTACCCTTCACAGTGCAGCTCTCCATTCACAGCAATCTGTAGCATGAGGTCTCAGCTACCTAACTCCCTCCCTCTCTTTTCTGTTGGTAGTGGCCAAGGGAAGGCTGGGCAATGTAGTTCTTTCCCTGCTCCAGGGCTGGCTCTATAGGCAGGAAGCTAACCAAGGAACTACAGCTCCCAGGGCCCCCTGTTGGTTCTCAGCTCCCATGCTGGATCCCTGCCACCCCTGCAAATAGGCTGTCCCAAGCGCATGCTTGCTTTGCTGGTGCCTAGAGCTGGCCCTGCTAACCACTGAGCTTTTGGCTATGTAGTGGGTCTCTGACCAGAAATTCCATCCTGGATCTAAGAAACAATCTGTTTCAAAACGAGCATGTTTCCATCAAAAGCTTTTTTGTCATTTTCTGCTTAAAATTGTTCAAACAAACCATTCCTTCTAGTCCTGAGCTCAAAGGCAAACATAAAGACATTACTCCAGCCACTGTAGTGAAGCAAATCCAGATTGGCCATGCTGCCTTCATTTAGAACAGGAGACTGGGTCAGATGACATTCACATGAAGCAATTTATTTAGTCGTTCTCTCACTAGAAAGAGTTCACCATGAGTTTCCATGGGATATTTAAAATCTTACTCCATATTTTGGTGGTATTTTTTCATCTCCTTCCTCATTTTAACTGCCATGGCTCATGAGTTCTTCTAGCTGGCACCCTCTGGTAAAAGCTAGAGACACTTCCTCATTAAAAACTTAAGTTATCAAGTTCAGTCCCCAAGAAAAAATGAAGGGAAAAATACCACTGATTTCCCCAACATCAAAGTCTTTTTGAAGATCAGGCAACAGAAAAATGATGGAATCACTGCCTCATGAGTCTTTTTTTTTTCAATCATAAATGGTCAGTAAACTCTAGTACTGTTGGAGAAGCAGCAGTTGAGAGTTTTGATTTCTTAGGACAAATAAGAACCCTTCCTGAGTGTCTCAATACAGATGCAAAAACTGAATGGGCCATTGGACAGCTCATTTCCTTCTCAACCCTGTGTAAGTGGCCCTACTAGGTCAAGTTTGTGAGCTAAGGCTCAGTGAAAGTATTGGGGATTCATTTGCAATTTTGTGATGCCTCTTTTCACATGAACCCAAAATGTAGCTTTTTTGTGAAATTTTGCAATGGTAATTTGACTGCTAAAGCATGTGAAATCATGATGTATTTTCATGTTTCCAAAAACTGGGTCCAAGTTGATGGGAAATTGGTTTCAACTGAGCTCAGTGTGGACGAGGCAACTAAATATAAAAACAATCTCATTTCTAGCATTTTGAATGCCATCACAAAAAATTGGCACAACTACAGTTGTGGCACATTTGCAGTGGGAAGCAGTCTTGCATTGATATCTCTGCTCCATATACCTGCTCTGGGGAGACAGAGGCCTTCAGTTTCCAGGGCTGTCTTTCTCCAGCACTAAATCCATTATAGAGAAAATTTTATGGATTGCTTCTACTTCTCGTTCCTCATTGCAGCAAATACATTAACATACATGTGTTCCTAGCACAAGGAAGAAAGAGCTGATTTCCCCCAGTTCTCCCTGCAGTGAGATGCTGGCTGGAAACCTGGTAGTATCAGTACATTGGCCAACAAGGAAGAAATGATTGGCCAAGCAATGCGCCCCCAGCTTAATGGCATTTCTGTTTGCCTGTCTGTAACGTAATAACCTTTGAAAACCACCTCCAAGCAATTTCAAAGAGCCAGGGAATGTTTTGGGCACCAGTGGGCAAAAGCCTACTGACTGTGCATGAAATTAGAAATGCCTGATTTGCACTAAAATCACCATTTAGTGACTCAGGATGAAGGACTGAGGTGTGACCTCCCGGAAGCCTACAGAAGGGAGACAGAGTCACCCCAGATAGTGGGGTGAGACTGTGACTTTAGGATTAGGGTCAGGGTGAGGTTTAGGGCTAGAAGGCCCCTTGCCCCCTAGTCCAGTCCAGCCCCCCACAGCTGAGCCTGTTGCCACCACTCTGGCTCCCCTTGTCCCAGACCCACTACTCTGCTTTGAACCCTACTGACTGTGGTGAAAATTGGAAAACTAGAAAAGCCTGATTTTACTGACCATCAGACTGTTCCAGTTTTCTGTTTCTCTCCAAGGTCAATAAGGTTCTGACCAATGTAGGTGGACGAGGGGCCCAGCTGTGTGTCTAGCTTGGCCTATATAAGTAGCAAAGTGCTACTTACCCCATCTTTATGGGAAATCTTTATGGGAAATTATAATGAGCTCACCAGTGTGATGCACAGTGATGACTGCTGTAGAGGAAGCAAAATCATCAGATGAACTTCATTGAGTGGACTAGAGAGAGCAACAAAACTGATGGAAGGTTTGGAACTCGTGGGCCTCGTGCTTTGACTCTAGCCAGCAAAATGCAAGGGGATTTTGACTTCACTATTATTTGTTGAATTATAGTGATAACTACACAAGGAGTGCTAAATCAACATAACATACATTATTAAAGGCTAATACCTAAGGTAAAGAGGAAAACAGAGAGAGAGAGAAAGGGTTCTCACTGCTCACTGAAGCTTGAACTGATTGGGGTTCCCAGGTGATGGTGGTAGCTCAGTGTCCTGAGGACAGGAGACAGGCAGCGCCCCCAGCAGAATCAGTCAGGAGATGTAGTCCCAGTGGAACTGATGCAGAGCTTGGGTCTATGCATCAGAATACTTACTTGTAACATAGGTAGGGGGGTTTGTAGAGAAACATCAATGGTTCAAGGGAGAACACTAGATTAGTTTATGGGTAAAGTGATGACTCAAGGGTTTTCTTTAGGCTAGACAATAGGAGCTGATCACTCTTGGCTATGGGTGATGTTTTCTTCCAGGGAGCTCACAATGCAACTAGGCTGCTTTAGTATTTTGGATATCAATCAAGGATTCATTACTAGAATTGGTCTGATAACTGCTGATCTGCGTATGGGCAGGCATATGTTCATTAACATCTGGAGCAGAGATTCCCATGATGCATTGCTTCCCTGCTTTTTCTGGTCCCAGAGTTCAGTGCAGTTCTCTGTTCTTCATTCTGTATGCTAATCCCTGTCCCATCTTTCATGCAGATGAAGCTAGGAGAGTTGTCTCTGCTCTCCATTCTGTATGCAAATGGAGATGTCTTAATCTTGTCACCCTTGTCAGGAGGGGTCTAGGTGTGTCTTCCAGTGCCCTTCACTGCTCTCTATAAGTCTTTTCTCTAATTGATCTTGGTTCAAGCAGAGACCAGGGGAGATGGGAGGTGTCAGACAGGACAGACACTGTGCACTGGCTCCCCCAAAACACAGAGCTGACTGGTATCAGAGAACAGCTTCAAAACTGGGGTACACTGGGCTTGTATGACAACATCCCCATCTGGGTTTGATGGAGGAATTGAACCTGCTATCTGACTATAGGACAGCATTAACCCTATGGCATTATCTAAACAACTGGCTCTGTCAGCCTGGAGGCAGTAGTGCTCATAACCTCAATGACCACTAGCCAGCAACAGAAAGCCACACCGTGTTAGGGTCGGTTATCCTTCACCTCCTCGGCTGCAGCTAAAATGAATAGATGAGGAATTGCCCACACAGTGGGGCAATGTGCTATCCGGAAGTAAGATTTCAAAAGTGCACTAATATGCTATATGTGAATTGGTCTGTGTAGACCCTGCTGGTGTGCACTGAAGGATCCCTAGTGTGCTTTGACATAGGACTATTTCCCTATTGCACTTCAGTGAAGTGCATTGAACTTGTAATGCACACCAGCAGGGTCTACACACACCAATTAATGAGCAGCATGTTTGTGAGCTTTAGAACTCCCACTGGTGGAGACCACATTGCCCCACCACATAGCCAAGCCCTTAGTGTTCAGACTTACTCATCTCCCCCATCCCCTACCATTCCCATTGTTCTCTGTCTGAAGGACTCTGGGGAATACACACAGCTTCTTCCCTGATCACCAATCTTTCATTGACTGCAGCCGCAGCCTCTCACGTCAGCACCTGTAATCATTCTCTATTAATTGTAAACGTACATTCATTAATGTCAGGCCTTGGGTATTTTTCCTTTCACCTCCTCCTTTGCTTTGGCAGATTATATAATTACTCCCAGATTTGCTAATATGGAGCTGTGGATGACTTATTAAGGGAAAGTTAACAGTTAATGACAAAATAAACTGCAGATGTATTCTTTCTTCCCTTTGGTAGTGGGGAAGATGAAAAAACAACAGACAGGAAGAGCAATAAACAAAGCTGCAATTACACGGCCAAGACCAATTAATTACATTAATGAGTTAATGTGATTGTTAAGATGTGGTTTAAGAGCTAAGAGTGGTTTGGTGGCAGACCAGAGCAGCCTCGTTGTTTTGACCACCAGCTGCTAGCAGACGTGTTATGCTCCTTCATCTGTATAGACCCAAGCTCCTGTGAACCATAGAGAGAACTGCACTCTTATAAAATGCTCATGGCAAAAGCATTGCATAGTTGGTGGGTCTTGCTCACATGCTCTGATTGTCAGACCTGGGGTCAGGAAAGAATTTTTGGCCTTCCTGTGCAGCATAGGGCATGGATCAACTGCTGGAATTATCTGGGCATGCCCAGTGCTGGCCAGGCCATCCCTAGGGGAGTGCGGTGTGGGGTGGAAGTAACATCACTTCTGGAATTCACTGTGCCGGGGGCGGGTAGGGGAGGCGGTGTCTCCCCAAACAGCCAGATGTGGCCCCATCCATACTCCACCCCCCCAGGACACCGCTTTGGCAGCACCGCTGGACTCCAGAGGGTTGGGGCCACGCTGCCCACCTTCCTGGGGCTGGGGAGGACGCAGCAGTGATACCCTCCTAGCAGGGCTGGTCTTACCATGAGGTGAACTGAGGCAGCCACCTCAGGTGCCAGACTGTTGGGGGTGCCACTAGGAACCCAGAGTGTAGAAAATTGTGTCTGCTGCTGGTGCATATGTATTCTTTTTGCTCTTGATGCACAGAGATGGTGGAGTGCTGTGCTAGAGAAATGAGGGCACAAGAGACATAACAGGCAGGCAGGAGAAAAGGTGAGAGGGAATAACAGAAAGCAGCAGGAGCTGCAGGGACAGAGAAGAGGAGGAGCCTCTTATGTACCTCTCTAGCACCCCCAGGAGTCTGGACTGATTAACACCAGCTTCTCAGGGAGCTTCCTGTTTCCTGCTGCTTCCCTGAACCCATTTGAGGAGAACAGGCAGTCAACTGAAGTAGTAGGAGCCAGTTAGGCCCTTAAGACGCTGATATCTTCCCTCACTCTGGCCCTGCTATCAGCCTGCTTATTTGTTCCCTTCAAATGAGTGTTGAGAGCTACTATAGCTGGTACAGAACAGCAGTAATGAGTGAAAGAAGAAAATGCCCCTCTGGGGCAGCATTCAGAAAAAGAAAGAAAGCAAAGGAAGCTTTTCTATCTAAGCAGGAAGGAGCTCTCCTGAGATACAGACACAAATGTTCACGGTGAGCCTTCCAGCCCCAGTGAGGATGTGAGTGATGAGGAGATGCCTGATCTTCCAGTTAGTCAGAGTGCAGGTGACCTGGCAGCTACTGCAGCATCCAAATCTCCTTCTCAAATGGATGTAACCATGTACATTCCTGAAGAAAAGTGTAGATCAGAGAAGAGTGTGGTGGAGGCACAAGAAACAGCTGCCACTGAGTTTAGTTCCTTAAGTCTGGATGATCCAGGACTGTGGACCCACTTGAGCAGTAGCCTGAGGGACTTCCTTGGGCCACAGCAAGTGAAAAACTTCATGTTCCCCAACAACAATGAAAATAGAAGTTTCCATCCAACACATTACTGGCGTGAAATCCCCGATGGTGACAAAGTGGAGAGTCCATGGCTTATGTATTCAAAGACCCAGAATACTGCATATTGTTTTTGTTGCAAACTCTTCCAGACTAATGTTCCAGCCACATTGGGTTCTACAGGAACAAAGGACTGGAAAAATCTGGCTAGAAATCTGGCATGACATGAGAAGGCAGCAAATGACCAGAAAGCATGAGGTGAGACTAAAGTTAAAGGCCACCATAGATGATCAGCCTCAAGAGAAGATTGCATCAGAGTCTCTTTATTGGCAAAATGTTCTGAAAAGGCTCATTGCCATTGTGAGAATGCTTGCTACCCAAAACCTAGCACTACATGGCACTTCAGATCAGATGTGCCAAACAATGGAAACTTCCTTAAAATTTTGGAGCTGATGGCTGAGTTTGATGCTATACTCCAGGAGCATCTAGGACAGTGGTTCTCAAACTGGGGCCGCAGCTTGTGTAGGGAAAGCCCCTGGCGGGCCAGGTTGGCTTGGATACCTGCCTCGTCCACATGTCTGGCTGATCGTGGCTCCCACTGGTCGCGGTTTGCTGCTCCAGACCAATGGGAGCCGCTGAAAGTGGCGCGGGCCGAGGGACGTACTGGCCACCACAGAAAGAACAGAGTAGTGCAGACATGGATCCGAGAGTTAAACCCTCGAGCTGTTTTTGTTCCATGCAGTTTTCATTCGTTGAACTTGGTGGTCAGTGATGCAGCATCAGCTTCTCGTGAGGCTGCTGAATTTTTCAATGTAATTCAAAGCATCTATGTATTTTTCTCTGCATCAACTCATCAATGGCAATTTTTGAAGCAACATCTTGGAACAGCCTCTCTGACACTGAAACCACTGAGTGCCACACAATGGGAAAGTCAAGTGGAGGAGATAAAGCCTATCAAACACCAAATTGGGAAGATAGATGATGCCATAGTTGCCATTATGGAGGATAATGCTATGACAGAAACTGTTCATGGAAGAATAGTGGCAGAGGGAAATGGAATCACATACATAACTTCAAATTTCTGTGTGGCTTAGTGTTGCGGTATGACATACTGTTTGAAATAAAAGTTGCAAGCAAGAGACTCCAAGGTGTTGACCATGATATATCTGGAGCAATGGAACAATGGGACAAAGCAAAGTCATACCTATAGTCTTACCGGTCAAATGAGGGATTTCAAAATGTTCTGAAGAGTGCAAAGACGTTGGCAGAGGAACTTCACACTGAAGCTATTTTCCCATCCGTTTAGGAATACAAGAGTCACCGAAGAAGATGACATTTTGATTAAAAGCACAGGATAATCCCATAAGAGACTCCAAACAACAATTCAAAGTTGAATTCTTTAACCTGGTGCTGGATTGTGCAATACAGTCAGGTGAAGAACATTTCATGCAGTTCAAGGAACACAGAGTATATTTGAGATGTTATATGATATTCCAAAACTCCTCACTATACCTGAAGAAGACTTAAACCAGTGATGCAGGGCACTAGAGACAGGGTTGACACATGATGACATGCGCGATATTGATGCGAGTGATTTAGGTGATTAACTGAAAGCCCTTTCAAGATACATTTCAACAGGATCAACTCCAAAAGCTGTTCTGGAGTATATGTGCACAAATAAGATGACCACCCTCTTTGCAAATGCTTTTGTTGCTCTGCACATACTTCTAACACTTCCTGTAACAGTTGCCAGTGGAGAACGCAGCTTCACCAAGCTGAAGTTAATAAAAACACATCTATGCGCCATAATAAGACAGAAAACGCTGGTCAGCCTTGCAACCATCCCAACAGAACATGAGCTGGCCCAGACTGTGGGCCTTCAGCAGGAAGCTGTTCAAATCTTTGCAACCAAGAAAGCACGGAAAGCACCACTTTGATTATTCAGACAGATAAAAATGCCAGTGTTTACTATGCAGAGGAGAAAAGTTACATTTGCTGTTCAGGCATTTGAAAGTTAAGTGCCACTTAAAATTTTTGAACAAGGCATTTTAAGTTGTTAGTTCTCCTTTACGGGGGTAGTAGCAGAGCAGTACCACGAAAGGAGTAGAACAGGAAGAAGGCAGAATTGAGACCATTCAAAGTTTTGGCCCAAGCGAGGGGGCATGGGGGCATCATTTGAGCTCCCCGCCTCAGGTGCCAAAATGTTGTGGGCTGGCCCTGCCTCCTGGCACTCTGGGGCAAACACTCTCCCTCAGGTGGAAGGGCTGGGGCAGCCTCCCTCCAGCTAGCAGGTGACCAAAGCGCAGAGCCCAGAGGGGTCGCCTCGATTTGCCATTCCCTAGGGACGTCTCTGAGTGCTGTAGTCCTAAAGAAAAAAGTGCCAGAACTCCAGAGGTGGTGGAAGCTTGCTTTGAATGTGGGGGCTGAGGTGCATAATGGGGAGCAGTCGGAGGGAGCATAAGTGAATCAGGAGACAGTGGGAGGAGTTGCAAGAATGATTGGGGGATCTGGGGGAGGCCCATGGGAGTAGAGCTTGGCCCACCTCCACCTCCCTGTTATCTTTGCCTGGTGGAAAGGGCAGGGAGTGGTGCATAGGGAGTGTGGGTCTTGGACAGACTTTGCTGCATCTCCTCACTGTGCTGCTGTGCTCACAGGTCATGGAAGTGGGGGAAGCAATCTGCACCAGGTATGACATTAGCTTTGAGGGAGGAGTGGAAAGTAGACTGTTACTTGTCTGAGTCAGTCTGCTTTCTCTGCTCTCCTTAATTGGACATTGTGACAAAGCTACTCACTGGGCAGCATTTATGGGGTAAGTGACTGTCTGCAGTGTGTGTGTTTGTGTTTGGGGGTTACTTGCTGTGTGCTGAGCTTGTGTTTGTCAGTCTGTTTGGTTGTTGTGGTGGTTTGTTTGTTTGAAGGACCGTGTGCTGTAGCTGGCAGTTGGAGGCGGAGCTACCAAGGAAGGTTTGAAAGCTAGAAGCCTCTGGTAATTGGCTGAGCCTTAACCAGTGGGCGGGGGCATTCACTCAGGCCAGGGCTTTATAAAGCTGCACACAAGCGACCAGGGAGCTTAATGAACAGGAGCCGCTAACAGGGAGTTTTGCAAGGGAGTTTGGCAGGGGAGTAGGAAGGGAGTGGGGGTCCCTTGTCGGTCTCATCTGTGACCCATTGGTCCCCTGAACCTATAAACCAAGCCACATCCTAAACCTTTCTGTTTAAAGCAGAGCAGAGCGGACAGGGAGCTGCAGACAGGAATTTGAGAGAGTTTGACAGAGGGAGGCTTACGATGGTTACCGCAACACCTGTGGCAGCACTGCTTCTGTCTCCTCCACCTGCGCCTGTAGCCAGACAGAGTACCAAAGCATGCATGCTTTTACCCAGATTCTGGTGTGGGCTTGCAAAGACTGTAATTTGCAATTTCCACTTACTGATATCCAGGCTGTGAAAGGTGCCTGCTGGTGGAATCTCTCAGGCAGCAGGTTGGAGAGCTACAGCAGGAGGTGGCTAGGCTGAGGAACATCCGTATCCATGAGCAATTCCTGAACAGCATCCATGTGGAGACAGCTGACGTAGCTGTCCCAGATCACAGGACTACTGACACACCAGTGGAGGAGGAGATGGCTCAGTGTAGACACTGGCAGCTGGTTACTTCTGGCAGCAGGCAGTGCTCCACCCCTGCTGCGAACCCTCCTGCTGTGGTAATAGATAACCGTTATGCTCTTCTTGATACAGGAGAGAAGGAATCACCCCCAACAGTTAAGGAGGCGAAGCCTCATACCCCTAAGGCTGGGAGGTCTGCTGCCACCACTGATAATAAGAAACGTAGGGTAGTGGTGATTGGAGACTCTCTGCTGAGGGGGACGGAGACACCCATGTGTCGCCCTGACCGTTCATCCCGGGAGGTATGCTGCCTGCCAGGGGCCCGTATCCGAGATGTTACAGAGGCATTGTCAAGGATTATCCGGCCTTCTGACTACTACCCCATGCTACTCATCCATGTGGGCACAAATGATACTGTGAGGTGTGACACTGAGCAGATCAAGAGTGACTACAGGGCTCTGGGAGTACGGGTTAAGGAGTTTGGAGCGTAGGTGGTATTCTCTTCGATTCTTCCTGTCGAAGGTAGGGGCCGGGGCAGAGACAGATGCATTGTGGAGGTGAATGCCTGGCTGCGAAGATGGTGTTGCCAGGAGGGCTTTGGCTTCCTCGACCACGGGATGCTATTCGAGGAAGGACTGCTAGGCAGAGATGGCGTTCACCTTTCGAGGAGGGGAAAGGCCTTATTTGCGCACGGACTGGCTAACCTAGTAAGGAGGGCTTTAAACTAGGTTCGACGGGGACAGGTGAGCAAACCCCACAGGTAAGTGGGGAACACAACCTGGGAGATGGGTCGGAAACAGGAGGGAGCACGGGCTATAATGGCAGAGAGAAAGGAGGGTCAGGGCAAAGCTGGGAGGCAAGATCAAACCAGTATCTTAGATGCCTATATACAAATGCAAGAAGTATGGGTAATAAGCAGGAAGAACTGGAAGTGCTAATAAATAAATACAACTATGACATTGGTGGCATTACTGAAACTTGGTGGGATAATACACACGACTGGAATGTTGGTGTGGATGGGTATAGTTTGCTTGGGAAGGATAGACAGGGGAAAAAGGGAGGAGGTGTTGCTTTATATATTAAAAATGTACACACTTGGACTGAGATGGAGATGGACAAAGGAGATGGAAGTGTTGAGAGTCTCTGGGTTAGGCTAAATGGGTAAAAACACGGGTGATGTCGTGCTGGGAGTCTACTACAGGCCACCTAATCAGGTGGAAGAGGTGGATAAGGCTTTTTTCAAACCACTAACAAAATCATCCAAAGCCCAAGATTTGGTGGTGATGGGGGACTATCCAGATATATGTTGGGAAAATAACACCGCGGGGCACAAACTATCCAATAAGTTCCTGGACTGCATTGCAGACAACTTTTTATTTCAGAAAGTTGAAAAAGCTACTAGGGGGGAAGCTGTTCTAGACTTGATTTTAACAAATAGGGAGGAACTTGTTGAGAATTTGAAAGTAGAAGGAAGCTTGGGTGAAAGTGATCATGAAATCATAGAGTTTGCAATTCTAAGGAAGGGTAGAAGGGAGTACAGCAAAATAGAGACAATGGATTTCAGGAAGGCGGACTTTGGTAAGCTCAGAGAGCTGATAGGTAAGGTCCCATGGGAATCAAGACTGAGGGGAAAAACAACTGAGGAGAGTTGGCAGTTTTTCAAAGGGACTCTATTAAGGGCCCAAAAGCAAGCTATTCTGATGGTTAGGAAAGATAGAAAATGTGGCAAAAGACCACCTTGGCTTAACCACGAGATCTTGCGTGACCTACAAAACAAAAAAGGCGTCATATAAAAAATGGAAACTAGGTCAGATTACAAAGGATGAATACAGGCAAATAACACAGGAATGCAGGGGCAAGATTAGAAAGGCAAAGGCACAAAATGAGCTCAAACTAGCTATGGGAATAAAGGGAAACAAGAAGACTTTTTATCAATACATTAGAAACAAAAGAAAGACCAAGGACAGGGTAGGCCCACTGCTCAGTGAGGAGGGGGAAACAGTAACGGGAGACTTGGAAATGGCAGAGATGCTTAATGACTTCTTTGTTTCAGTCTTCACTGAGAAGTCTGAAGGAATGTCTACTATAGTGAATGCTTACGGGAAGAGGATAGGTTTAGAAGAGAAAATAAGAAAAGAGCAAGTAAAAAATCACTTAGAAAAGTTAGATGCCTGCAAGTCACCAGGGCCTGATGAAATGCATCCTAGAATACTCAAGGAGTTAATAGAGGAGGTATCTGAGCCTCTAGCTATTATCTTTGGGAAATCATGGAAGACAGGGGAGATTCCAGAAGACTGGAAGGGGGCAAATATAGTGCCCATCTATCAAAAGGGAAATAAAAACAACCCAGGAAACTACAGACCAGTTAGTTTAACTTCTGTGCCAGGGAAGATAATGGAGCAGGTAATTAAAGAAATTATCTGCAAACACTTGGAAGGTGGTAAGGTGATAGGGAATAGCCAGCATGGATTTGTAAAGAACAAATCGTGTCAAACTAATCTGATAGCATTCTTTGATACGATAACGAGCCTTGTGGATAAGGGAGAAGCGGTGGATGTGATATACCTAGACTTTAGTAAGGCATTTGATACGGTCTCGCATGATATTCTTATAGATAAACTAGGAAAGTATAATTTAGATGGGGCTACTATAAGGTGGGTGCATAACTGGCTGGATAACCGTACTCAGAGAGTAGTTATTAATGGCTCCCAATCCTACTTGAAAGGTATAACAAATGGGGTTCCGCAGGGGTCTGTTTTGGGACCGGCTCTGTTCAATATCTTCATCAACGATTTAGATGTTGGCATAGAAAGTACGCTTATTAAGTTTGCGGACGATACCAAACTGGGAGGGATTGCAACTGCTTTGGAGGACAGGGTCAAAATTCAAAATGATCTGCATAAATTGGAGAAATGGTCTGAGGTAAACAGGATGAAGTTCAATAAAGATAAATGCAAAGTGCTCCACTTAGGAAGGAACAATCAGTTTCACACATACAGAATGGGAAGAGACTGTCTAGGAAGGAGTATGGCAGAAAGAGATCTAGGGGTCATAGTAGACCACAAGCTTAATATGAGTCAACAGTGTGATACTGTTGCAAAAAAAGCAGACATGATTCTGGGATGCATTAACAGGTGTGTTGTAAACAAGACACGAGAAGTCATTCTTCCGCTTTACTCTGGGCTGGTTAGGCCTCAACTGGAGTATTGTGTCCAGTTCTGGGCACCGCATTTCAAGAAAGATGTGGAGAAATTGGAGAGGGTCCAGAGAAGAGCAACAAGAATGATTAAAGGTCTTGAGAACATGACCTATGAAGGAAGGCTGAAGGAATTGGGTTTATTTAGTTTGGAAAAGAGAAGACTGAGAGGGGACATGATAGCAGTTTTCAGGTATCTAAAAGGATGTCATCAGGAGGAGGGAAAAAACCTGTTCACCTTAGCCTCCAATGATAGAACAAGAAGCAATGGGCTTAAACTGCAGCAAGGGAGATTTAGATTGGACATTAGGAAAAAGTTCCTAACTGTCAGGGTAGTTAAACACTGGAATAGATTGCCTAGGGAAGTTGTGGAATCTCCATCTCTGGAGATATTTAAGAGTAGGTTAGATAAATGTCTGTTAGGATGGTTTAGACAGTATTTGGTCCTGCCATGAGGGCAGGGGACTAGATTCGATGACCTCTCGAGGTCCCTTCCAGTCCTAGAGTCTTTGAGTCTATGAGATGTACATACACTAAAAAGCAAAGGTCCGTGCTTGGAAGAACTGCCAGTCTACAGGGAGTCATGCAAAGAAAGGCCACACAGGACAACAATTCCAAGGTCAGAGGTCATGGGGTAGCCATCCAGTTAATGAGTCTGTGGCAAACTAGGGGCTTTCTATGGATTCAGCCCAAGCCTGATGAAACCTATGCCAAGACTATTGTTGGCTTCAATGGACTTGAGCTCAAGCCCTAATAGTACAGCATGGAAAGAGCAGGTTTGGGTTTTGTAATTCTGTATTATTAATATATAAATTAACATCCTGAGTCAGCAAAGCACTTAACAGAACTTGAGCACTTGCTCACAGTTAAATGAATGCCTAACGGGTCTGCTGAATAGGGATGGATTTAAATAGGGCTTAAAGTTAAGTCCCTACTTAGGAGCCATGTTGAACCAGAACACAACAGAGTTAAGGAGGCTTCATATGTGTAGAGTGAGCTGCCCGGGGGAATTGGAGTCTATCCCTGCCTGTTCCGGTGTGTTGCTGGGCAAGTCACTTACTGACATATTCTGGGGTGCAATCAGGACAGGGAAGGGGTTGTGCCACCATCTACCCTGTAACCCTGGGTGCCTTTAATGCTGCTCTGCTGCTGGGGCTTGCAGCTGGCACCAACAGCCAGCAGACAAGCATGCAGTCCCATGAACCTCTGTGATGCTTCAAGTCAAAGTTGTAGAAACTATCAGAAGCCTGCATCCCAAGAAAGGGGAAAAAAATCATAGGCAGGAGTTGTAGACCAAGCTGGATGAGCAAGCATCTCAGAGACGTGATTAAGAAAAAGCAGAAAGCCTACACGGAGTGGAAGATGGGAAGGATTCACAAGGAAAGCTACCTTATTGAGGTCAGATCATGTAGGGATAAAGTGAGAAAGTCCAAAAGCCATGTAGAGTTGGACCTTGCAAAGGGAATTAAAACCAATAGTAAAAGGTTCTATAGCCATATAAATAAGAAGAAAACAAAGAAAGAAGAAGTGGGACCACTAAACACTAAGGATGGAATGGAGGTTAAGGATAATCTAGGCATGGCCCAATATCTAAACAAATACTTTGCCTCAATCTTTAATGAGGCTAATGAGGAGCTTAGGGATAATGGTAGGATGACAAATGAGAAAGAGGATATGGAGGTAGATATTATCATATCCTACGTAGAAGCCGAACTCGAACAGCTTAATGGGACAAAATCGGAAGGCCCAGATAATCTTCATCCAAGAATATTAAAAGAACTGGCACATGAAATTGCAAGCCCATTAGCAAGAATTTTTAATGAATCAGTAAATTCAGGGGTTGTACCATACGACTGGAGAATTGCTAACATAGTGGAGTTCCTCAGGGATCAGTTTTGGGACCAATCTTATTTAATCTTTTTGTTACTGACCTTGGCACAAAAAGTGGGAATGTGCTAATAAAGTTTGCAGATAACACAAAGCTGGGAGGTATTGCTAACACAGAGAAGGACCGGGATATCCTACAGGAAGATCTGGATGATCTTGTAAACTGGAGTAATAGTAATAGGATGAAATTTAATAGTGAAAAGTGCAAGGTCATGCATTTAGGGATTAATAACAAGAATTTTAGTTATAAATTGGGGACACATCAGCTGGAAGTAACGGAGGAGGAGAAGGACATTGGAGTATTGGTTGATCACAAAATGACTATGAGCCGCCAATGTGATATGGCCATTAAAAAAGCTAATGGAGTTTTAGGATGCATCAGGAGAGGTATTTCCAGCAAAGATAAGGAGGTGTTAGTACCATTATACAAGGCACCGGTGAGACCTCATCTGGAATACTGTGTGCAGTTCTGGTCTCCCATGTTCAAGAAGGATGAATTCAAACTGGAACAGGTTCAGAGACGGGCTACTAGGATGATCCGAGGAATGGAAAACCTGTCCTATGAAAGGAGACTCAAAGAGGTTGGCTTGTTTAGCCTAATCAAAAGAAGGTTGAGGGGGGATATGATTGCTCTTTATAAATATATCAGAGAGATAAATATGAGGGAGGGAGAGGAATTATTTAAGCTTAGTTCCAATGTGGACACAAGAACGAATGGATATAAATTGGACACTAAGAAGTTTAGACTTGAAATTAGATGACGGTTTCTAACCATTAGAGGAGTGAAGTTCTGGAACAGCCTTCCAAGGGGAGTAGTGGGGGCAAAAGACCAATCTGGCTTTAAGACTAAGCTTGATAAGTTTATGGAGGGGATGGTATGATGGGATAGCCTAATTTTGGTAATTAATTTGTGAAATTGACCTTTGATTTTCAGCAGATAAGTATGCCCAGTGGTCTATGATGGAATGTTAGATGGGATGGTATCTGAGTTACTACAGAGAATTCTTTCCTGGGTGCTGCCTGGTGAGTCTTACCCACATACTCTGGCTTTAATTGATCGCCATATTTGGGGTTGGGAAGGAATTTTCCTCCAGGGCAGATTGGCAGAGGCCCTGGAGGTTTTTCGCCTTCCTCTGCAGCATGGGGCACGGATCACTTACTGGAGGATTCTCTGCAGCTTGAGGTCTTCAAACCACAATTTGAGGACTTCAATAACTCAAACATAGGTTAGGAGTTTGTTACAGGAGTTGGTGGGTGAGATTCTGTGGCCTGCATTGTGCAGGAGGTCAGACTAGATGATCATAATGGTCCCTTCTGACCTTAAAGTCCATGAGTCTGTGAGTTCTGGTTCTTTGCTCTGACCCCAGCAGCCTGCCTACAGCTCACCAGCCCTGCTCAAGCCTCTATCGCTCAGTTACCTGATGCATGAGTGATGCCAACACACTCCTAGTCCCAAACCCACCTGCTCTGACGTGTCCAGCCCTCTCCTGGGATGCTTGTAGAAGTTACAAAATTTGTGGATCCCTTTAAAGAAAGCGTTTACTAGCAGCTTGCCACCTTACTGAAGTTAACATATACTCTAGGGCAGTGGTTCCCAAACTGGGGTTCATGAATCAGTGGTGAGCTGGAGCCAGTTCCCACTGGTTTGCGGGAACCGATTGTTAAATTTAGAAGCCCTTTTAGAACCAGTTGTCCCTCGAGGGACAATTGGTTCGAAAAGGGCTTTTAAATTTAACTAAAGCTCCAGCAGTTCCCTGCCCTACCCCCGGCCCCAGCTCACCTCACTCCGCCTCTGCCTCCTCCCCTGAAGGCTCCCCTGGCATCTCCTCCCCCTCCCCGGCTTCACACGAATCAGCTGTTCATGCAGCAAAGGATCCTGTGGCACCTTATGGACTAACAGACGTTTTGGAGCATGAGCTTTCTTGGGTATTCATGCAGGAAACCTGGGATGGCTGAGAAGGAAGCAGCGGCTTCCCGCAGGTGAGCTGGGGCAGGGGGAAGGGGTGTGAGGAGGGCACCAGGTGCCACAAGGCTCCGGCCTGGTCCCCGACCTCAGCAGGCCGGGCGGCGTGGCTCCAGCCCGGCCCTGACCTCGGCCGGCCAAGCAGCATGCCTCCGGCCTGGTCCCAACCTCGGCCAGGTGGCACGGCTCCAGCCCGGCTTGGCCTGGACCCTGGGCCCGGCCAGCTGGGTTCCCCGAATCCAGCCCTGGCTGAGCGCCCCAGCTCCAGTCCCAATGCCAGCCAAGCTGCTCAGCCCAGCCCGGCCCTGCCAAGCCCCCACCTCCAGGCAGCGTGGTAAGGGGGCAGGGAGCTGGGGGGGGGGTGTTGGATAGAGTGCAGGGGAGTTGAGGGGGTGGATTATTGTTGGGGTGGTCAGAGGGCAGGGAACAGGCGGATTGAATGAGGGCAAGGGTCTCAGGGGGCAATCAGGAAGGAGCAGGAGTTGGATAGGGTGGTGGGGGGCAGGCAGGTGCAGGGGTTCCAGGAGCAGTCAGGGAACAGAGAAGGAGTGGTTGAATGGGGCAGGGGTCTGGGGGGGCCCATCAGGAATGAGAGGACTGGTTGGATGGGGTGGCAGGGGGCAGTCAGGGGACAGGGAAGAGGGGTGGATGGGGCAGGGGTCCCCGGGAGTGGCTGTCAAGGAATGTGGGGGGTTGGATGGAGCAGGAGTCCTGGGGATGGTGGGGGGGCATGATCCCCTCGTGGGGGGAGGAGGAGGGAACCGGTTGTTAAATTTTGGCAGCTCATCACTGTCGTGAACCCCTGGGGGTTTGTGAAATGTTACAGGGGGTTCTCGGGGAAAAAAATCCCTAATGGCTGACAGAGCTGTCCCTAGGGGCCCTGGGCAGCACGGGGCCAGCAGCCCAGGGCCCCTAGACTTCCAAGACCTAAGCAGCTCAAAGCAAGCATATCTATCACACTGATGAGATTTAAACTTCAAGACTCCTTATAAGAAACGGAAAGGGAGGTGAATATTTTTGCTGTTTTTAAAATTAAATAGGCAGCTAGTATTATTGTTTTTAAAATTATTATGAAGAACAAATTTAAGCTTTGTTGTAACGTGCATTATTTGCCTGGACTGCTCAAGACCTGAATGCTTGTGTAGGAGGAACTCTTTTGAGTTGGCTTCTTAAATACCTTCATGCTGCTTCACACCTGATATTCCTTGATGAAACATAGGAGCCTTATCTTATAACAGGCTTATTCAAAGTGATACAAGCTAGGAAAGTGAGGTCTTAGAAAAGTGTTGCTGTTTTCATAATGTAATACAAATACTGTAATGATAAATAATAATAAATAGTGTAATAAGCATGTCATACAACAAATTTTGTATTTCCAAGATCACTGCTTTTATAATTTATACTCAGGTAAAGGAGAAAACCCTGGAAA
Organism: Gopherus evgoodei; assembly: GCF_007399415.2. NCBI lineage: Eukaryota > Metazoa > Chordata > Testudines > Testudinidae > Gopherus > Gopherus evgoodei. The sequence goes on along the minus strand of NC_044331.1, from coordinate 46,487,206 downwards.
TACTCATTTTTAAGAGGGGGTTCGTGAGACTTGATATGCTAGTGAAAGGGGTTTACAAGCTGTTAAAGTTTGGGAACCACTGCTCTAGGGGATCAAAGCACTGGACTGGTTTACAGTAAAAAGTAAAACACTGATGGCGTGTTCACCCCACACTCGCGCTGAAAGGATTATTGACAACTAAGAAGGGGTCTAATTAACCTAATAGGCCACAGGTGAGGAGAATCCAGTGGCCAAGTAAGCCCCTGTTGGAGTGAGGGAGCCCAGCTGAGGAGGAACATACTGGGCTGGGATGATAAAGACAGGAAATTAGAAGCCAAAGTGGTGGCTAGGAAAATCTGTGTAGTCACACTCTGGGAGAAAGTAGGTGTGTTTGGGTTGGCAAACCGGGAGGGAGCCAGGAAGGTGGGAAAGGTAGCGAGGTCTTGGCTGTTGGCTAGAGGGTCCCTGAGCCGGAACCTGGGCTGGGCTGGGTTTCCCTTCTAGCCGCTGCAGGAGCGGCACTATGTGGCAGTGACTGGGAAGACTGCCTAGGGCTGCTGGCAAGGAAAGACATTAATACCCTGGAAGGGGGAAACACAGACAGTGACCTGGCTGGAGGGCTGAGTCATGAAGGGGCGGCAGCAGCAGCTTGTGGTGCCAGATGGGCTGAGACGGCATGACAGCGTGCAATTGCAGGAAGGGGCATGGACCTGGAGAGCTAGTCCCCGGAGTGACCAGTAAGAAGCACTAGCCTAGTGGAGAGTGGATCACCCTGTCACAAACACATTTACTAAACCAACATCATTGACTAAGTGACACCAAGTAGGGCATAGAGGGTAGAAATGGCTACAAACTAAATACGCTCCTCAGACTAACAATTTCAGCCAGTTATAATCTTTGCCTAAGCAGGCTTGTCACTTATAATGAATTTCCAGAGACTTCAACCTCCTTGGCTGAAGGCCCCATCATTCTGTGATCCCAGGAGCTCTGGCCTCTTTAGTCTTGCAAGTGATGGATAACTTAGGGGTTCTCTGCCCCTCTCTTTACAGCCCAGTAACCCTTTGGAAAATGTCTCTCTTGAAGCTCAAGACCTACTTCAAGAGGCAGGAAGGCTGATAACTAGGCTGGCCAGACACAGGCCTGTGTGATCTGGTCTTGCTGACTCCCCACCTAACTGGTGAGCTTTGGTGGCTCTGTTTTCTGCATTGGTAAATTGTGATCTCATTGTCCCTGGTCAGCCCTGCTGCCTTTGTATTCAAGAGTTGGGCTCACCTGTTCTCTACTTCCTTCCAATACAGACTTTAAATAATAAGGTCAGAGAACATCCATGACTCCACCTGCAGTGTTAATGCATACATTTCACATTTGTTTTCCAATGATATATGACATAGCACCATTCAAATACAGATCATGAGACCCATGTATTGGGGTTCACTGGTCAAGCCGGCTGAAACTCACTGCATAGCATAATGGGCAGGAGGGAGGCCCTACAGCTCAGGATGGGGATGCATTGGTAGAACTGGTGGATCCAGGACTAGAATAGCAGAGAGTGCCACTTTGGCTTAGGAGTGAGTTGCATTGGTGGAGTGGTGAGAAGCTGTAGGACTGGAATCACGGGAGATCTACACATCTGGATTGTGGCAAAGTTGTGGAAAGACAGTGGAATGAAGAGCAGGGCTGGAATAGCAGGAATCACTGCAGGTAAGGACTGAAGTGTGTTAGATAAGACTAACGTGACTTGCTTAACCTTTCAGGGCAGGGCTGGAACAGCAGAGGGTACTGTGGGTTAGGACTGGGGTGCATTGGCAGAGATGCAAGTGGATGCAGGTTTGGACTAGGAGTGGGTGCTACAGGCAGGGCCGGTGCAAGGATGTTTCACTCCCTAGGCGAAACTTCCACCTTGCGCCCTCCCCCATCCCTGAGCCCCCACCCTGAGGTGCCCCCCCGTGACAGCTCCCCCCATCAGCCCTGAGGCACCCCCTCGTGGCAGCTCACCCCTGCTCCGCCTCCTCCCCGAGCACGCTTCACTTCTCCTGCCTCCCAGGCTTGCGGCGCCAATCAGCTTAGGCACCGCAAGCTTGGGAGGCGGGAGAAGTGAAGCAGTCACGGCGTGCTCGGGGAGGAGGTGGGGCAGGGGTGAGCTGGGGCGGGGAGTTCCCCTGCATGCCACCCCCCCACCCTTTACTTGCTGCAGGCGGTCCTCTCCGTGCTCCCCTGCCCCAGCTCCCTCCCGGCGGCAACCGGGGCGGCTGAAGATCTGGCCGCCGCAGTTGCTGCCGAAGAAAATGCTGCCCCTCAAATCCTAGCGCCCTAGGCGACTGCTGAGGTCACCTAAATGGTTGCACCGGCCCTGGCTACAGGATTGGAAAGGCGGTGTGTGGGGAGCTCAGGGCTGGAATAGCAGGGAAGGCCTGAAAGGCATGGGCAGAACTGACTGGTAGGCAAACCTGCAGTCTTCTCCTTTGTGCTAGCTCAGTCTAGTACATCCCTACAGGCCAGGGACACGTGAAGCCCCCATTTTATCAAGGCATCATCCCTGCCAACCCTCTCGCCCAGCACCAATGCTGAGCCAGTACCAGGGCTGCTTGGCCACTTGTCAACTCTTTTTTCTTCTTTTTGTCACTGGACTAAAGCTCATTTGATTCTATTAATAGAGATTTTCACACTGAGCCTGGGATTTAAATTGGCAAACTCAGGTTTGATGCAGTGCGTTGTCAGAGCCTCTTATGCCCATAATGAGACAGTGATGAATGGCCCTTTGTTACCCATTCTGCAGTAGCAGCCGCTGAAGCCAGCACATGCTAATGCTATCCACATGAAAGCCGAGGAGGAGGAGGTGGCTGGAGGAAGAGGAAAACCAGGTACTGGCATGATTGATTGTTAGCCGTGAAGGCTCCAGCCCAATATAATTACTGACTTAATTATTCATGGAAAAACTACAGTAAAAGGACATGAGTAAGGGTGCAAAGTCAAGGAAATGCCAGGATTTAGGGGTTTGGGTTTTTTACAGAACTGGAAAGGACCCTGAAAGGTCATCAAGTCCAGCCCCCTGCCTTCAGTAGTAGGACCAAGTACTGATTTTGCCCCAGATCCCTAAGTGGCCCCATCAAGGAATGAGTTCATAACCCTGGGTCTAACCAACACTCAAACCACGGAGCTATCCCTCCCCCGATCTCAATGGGCTCCCCTGTAGACATGCATTATGTTACTGTGATGGGAAGCAGCGTAGCCTAGTGGGTAATCCACTGGATTAAAACCCAGGAAACGTGTCCTCCATTCCTGGCTCTGCCACTGGCCTCCTGGGTAGGCCATTTCCCCATCTGTAAAATGGGGTTAACCACCTGGTTGGTACAGCACTTTGCAATCTACGGATGAAAGCTGCTATAAGAGCTCAGTGGTGTTATTATCTTAGCTCTCCAGGAGGAGAAAATGAGTCAAATCAGATGCCAGGCAGTCCTGTGGCCCCGTGGGCTGCAGATGAGATGCAGGCTTGTGAAGAGCCAGACAGGGAGCAGGAGGACTCCTGGGAGAGCAGCCTGGCGAGTTAGTGATCTGTAGAGGGCAGGGAAAGACTGAATAGAGGCTGTAAGACTCTTTAGGGACTGAAGACAGACCCTCAGGGTGGGGAGGCAGTGGCCATCTGGAGATTGGGGCAAAGACTTTTTCTGTTTGGTACCTGTTTGACTTTGATACTCTAGAAGGGGTGGATTAGTTCTTTTATGGCCAATGGGCCACATCACTGCAGCAACTAACCCAGGCAGAAGGACTAAACTCTATGAAAGGGAAACTGAGGCAGCATCTAGCCCTGAACCAGACCAAGTTGGTGGTGTTGCTACACCTGGCAATAAAGGATCGATCATGGGACACTCCACATGTGTTTGGGTATCGTTGGGATAACCCACCGCCGGTCTGGGAGGGGCTGTGAAGTGCTGTGCACTCACACACAGATGCACACATTAGCACAGCTATGCAGCATGGGAGGGATTTGGAAGGTCAGACTCTTTTTCAGGCCCCGATTCCACACCCAAGGCAGCGATCTCGCAGCCTGATGCTAGCTCTGTTCCAACACCAGCGAAATAAGTTCTGACACCCAGCATAAGCTTTTCATCCAGCAACTGGCATCTGCTGCCACCGTAGTGCATTTGTTTCATCTCCTGCAGATGCCTCTGTGTTCTTCTAAGAGAATAGGAAATTGGGGAACTTTTGAAGTTGTCTCCCTGCAGCCTACTAAATTCTTATTTAAATGCTTTGAGTTCTGAGCTTGGCTTTCTCAGTAGGGACAGATGGTCCCTGACAACAGATCATTACCCTGATCTAGAGTGGACCCAACCAGAACCCAACATCTCTGAGGGCTGGAAAAGCGCAAGTCCAGATCCTGACCCAAGTCCTGTGTGTGTGGTCCAGGGTGATTCTGACAATAGGCCCCTGACTCAGCCAATGAGTAGGCCAATAACGAGCCACCAACTTATCCAGAACCCTCAGCCTTCAGCTGCAAGAGCACAGGCCTCCCACCCTGAAGGTGAAGGAGCTTGCCCATAGTCAGAGCCAGCAGTAGTTCCCTTGTCCTCACAGTGGGCCAGCCACTACCTTGCCCACAAAGCTGGCATACAACACCAGAAGAGACAGGTGCATTCACCTCTGATTTCCTGGCTTCCATGGTGATCAATGCCAGATGCTTCAGAAGATGCGAAACTCTCACACTGTTCCCAACCAGGTAGTACCACACTGTGAGGGGAAGTGGCCCCTCTCTGCCTGAAAATAAGCCTGTCTCCTGAAGCATGAGGACTCAAGGCCCGTAAGGACAGACTCCTGGGCCTAGCCAAGCCTTGTTCGGCAAAGGTCTCGAGGGGATGCAGGAAAAGGTGACTTGGCACTCTAGGCCACTCTGTCAGGCCTGGGCTCAACCTCAGCCCACAGGTGCTGTAATTTAAGTTGGTGCTGATGGCCCTATTGGAGACTGCTGGAGGGCGAGACCATGCTCCCTCCCCCCTCTAAACACCCGTTCCCCAGCGGAGCAGGAGTTATATAGATTGGAAGGGGTTCCCTTACAAAGAGCTCTGGAAGGAATCTGAGCCCTGCTGCTATGGGGCAAGAACCAATCTTTATTGTGGGGCAAGGAGGGAACCTTCCCTGGCAGAAGGTTGGTCCCTAACTGCTTATTTCAGGGGATCTTCCTCTGAAGCGGCTTATGCCAGCCACGGTCAGAGACAGGACAGAACAGGACAGGACAGGGCCAGATGGATCTTGAGGCTGAACAAGTCTGGCAATTCCCATGTAGCAGCCAGGCTTGGGACTGATAGGCCAGGTGCTCTAAGAGGCACATTTTGGCCTCCTGTGTTCCCACCTCATCCCACCCACATGGTGCTGTGCATGGAGGCCAGAGCAGGAGGGGGACAGAGGCGTTTTGCTCGATGACCCCGTACCTACACTTTGTATACATGGAAATGAGCCAAATCAGCCCAGCTTTGTCAAGGGGAAAGCCCTGACAGCTGGAATATCAGTGACAGTCTCGCCTTCCTGGTGGAGTTGGTAAAAACCCCATGAGGCCTTTGGTTGAATCCAGCATTCCCTGTAATCTGCTTGGATCCAGCACATGGTTGCTTATTATCCTTTATTGCTTTCCATGTCTAGGCACACAAGGCGTTTTACAGCCACACACTGCCTGCTTCCAGAAACATGAAACCTAATTTGGATGGAAACAAGGGCAATTAAAGAATAAGGTACAGAAAGGGCAGGAGAGGAAATGGGATGGAGCAAAGGTTGGCTCTGAAGGGGAAGGAGAGAAAATCCAGGAATGTGTGGAGAGAGCACAGGCCTGAGAACTTTTTCACATTCTAATATATCTTTTTTGAGATGGAAACTGGAGCATTAAAGAGAAAGGGTGGAAGGGAGAGTCCCATGGAGACTGCAGCATAATTCAAGCAGGCACCTGAAGGTGGTCCTCACATCACAGGTTAGGGCCCTAACCATTGAGCTCTTCCGTTCTTTGGCTTGTCATGAAAACTGTCAAAAGGGCTCTGGTTCTTTTCCCACCCCATTTAACACAGAGAAGGTGGAGGCTCTCCACAGAGCAGCCAGTGTCTTGCTTTACCACTGAGTCACAATGTGTTAACCTCAGGCCGACAGTGATGTCTGCAGCCACTCAGGCTCCCAGGGGACAGATCTCGCAGCTGAACCTTTGTCTGCAGCAGTGCTTGTTGACTCAGGAATGTATCAACCCAAATTAGCTGTGTTAGTGCAAAGGCAGGAGTGGATACAGTGGTAGGGGAGGGATTTGAACTCAAATTAATCAGAACAGATGAAACTTGGCTAGGAATAGGAAGGGAAAAGTGGAAAGAAAGCAGTCCCCTGGAGAAGTTCTGCTAGAGATTTAGAAGCCGGATGCTAATAGATTCCTAAACACTGGTGTCTCACTGCTACCTGCCATGGAGTCAGGCATGTGTGGTCTGTGCTAATTGGGCCTGGAATCCAAAGGATGCAGGGCTGGCTTTAAAAAGAGATGTTCACTGACAGCAGCTCTGTTGCAAGGGCTGGTCTCGGGAAGTGAAAGTTCAAGCCCCTAGATAGATCCACATTAGCAAAAGGCCCAAGGAACAAATCAATGAGTAACTTGCAGTGAGACATAAACTGGAGCACTAGCCCTGCAATCTAAGAAACAGGTATTTATATTCTGCCTGCAAGTTCTACATTCCCCCAGCAATTTCAACTGGAAAGGTTATTCTTCCTTTCTTCTCCTTAATAGTGTTGCTAGTGTGCAATAGCTGCCCTGTCTCACCCCAGAGGTGGCTGCATTTCTGTGTTGGACAAAACCATCCCTTCATATGAAAAGGGCAAATTCTACTGCCCTATGCAGCCCCTACTGCCATCACATTGAAGGTTGCTTGGGTGTAACAGGAAGAAGATTTCCCGGGGATGAGGTATGGGAAAGAGAGGCTTCCTGCCTTTTCATCACCCCAAAGACAAGGAGGCAGGGAAAGAGAGTGCTAGTACTGAGCCCCAGACAAGATACTGTGTTAAGGGTGAGAGCTCACACCCAGGGTCCAAATCCTTACAGGAGTATTGTGACGAGTGAAGAAGCAGCCATCCAGCTGCAGCAAAATCAGAGTTAAGATGAAACTTACAAGAAATGTGATGGTTTGAAAGTTGGAAAATTAGGCAGCACCCGAACTACCTTAACTCAGCTCAAGTAGCACTGCCCCAAGAGTATCAGAAACTCAGCCTATCTTGTCCAACCAGAGCACACTGGAATGTCTTAAAAGAAAAGAAAAAAAGACTGACTCTTCATGGTCTGATGGCTGCTGCCAGTCCCTCTGTAGGTCATTAGCAGTCTGGAGAAATAAAATCACTTCCAAATTCCTGAGTCAACAACCAGCTTCCTCAGGGCAATCCTTCATCAGTCCTTAGTGAGGGCCCAATTCTGGATGGTGCTGTGTGTGCTCATTGCTTTGGAGGAGATTCTAAGCCACTCAGAGGCACAGAAGCTATGGGTCTGTCATGGTATATTTCCCCACTCTGAACCTTAGCGTCCAAAAGATGGGGTACCAGCATGAATTCCTCTAAGCTCAATTACCAGTTTAGTACCTGTAGCGCTGCCACCAACCAGGAATTCCAGTACCTGGTACACTCTGGTCCCCCCAAAACCTTGCCCGGGGACCCCCAAGACCCAGACCCTCTGGATCTCAACACAAGGAAAGTAAACCCTTTCCCCCACCATTGCCTCTCCCAGGCTTCCCTTCCCTGGGTTACCCTGGAAAATCACTGTGTGATTCAAACTCCTTGAATCACAAAACAGAGAGGACAATTCACCTTCCTCCCTCCTTCTCTTTCCCCCGTCCCAGACTCTCCCTGAGAGAAAGTAATCCTGGCACAGAGAGAAATCAGCCTCTCTCTCCCTCTTCCCTCCTTTCTCCCCACCTCTCCTTTCCCCTGGAGAATCCAGACCCAGTCCCCTGGGGTCTCACCAGAATAAAAAAAACAATTAGGTTCTTAAACAAGAAAAGCTTTTAATTAAAGAAAGAAAAAAACAGTAAATATTATCTTTGTAAATTAAAAAAAATGGAATAGGTACAGGGTCTTTCAGCTATAGAAACTGGGAATACCCTCCCAGCCTAAGCATACAAGTACAAATTAAAATCCTTTCAGCAAAAATACAAATTTGAACTTCTTCCAACCAAATACACATTTGCAAATAAGGAAAACAAACATAAGCCTAACTCGTTTTATCTACCTAGTACTCACTAGTCTGAACTTATAAGAGCCTGTATTGGAGAGATTGGAGAGAAACCTGGTTGCACATCTGCTCCCTCTGAGCCCCCAGAGTGAACAACAACCAAAACTAACAGCACACACAAAAACTTCCCTCCCTCAAGATTTGAAAGTATCCTGTCCTCTGATTGGTCCTCTAGTCAGGTGACAGCCAGGCTTACTGAACTTGTTAACCCTTTACAGTCAAAGAGATATAAAGTACTTCTGTGCTATTAACTTTTCTTATCTGTTTATGACACGCCCCCCAAATCTCTGACAGTGTGGAACCACACTGGCAGTGATTTCTCCCTAGAACTTTAAAATAAACAGATTAATAAACACATGCATCCTTACATATGCCACTAATTAAGTAAAACTACAAGATTTTTCACATTGTAAGGACAATTTTTAACCAGTTGATTTTAGGGAACTTTCACAGGAGAGTGCATCAGTTTCTTGATCTGTTGCCACTGCAGATCTTTCCCAGTTGTGGAGAGGGTCACCTCTCCCACGCCACCGTTACTTTTCCCTTTATCGTAGACACCATCAGGCCACTTAGCGTCATCTCCTCCCTGGGCTGTGAACTGACAAACCTGTAAGTCTCTGTAATAAAAGGGCTTGAGAGAATTAACGTGGTACACTCGGGGCTTTAGGGAGGAATTGGGAAATGCTATGAGGTAGTTAAGAGCTCCTAGGCGCTCTTGGACCTTGAATGGCCCTTCCCATGAGGCTTCCATTTTATGGGCCTGTTGCGCCTTCAAGACCATAACCTGGTCTCCTACCTTGAAGGAATGCTCTCTGGTATGTTTATCATACCAGGCCTTTTGCTCCTTTTGAGCATCCTTTAGGTTTTCTTTAGCAATGGCTTAAGAGTGTCGGAGGGTGCTTTGTAGGTTGCTTACAAAGTCCAGAGGCACAGGAGGCAGCGAACAGAGCGGCTAACAGGGGAGTTTCAGTGGGAGTTTCCAGGGGGAGGTTACAGGGGAGACCAAGGCAGAGGAACCAGGAAGGCAGACCAGGGAAGAGGCAGGGGTCTGCCAGCAGCCCAGCGCTTGTTGGTGGCCTGCAGTGTGGTGTGAGGCGTGGATTGCCAGGCACAGAGTTGGAGCGCTACGATGGAGGCAGAGGTAGCAGGTGCAGACACACTGAGGATGACCGGATGCAGTAGCTGCGGCATGTACATGGTCCTAGAGGGAGCACCTGAAAGGAGTTTCATCTGCATGAAGTGCCGCCTGATAGAGCTGCTGGAGGAAAAGGTAAGGGGACTGGAGATGCAAGTGGAAACTCTGGCTGAGTTTAGAAGGGGATTCGAGCAGTTGATGGAACACAGACATGATGAGGCACAGGGGACAAGCTCAGACGAGCGGATAGAAGCAGGACCAAAGGACTCTGAGGAGGGGCTGCTGGGTGAGGAAAGTGGACGGTGGAAGCATGTGACTAGGAGAACCAGGCAGAGGAAAAGACGGGCCAGCGATGGAGAAATAGAACTCAGGAACAGGCTTGCTGAGTTGGGAAATGAAGATGGAGCACAGCAGGCTGCTGAAGGACAAAGGGCGAGGAAGAAGAGGCGAGCAGCTAGTCCTGCAGAAGGAGGGGAGGAGTCGATGGAGGCGACACCAAGTATGAGCCCTAGGAGGACTGTAAGGGCGAATACAAATCGAAAGGAATTGCGACCACCTGCTGTGGGGGATAGACCGCAGAATCGCACTGTCGCCAGGAAAAGGCAAGTCTACGTGATTAGAGACTCTTTACTGAGAAGAGTAGATAGGCCTGTAACTAGACCTGATCGGGAGAACAGAAGGGTGTGCTGTCTGCCAGGGGCTAAGATACAGGATGTGGACCTGAGGCTGAATACGATCTTAGCAGGAGCGGGAAAGAATCCGTTGATTGTGCTTCATGTGGGAACGAATGATACGGCTAGTTACTCGCTGGACTGTATCAAGGAGGACTATGCCAGACTGGGGAAGAGGCTCAAAGACATCGAGGCTCAGGTGATCTTCAGTGGGATTCTGCCAGTTCCTAGAGTGGGGTGACGAAGGAGTGACAAGATTATGGCGATCAACAGATGGCTTAGGGAGTGGTGTTATAAGGAGGGCTTTGGGATGTACGGTCACTGGGAAGCGTTTACGGATAGACAACTGTTCGCTCAGGATGGACTTCATCTAAGCAAGGAGGGAAATAGAATTCTAGGATGGAGGCTCGCCGACCTCATCAAGAGAGCTTTAAACTAGGAAGTTGGGGGAGATGGTTGGGAGATGTTCGGGAGATCTCCACGCCGGAATATAACCTGGAGAGGAAAGTAAACAAAGTGAGAGGGGATACCCTTGCGGTCCCAAGAATTGATCCAAGGAGGAATAGTGGAGAAACCAAAGTAATGGGTGATGCTGGTGGTAAAAGGTCTCTGCACGATGGGGGAAAGAATGTCACTGACGCCAAACGCCGAAAATTAAAAGGTCTGTACACTAATGCGAGGAGTCTAGGTAACAAGATGGAGGAACTGGAGTTACTGGTGCAGGAAGTGATATTATAGGGATAACTGAAACCTGGTGGAATAGTACTCATGACTGGAGCACGGGTATTGAAGGCTATGTGCTGTTTAGAAAAGACAGGAAGAAAGGCAAAGGTGGTGGAGTAGCCTTGTACATCAATGATGAAATTTACTGTAGCGAAATAAGAAGCGATGGAATGGATAAGACAGAGTCTGTCTGGGCGAAAATCACACTGGGTAAAAAAGCAACTAGAGCTTCCCCTGAGATAGTGCTTGGCGTGTGCTACAGACCGCCGGGATCTGATTGGGATATGGATAGAGACCTCTTTAATGTCTTTAATGAAGTAAACACAAAGGGGAAATGTGTGATTATGGGGGACTTCAACTTCCCGGATATAGACTGGAGAACGAGTACTTGCAAGAATAATAGGGGTCAGATTTTTCTGGATGTGATAGCAGATGGATTTCTTCATCAAGTAGTTGAAGTACCTACGAGAGGAGATGCCATTTTAGATTTGGTGTTGGTGAGCAGTGAGGACCTCGTAGAAGAAATGGTGGTAGGGGACAACCTTGGTTCGAGTAATCATGAGCTGATTCAGTTCAAACTAGATGGAAGGATAAACAAATGTAGATCTGGGATTAGGGTTTTTGACTTCTCGAGGGCTAATTTTAAAGAGTTAAGGAAATTAGTTAGGGAAGTGGATTGGACGGAGGAATTAGTGGATTTAAATGCGGAGGAGGCCTGGAATTACTTTAAGTCGCAGCTGCGGAGACTGTCGGAAGCCTGCATCCCGAGAAAGGGGAAAAAAACCATGGGCAGGAGTTGTAGGCCAAACTGGATGAGCAAGCAACTCAGAGAGGGGATTAGACAAAAGCAGAAAGCTTACAGGGAGTGGAAGAAAGGCAGGATCAGTAAGGAAAGCTACCTTGGTGAGGTCAGAACATGTAGGGATAAAGTGAGGAAGGCTAAAAGCCGCATTGAACTGGACCTTGCAAAGGGAATCAAAACCAATAGTAAAAGGTTCTACAGCCACATAAATAAGAAGAAAACAAAGAAAGAAGAAGTGGGGCCGCTATACACTGAGGATGGAATGGAGGTTAAGGATAACCTAGGCATGGCCCAACATCTAAACAAGTACTTTGCTTCAGTTTTTAATAAGACTAGTGAGGAACCTTGCGATGATGGAGGGATGATAAATGGGAATGTGGATATGGAAGTGGATATTACCGCAACTGAGGTAGAGGCCGTACTTGAACAGCTCGATGGGACGAAGTCGGAGGGCCCGGACAATCTCCATCCGAGGATATTAAAGGAACTGGCGCGTGAAATTGCGAGCCCGTTAGCGAGAATTTTTAAGCAATCGATAAACTCGGGGATTGTGCCGTATGACTGGAGGATTGCTAATGTAGTTCCTATTTTTAAGAAAGGGAATAAAAGTGATCCGGGTAATTATAGGCCTGTTAGCTTGACGTCTGTAGTATGCAAGGTCTTGGAAAAAATTTTAAGGGAGAAAGTAGTTAAGGACATAGAGGTCAATGGTAATTGGGACGAATTGCAACACGGATTTAGTAAAGGTAGATCGTGTCAAACCAATCTGATCTCCTTCTTTGAGAAGGTGACGGATTACTTAGATAAAGGAAATGCGGTAGATATAATTTGCCTAGATTTCAGTAAGGCGTTCGACACGGTTCCGCACGGGGAACTGTTAGTCAAATTGGAAAAGATTGGAATGAATATGAAAGTTGTAAGTTGGATAAGGAACTGGTTAAAGGGGAGACTCCAGAGGGTCGTATTGAAAGGTGAATTGTCAGGCTGGAAGGAGGTCACTAGTGGAGTCCCTCAAGGATCGGTTTTGGGACCGATCTTATTTAAACTTTTTATTACTGACCTTGGCACAAAGAGTGGGAATGTGCTAATAAAGTTTGCGGATGACACGAAGCTGGGGGGTATTGCTAACACGGAGAAGGACAGGGATACTATTCAGGAAGATCTGAACCACCTTGTAAACTGGAGTAATAGAAATAGGATGAAATACAATAGTGAAAAGTGCAAGGTTATGCATTTAGGAATTAATAATAAGAATTTTGGATATATGTTGGGGGCGCATCAGTTGGAAGCGACAGAGGAGGAGAAGGACCTTGGGGTACTGGTTGATAGCAGGATGACTATGAGTCGCCAATGTGATACGGCTGTTAAAAAAGCAAATGCGATTTTGGGATGCATCAGGCGGGGTATTTCCTGCAAGGATAAGGAAGTGTTAGTACCGTTATACAAGGCGTTGGTGAGACCCCATCTGGAATACTGTGTGCAGTTCTGGTGTCCCGTGTTCAAGAAGGATGAATTCAAACTGGAACAGGTTCAGAGACGGGCTACAAGGATGATCCGAGGAATGGAAAAACTGCCTTATGAAAGGAGACTCAAAGAGCTTGGCTTGTTTAGCCTGGCCAAAAGAAGGCTGCGGGGGGATATGCTTGCTCTATATAAATATATCAGGGGGGTTAACGTTAGGGAGGGAGAGGAATTATTTAAGTTTAGTACTAATGTAGGCACGAGGACGAATGGGTATAAACTGGGTATTAGGAAGTTTAGACTTGAAATTAGACGAAGGTTTCTAACCATTAGGGGAATGAAGTTCTGGAACAGCCTTCCGAGGGAAGTAGTGGGGGCAAAAGACTTTCCTGGCTTTAAGACAAAGCTTGATAAGTATATGGAGGGGATGTTATGATAGGATTGTTAATTTGGGCAATTGATCTTGGATTACCACCAGATAGGTCTGCTCAATGGTCTGCGGGGAGATGTTGGATGGAATGGGAACTGAGTTACTGCAGAGAATTCCTTCTTGGGTGCTGGCTGGTGACTCTTGCCCACATGCTCAGGGTTTAGCTGATCGCCATATTTGGGGTCGGGAAGGAATTTTCCTCCAGGGCGGATTGGCAGGGGCCCTGGAGGTTTTTCGCCTTCCCCTGCAGCGTGGGGCACAGGTCGCTTGCTGGTGGTTTCTCTGCAGCTTGAGGTCTTCAAACCAATTTTGAGGATTTCAATAACTCTGTCCTGGGTTAGGGGTTGTTATAAAATTGGATGGGTGGGGTTCTGTGGCCTGCCTTGTGCAGGAGGTCAGGCTAGATGATCAGATTGGTCCCTTCTGACCTATGAGTCTATGAGTCTATGAGAAGGCGTAAACCCCTCCCATTGCTGCTTCACCAGCTGTAATGGCCCCTTAACCTCGTGGCCATACACAAGCTCATACGGTGAGAACCCTAAACTGGGATGTGGTACAGCCCTGGAAGCAAAGAGCAACTGCTGCAACACTAGATCCCAGTCATTGGAGTGTTCATTCACAAATTTATGTATCATGGCCCCCAAAGTTACATTAAACCTTTCCACCAGGCCATTGGTTTGATGGTGGTACGGGGTGGCAACTAAGTGATTCACCCCATGAGTTTCCCACAGTTCTTTCATGGTCCCTGACAGGAAATTTGTCCCTGAATCCGTAAGGATATCGGAGGGCCAACTTACTCTGGCAAAAATGTCTATTAGAGCCTGGCACACAGTTTTAGCCTTAATGTTGCCTAGAGCTACTGCTTCCAGCCATTGGGTAGCAAAGTCCACGAAAGTTAATATGTACTGCTTTCCTCTGGGGGTCTTTCTTGGGAAAGGACCCAGAATATCCACAGCTACTTGCTGAAATGGGACCTCTATTATGGGGAGTGGCTGGAGAGGGGCTTTGACCTGGTCTTGGGGCTTTCCCACTTTTTGGCACACCTCACAAGACCGGACATACTTGGCAACATCCTTGCCCATCCCCTCCCAGTGGAAGGACTTCCCCAACCTGTCTTCGGTTCTGTTCACCCCAGCATGGCCACTGGGATGATCATGGGCTAAACTTAAGAGCTTCCCCCGGTACCTGGTTGGAACCACCAACTGTTTTTGTGGATGCCAGTCTTCCCGGTGTCCACCAGAAAGAGTCTCCCTATATAAAAGTCCTTGTTCTATAACAAACCGAGATCTGTTAGAAGAACTGAGAGGTGGTGAGGTGCTTCGTGCCGCCGCCCAAGCTTTCTGAAGGCTGTCATCTGCTTCCTGCTCAGTCTGGAACTGTTTCCTGGAGGTTGGAGACACCAATTCTCCTCAGACTGTGGACTTTGGCTTGGTCCTTCGGGAAGCGATGTAGGTGATGGGATTGTTTTCATGGCTGGTGAACTACTCTCCGCTGGTGCACCAGGTGGTATTTCAGGTTCTGGCTGAGCCTCTTGCGTATGGTTGTCTGCTGTTTCTGCCAGTTCAGACTCACTGGCGCCCTCTGGCATTGGGGTTGAAGATATGTTTACAAGCGCTGGCGTCAGTGCTGGCAATGGTTCTGGTGCTGGTTGCGTTTCCAGGTCCGGGTCTGGGACTGGAAGTACCGTGGCTGTTGCAGTCGTAGGCAGGGGATCCGGGTCCACTACCTATGTCTGGGTCTCTGCTAACACAGACGGGGCCCCTGTGGATGGCTCAGGAACAGGGATGGGTCTGGAAGCTTCCCTGGCTTGGCTGCGTGTAACCAATCCCACCCTCTTGGCCCACTTTACCTGGTTGGCCAAGTCTTCCCCCAGTAGCATGGGGATGTGATAATTGTTATAGACTGCAAAAGTCCACATTCCTGACCAGCCTTTGTACTGGACAGGCAGTTTAGCTGTCGGCAAGTTTACTGCTTGTGACATGAAGGGGTAAATTGTCACTTGGGCCTTTCGGTTGATGAATTTGGGGTCCACCACGGATCGGTGGATAGCTGACACTTGTGCCCCCGTGTCTCTCCACGCGATAACCTTCTTTCCGCCCACTCTCAAAATTTCCCTTCGCTCCGGGGGTATTTGAGAGGCATCTGGGCCTGGGGATCTTTGGAGTGATGGAGATATAATGAACTGTACTCGGTTGGGGTTCTTGGACAGTTAGCCTTTATATGTCCCAGTTCATTACACTTGAAGCATCGCTCAACTGACTGGTCACTGGGCCGAGGTGGGTTACTGGAGATTGGTGAGGTGAGAGAATAGGGAGTCGGCAGCTTTCCTAGGGTTGCAGATGGGATCTTGGGTTGTCCTCGGGTATAGGGTTTATTGTCGGTGTGACCCCTGTGATATTTGCTCCCCTTGATAGTAGCTTTTTTCTTTTCTGCCACTTCCACCCATCTGGCTCCAATCTCCCCCGCCTCAGTTACAGTTTTGGGCTTCCCATCTAGGATGTACCTTTCTATTTCTTCAGGAACACCCTCTAAGAACTGCTCCAATTGTATTAGGAGGTGCATGTCGTCCAGAGAGTTAACATTGGCTCCTGATATCCAGGCATTATAATTCTTTCCAATGTGATAAGCGTGTCGGGTGAATGACACCTCTGGTTTCCACCTTAGGGCTCTGAACCTCCGACGGGCATGCTCAGGTGTTAGCCCCATTCTGATTCTGGCCTTGGTTTGAAAAAGTTTATAATCGTTCATGTTCTCCTTAGGCATTTCAGCCGCCACCTCTGCTAGGGGTCCACTGAGCAGTGGCCTCAGCTCTATCATGTACTGGTCTTCAGAGATGCTGTACCCATGGCAGGTCCTTTCAAAATTTTCTAGGAAGGCCTGAGTGTCATCACCTGCCTTGTAGGTGGGAAATTTCTTGGGATGTGGAACAATAACTGGCGAAGGGTTGCTAGAATCGGCTGTGTTCTTCTGCTTAACCTGTTCTAATGCCAGGGCCTGCTGGTGGGCCTCCCTCTAGAGTTCTATCTGTGTTCTGTGGGCTGCCTCAATGTCTTCTTGTTCTCTTTTGTGGGCCGCCTCTCTTTCTCTTTCTCGTTCTCTCAGCTCCATTTCTTTTTCTCTCGGCTCCATCTCTTTTTGTTTTATTTCTAGTTCTTTTTGTTTCTTTTCCATGTCTCGCTTGTGGTCTGCGTCTTTGATTTGTCCCTCTGCCTCCAGTTTTGCCCGTTCCTGTTTCAGGGTGTCCTTGGTAGTCATGGTTTCTGTTCTCTTGTGTTGGGGCACCCTCTTCTGTTTATTGCCTGAAATGCTGCTTCTCTGTTGCCTCCTTAGGGTAGCTTAGTAACAAAGTCGTTTTTTTTTAACTCCTTCTACCTAGCTATTCCCGACAAAGTTAGAAAGAAAAAAAAATTCATTTGCAAATGTGTTTTGCTGGTGTATGGTGACTCACAACTGGAGTCCCTTTATTTAACAAAGATCCTTGTTAAACTCTAATGCCTTTGCCTTCAGAGTACTCAGAAGGGAGAGACCAAAAAATTTGCAGACCTTTGCTTTTTAAAAACAATCTCCTCTAGCCTGCTTTACCCACAGCTAGCAGGAAAAGAGAA
This sequence comes from Gopherus evgoodei, assembly GCF_007399415.2. Taxonomy (NCBI): domain Eukaryota; kingdom Metazoa; phylum Chordata; order Testudines; family Testudinidae; genus Gopherus; species Gopherus evgoodei. Next base: position 46,470,170 of record NC_044331.1, on the reverse strand, counting down.
AGAAAAAATCCTACTGGCTTTTGCTTCTAAACCCAAACCTCTCAGTCTGCCTGCAGATAGCTAGCAGGGAGAGAAATAAAAACCTCACTGGCTTTTGGATTCTATCTTATCTATCTATCTATCTATCCCACACTCTGCCCACCATGTCATGGTATAGTTCCCCACTCTGAACACTAGCGTCCAAAAGATGGATTACCAGCATGAATTCCTCTAAGTTCAGTTACCAGTTTAGTACCTGTAGCACTGCCACCAACCAGGAATTCCAGTGCCTGGTACACTCTGGTCCCTCCAAAACCTTGCCCGGGGACCCCCAAGACCCAGACCCTCTGGATCTCAACACAAGGAAAGTAAACCCTTTCCCCCACCGTTGCCTCTCCCAGGCTTCCCCTCCCTGGGTTACCCTGGAAGATCACTGTGTGATTCAAACTCCTTGAATCACAAAACAAAGAGGACAATTCACCTTCCTCCCTCCTTCTCTTTCCCCCCTCCCAGACTCTTCCTGAGAGAAAGTAATCCTGGCACAGAGAGAAATCAGCCTCTCTCTCCCTCTTCCTTCCTTTCTCCCCACCTCTCCTTTCCCCTGGTGAATCCAGACCCAGTCCCCGGGGGTCTCATCAGAATAAAAAAACAATTAGGTTCTTAAACAAGAAAAGCTTTTAATTAAAGAAAGAAAAAAACAGTAAATATTATCTTTGTAAATTAAAAAAAAATGGAATAGGTACAGGGTCTTTCAGCTATAGACACTGGGAATACCCTCCCAGCCTAAGCATACAAGTACAAATTAAAATCCTTTCAGCAAAAATACAAATTTGAACTCCTTTCAGCCAAATACACAATTAAACTCCTTTCAGCCAAATGCACATTTGAACTTCTTCCAACCAAATACACATTTGCAAATAAGGAAAACAAACATAAGCCTAACTCACTTTATCTACCTAGTACTCACTAGTCTGAACTTATAAGAGCCTGTATTGGAGAGATTGGAGAGAAACCTGGTTGCACAACTGCGCCCTCTGAGCCCCCAGAATGAACAATAACCAAAACTAACAGCACAGCACAAAAACTTCCCTCCCTCAAGATTTGAAAGTATCCTGTCCTCTGATTGGTCCTCTGGTCAGGTGACAGCCAGGCTTACTGAACTTGTTAACCCTTTACAGTCAAAGAGATATAAAGTACTTCTGTTCTATTAACTTTTCTTATCTGTTTATGACAGGGTCCCTTTGCCATCCATCCATCCAACTGTCATTGGGCAGAGATCTAATGTAATCCAGTGCAAGGCATGCGATGTGTCCCTCTCTATTCCAGCTTCCAGCTCTGGGACCTGGACAGGCTCCTGCTTTCAGCCATGGAGGTCCCCGGTTGTGACCAACACAACAGCTGTCACTCTGGTATGTCCATAGCAAATCTGCTGGGCCTAGCCCATGAAATGGTAGCACGTACGTAGCCAGAGCAATGGTTACAAAGACAGTAAGGCTAGTGTTTTCAAGTCTGGGCTCCATATTTGCACAGCTAATGAAGGGTTATGAGATAATGAGCAACCATAGCTCCTGCTGAAGTCAGTGAAAGATGGTTAAACCCCTGGCCCAGATTGTAGTGTTGATGGTGCATAAACGTGTTTTAAACATGTCCCTGCTCAGCTCCTAGATCTTGTGGCATGGAATTCAGTGGGAGCTGCGTTAGGCCCTAAGCCTTAGACTTCAAAATGAGCTATTTTGATTTTAGGAGCAATTATTTGTCCTTTTAAAGTTGACTCTGGTGTTTAGTTAGGGCCTGTTCCTGCTCCCGCTGAACTCAGATTTTCCACTTCCCTGTGGCTTCCTTGGTCATTTGTGACAGTGCAAAGTGAGTGTATGACCCCACTCTTCTGATTTCGTAGTGTTTCATGCCCCCTTGGCATATGAATAAGTAATGACCTAAGGTGCAGGTCACTGGAGAATTTGTCCTATTGGCTTCAATGGGAACAGGACCAGGCTCTTCAACAGCTCTTCTTGCTTGCAGGCATTCCAGATCCCTTTCAGCTGACCTCCATTGCTCTGTGCTCAGTCAGAGCTTTGAGCATGGCTGGCCAGAAGGAGGGGCAAGTGGGGCAATTTGCCCTGGGCCCCACAGGGGCCCTGCGAGCCTGGCCCAGCTATGGTCCAGGTCTTCGGCAGCATTTCAGGGCAGAGGGCCCTTCAGTGCTGCTGAAGATGTGGAGCGACCGAAGGGTCCTCCGCTGCCAAAATGCCGCCGAAGACCCGGACCTCTGCCGGGTGAGTATAGGCGCCGCAGCTCCCCCGCTTTGCCCCAGGCCCCCTGAATCTTCTGGGAGGCCCTGGCTTTGAGGACATCACAGTAACCATGAGAGCAGGCTCAAGTAGCTTCTGATGATCTCAGACTGCTGACGTCTGTGTGTGCTTATCTAGGATTAGTCAACTCTTCTGTGTGTTGTAGATCTGAAGGCTGTAGTGGAAGTTGGCCATGAAAAATGTGTTCATTACAAAGCACAAAGCAGCTCCCCATGCTGCCTTGTAGCTTGACTTATTGTGACTGTCTGTCTACAAGAGATGCCCCAAGAAACATCTTGGATTGAACAGATCAGCACAGACGTTCTGTTCCTTTCGTTCTTCACTTGCCTTGGCAGACCCAAAAGAGCCTAACAAGGATCCCTGATGATCCTTAAAAACATCACTGGGGGCTGATCATCCTTTTAGTCCCATTGGGTGGCTGATGATCTGTTTTTAGCTCATGGGGCTGAACCAGCCTCCTGTGGTTTTCAGGGCCTATGGAGAAGGCTTGAGTGGCCATGAAAAAGCATCCTAAATTTTACAGTGGTGAAAGTTGGGGGCTTCTCCACAAACCTCCAGAGGTGGAGCTTTTCCCTCACAGGAGGGCTGCAGGATGGGAGTGGAATCCTGCCCTGATGTACAGCTGCTCCTTGTTGCCCCATTCTTCCCCCTCTACAGGCCTGATGTGATCCTCAAGAAAGGATTCCCTTTCCTGTGTGCTTTGTAAATTCTACAGGAGTGAGGCTCTTCTTCTTGCAGATCTCAGGAGGGGTGCAAGAATGAGTCTTCACTCTTGCAGATGTCAGGGAGGAGGAAATACCTCCTTAGGTCTCACTCTCTAGTCCCACTTTAGGACCATTTAAAATAAAAACAAGCAAAGGAAATTCCCAAACAAAAAACTTTGTGAAGGTGACGTTAAAGTTGAGAATGCATACCCGGGTAAAACTTCTAGCAAGAAAGTTGGAGTTAGTTAAAAAACAGCCAATAAAAATCCAATATATTTGGTGTTCAGGTTAAACTTACAACCAATAGTCACAAGGGTGAAATGCCTGCAAACTGCATGAAGACTATTTAAAAACACCATCATAGAGGTTCAAATTAAATGTATACCCCCAATAAAAGAGTAAGGGGACCAAGAGAACAGTATGGCTAAACAGCAGAGTAAAGAAGCAGATAGAGGCAAAAAGCATACTTTAAAAATTGGAGGTCAGATCCTACTGAGGAAAATAGAAAGGAACATAAACTCTGGCAAGTCAGGTGTAAAAGAATAATAAGGCAGGCCAAGAATGATTTTGAAAAACAACTAGAAAAAGACACAAAAATTATCAGCAAAAACATTTTTAAATACACCTGAAGCAAGAAGTTTCCCAAACCATGTGTGGGGCCACTAGATATTTGAGGTGGTAATAGAGCACTCAAGGAAGACATGGACATTGTGGAGAAATTAAATTAGTTCTTTGCATAGGTCTTCACTGCAGAGAATTTGGAGGAGATCCCCACACCTGAGCCATTCTTTTTAGGTGACAAATCTGAGGAACTGCCCCAGACTGAGATATCAGTAGAGGTGGTTTGGGAACAAATTGATAAATTAAACAGCAATAAGTCACCAGGACCAGATGTTATTCATCCAAGGGTTCTGAAGGAACTCAGATATGAAATTGAAGAACTATTAACTTAATACTTAAATCAGCCACTGTACCAGATGACTGGAGGGGAGCTACTATAACACCTTTTTTTTAAAAAAGGCTCCAGAGGAGATCCTGGCAATTACAGGCTGGTAAGCCTAACTTCAGTACTAGGCAAATTGGTTGTAACTATAGTAAAGAACAAAACTATCAGACATATAGATGAAAACGCTATGTTGAGGAAGAGTCAACATGGCTTTTGTACAGGATAATCATGCTTCACCAATCTATTAGAATCCTTTAAGGACATCAACAAGCATTTGCCCAAGGGTAATCCAGCTGATATAGGGTACTTGGACCTTCAGAAAGCCTTTGAAAAGGTCCCTCACCAAAGGCTGTTAAGCAAAGGAAGCAGCCGTGGGGTAAGGGGGAAGGTCTTCTCATGGATCAGTGACTGATTAAAAGACAGGAAACAAAAGATTGGAATAAATAGTCTGTTTTCAAAATGGACAGAGGTGACTTGGTGGTGTGGGGGTTCCTCCAGGTTTCTGTACTGGGACTAGTTCTGTTCAACAAATTATAAGGGCCCAGGGAGGAGCTGGGTCAGACTCTCTCTCTCTCTCTCTGGAGACAGAAGAACCGAGCTGCCTGAAGGAGCAAAGGTACCTGGAGTGGAGCAGGGCTGGGGAAAGGCCAGAGGAGCTGGGGAGGTCCAGCCTGGCAACTCCCCAGGCTGAGGCCTTGCTAAAAGCCTATGCAGGTACTGGGGCTGGGAGGTGCAGCCCAGAGTTAGGCAGAGGCAGCTTGTCCAACTTCCTTGCTAATGATGAGTAGTCATGACAGACTGCAGTTTGCCTCAGTGAGCAGGGCCTAGATGATGACTGGCAGTAGCCACTGAGGCAAGGTGGGTGAGAGGGTTGGGGGTTCCCCTGGGAGGGGAGACCCAGAGCATGGAGGTACTGCTGGGGCAGAACCCTGAGGTAAAGGCACCAGGGTCGAGGAGGGACATGGGGCCAATGGCAGGCAAGACTCTTGCCAGCAGAGGGAGATCCAGGCTAGACAAGAGCTAATTCCCAGGATGACCAGCAGGAGGCACCACAGCAGAAAGTCTTCGCTTCTCTACAACAGTGTTTCCCAAACTGTGTTCCGTGGAACACTGGTGTTCCACACGATGTGAATAGGTGAATCATAATTTTAAAAAAGGGTCTTTAATTTTTTTTTATTTTAAATTTGGCATATTTGAAGCATAGTTTACAACTCTTTTTGAATGACTATAATTTAACATGAAATTCTTTTTCCGATTATTGATAGATCTTGTATTGAATATCATGGCGTAAAGAGAATGTGACACACAAGCATGTTGACATCTACCCCTTCTGGGCACGTTTCAGTTAGTGACATCATACCCCTTCTGCTCGAGGCTGCACACACCATTCTCTTTACGCCATGTTGAATATAACATATTCAAACCTGTGGGTCTTTACCACGTGTGCGATAAGCACAACTAAACAATCTTCACTAGAAAAAATATAAAAATTTGTGACAAACAAAATTTGACAAAAAATCAATATTTCTAAATATTGTTACTAAACCTAATCACCATGGATTTGTGGCTAAAAGAAGGAACTTTGAAACAAAAAGCAAGTTCTTCTGGTAGTCCAACTATGGCAGAAATAAACAAGCAAAATATTGTGACACTTTAAAGTGAGGATGAACAATCGCAGTCTTTTGTTGCCGAAAAATCTGTTCGTACTAGTGAGTTATCCAAGGTGAAAGAATTTCCACTGAAGTATATAAAAAACCAAGAAGAAGCAGGTGTTAAAAGACCGAAACGAAAGTATGATGAAAGTTATTTGTCTTTTGGTTTTACATGTGTTGGAAATAAAGGTGTTCCTGATGTGCAGTGCATCGTGTGCAAGAAAATACTAGCAAATAGTTCATTGGCTCCTGCTAAACTTCGTAGGCATTTGGAAACCAAGCATGCTGAATACAAAGACAAAGATAGAAGTTTTTTCAAGAGGAAGTGTGACTCACTTGGAAATTGTAAACTTTTGATGATTAAAATTGCTAAAGCAGGCAAAAAAAGTGCAGAGGCATCTTATTGAGTAAGTTACCATATAGCGCTTGCCGGAGAAGCTCACACTATTGGAGAAACGCTTATCAAGCTATGTGCAAAAGATATTGTAGTGTGCATGTTGAGCGAGCAATCTGGTAAAAAAAAATTGATGCTGTACATTTGTCAAATAATACTGTTGCACACCGTATTAACGATCTTGCCGATGACAAAGAAAAAAAGCTAGTTTGCCAACTGAAAATTTGCCATGAGTATTCATTGCAGCTAGATGAGTCCACTGATGTTTCAGGACTTGCTGTGCTACTAGTATTTGTCCGATACAGATTTAATAATATTGAAGAGGACCTGCTCATATGTGAATCTCTGCAGACCAACACAAATGGAGAAGAAACATTCAACTGCATCAACAATTTTATCAGAAAGCATGAAATTAGTTGGGGAAAATGTATTGATGTATGTACTGACGGTGCTCGGACAATGATCGGGAAGATGAAGGGAGCTGTAACACAAATCATAAGTGTGGCACCAGAAAGCACTAAGAGCCATTGTGTTTGTCGTGGAAAGTGACCACCACCGTGTTGAGTTGATCAGACAGCCTGAGGCTCCTTTATTGATCAATTAGAGATACATGTGTACACACGGAGAGACGACAAATCCCCTAGCAAGGGGTAAGTTGCTCTGCCTTACAGCAGTGATACCTGTGCTTATAAAGCTGAAAACTGCAAATTATTATATGAGCTTATACATCCGATGATACCTTATTTGGCTAATACAATGACATTTTTTAAACATCTGCTAAAAACAATTGCTATTAATATATTATTTATGAGCTAATTACAAGTCTGCTTTCTTTCTACTTTCCTATAGAAAGTTTTGTAAGTGTTAGGTTATTGATACCTGGTGTTTTTCTCCTACTTGCAGTTAAGCTATTACACTTTGCTTGAGCCTTTTTGAGGAACTTGTACCCAAAAATACCTATTGGTGTACCTTTGATCAAACGATTATGAGTTATATTTTACGCCCACACAAGCAACTTAATAAATATAATAAACTAAAAGCCGTTATAATTTAACAGATTTTCTGGTTCCCCTTTATCCAATTCTAGTTTCTCTTTTTGGGGCCCTGACCATATCTTTTTGCCTCAGCGTGCCCTTTGTACAGAAAAACAAGTTTAGCAGGAGTTAAAACTCTTGCTTCTAGCTAAGGGCCTACTCTTACTTTATTCTTAGAAAAAAGCCTGGGGCCTTGGGTAAGGTGGGGTCGGGGGGGGGTTCCCTATCATGTTCTACACAGACAAGCACTTGCAGTTAAAAAAAAATACCAGCATATGTGAAAATTGTGCTCAATGAAGCAGTACAAATGATCAATTTTGTCAAATCTTGACCACTTCAATCCAGGTTATTTAAAATTTTGTGTGAGGAAATGGGTAGTCAGCACAAAGAGCTTCTTTTTGAGCTTTGTAATGAACTACTGGTATTCTTCACTTCAGATAATTCAGGACAAAAATTTAATGACTGTCTGACAAATTCCTCATAGCTAATGAGACTTGCGTATCTCGCAGATATTTTTGCAAAATTAAATGAAATTAATCTGTTGCTGCAAGGAAAGAATGTGACCATTTTACTACAATGGATAAAATTTCGTTGTTAAAGAAACTGGAATTCTGGGCATCTTCTGTAGAACAGAATAACTTCAACTGCTTCCCTACAGTACATGAATTTCTGACTGAAATAAATTTTACAATCCATGAAGAAGTTTCTAGCACCATTTACAGCACTTATGTGACTTGCAGGCCTCTTTATTAGAATATTTTCCTACAACTACTGATGAGAATGCTTGGGTTCAAAATCCATTTGTAATTACAGCCAAACCAATTGGCTTTACTGTGCACGATTATGAAAGCCTAATTGACTTAATTTCTGACTCTGATTTGAAACAAAAGTTTAAGGATCTTCCACTGAATAATTTTTGTAGCAGCCTAATAGAAGAATAATGTAAAGTGGCTAAACGTGCAGTTGGATTGCTCCTTCTTTTTGCTACAACTTATTTGTGTGAGATGGGATTTTCGTATTATACTGCAACAAAAACCAAATATAGGAATAGACTTGATGCTGTGCCTGACATGAGGATTCAACTTTCCAGCATTATTCCTAATATTAAGCGAATATGTGATAGAAAAACACAGAAACACCAATCCCATTAAATCCAAATTTGTATTTCTGTTTATAAAAATAGATTTTCCTAGTAAAAATCTAATTTGTTTGGTGTTTGTGTATATATAAAAACAGTTATTTTAAAGTAGAACATTGTTTTTAATTTTGACTCTTGCACTCGATTTTTGTACTACTTTATACGTGCTTTCCAGTTAGAAATTGTTAGTTCGAGTTATTTTAAATTTGTATTTTTGCTTTGTTTTACAAAATAAAATATATTTGAGAATAAATAATGCACTTTTTATTTGAAAATACAAAATAATATTATAAGTGTTCCATAATAGGCTAAAAAGTGTTCCATGGCCAACAAAGTTTGGGAAACACTGCTCTACAAGATTCATAAATGGTCTGGAAAAAGCGGTAAACAATGAGGTAGCAGAGTGCAGATGATGCAAAATTAATCAAGACAGTTAAGTCCAAAGCTGGCTGTGAAGAGTTATAAGGGGATCTCAGTAAACTGGGTGACTGGGCAACAAAATGGTAGATAAAATTCAATGTTGATAAATGTAAAGTAATGCACATTGGAAAACATAATCCCAACTACATGATGGGTCTAAATTAGCTGTTACCATTAGAGGAAGATCTTGGAATCATTTTGGCTAGTTCTCTGAAAACATCTGCTCAGTATGCAGCAGCAGTCAAAAAAGCTAACAATGTTAGAAACCATTAGGAAAAGGATAGATAGTAAAAAGGGAAATACCATAATGCCACTATATAAATCCATGGTACGCCCACACCTTGAATACTGTGTGCAGTTCTGGTTGTTCCATCTCAAAAAAGATTTATTAGAATGGGGAAAAGTACACAGAAGGACAACAAAAATGAGGAGGAGAGATTAAAAAAACTGGGACTGTTCATCTTATAAAAGATATGACTGAGGAGGATATGACAGAGGTCTATAAAATTATGAATGGTATAGAGACAATGAATAGGGAAATGTTATTTATCCCTTCACATAACTCAAAAATCAGGGGTTATCCAATGAAATTAATAGGCAGTTTAAAACAAACAACGTAATGTACAGCATACAGTCAACCTGTGGAGCTCATTGCCAGGGGATGTTGTGATGGTGAAAAGTGAATTAGATTAATTCATGGAGGATAGGTTCATCAATGGCTATTAGTTAAGAAGGTCAGGGATCAACTCCATGCTCTGAGTTCCCCTAAACTTCCAACTGTCAGAATCTGGGAGTGGATGACAGGGGGTAGCTCATTCAGTAATTGCCCTGTTCTGTTCATTCCCTCTGAACCATCAGGATACTGATTATATGGACCACTGGGGTGACCCACTGTGGCTGTTCTAATGTTCTTAAAGTTAACTATTTGCAAGTATGGAATTTCACTCAAACTAGCTAATCTGTGCCTCCGTAGACATGCCAGCCAGCCTCTATCTTCCTTTGTTTATGGAGCATTAAAGATGTGCACTACAGACAACTGGAATTGTGATTTGTCCCTGGCATGGCTGTCTCTGACATTAAGCACGGTGCTGCCACAGGGATAAGGATGAGGAGAAGCATTACCTGCTGCATGAAGGGAGCTGGGTTAATTAGACAATGTATGGAAAGTTCTAATAAGGAAGGACATTAGTCTAAATAAGCATGAGCTTGCTTTTCCTATTGAGCCTGAGGGGCTGAAGAAAAGTTCACATTGTGATGCTCTCAGTAGCACTTCCCAGTGTCACTTTGCCCTCCAGAGCTGGGCCTAACACATCTCTCGTCTTAATTAAACCCTTCTCTCCCCGCCACCCTATTTCCTGTTAGACGGAGATAAGTTTGTAGCCGAAAGTTAAGATTGCTTCCATTGCTTTGATATGAACAAAGGGCATAATATACCAGATGCCTGCAAGGTTGTTAATTAAGCAGGGAAGTGAGGGCCTAGCAGTTAAAGACAAATTTGTGGACACTTTAGATGGCAAAGCCCCTTCCCCACTAGCTGCCTGGCCGTCATCTTCCTTTGGTTATTTACTCCAATGTTGTGTGTTCTCACCGTGTACTCCATTGAACACCCATGATCCATCACATGCCACAGAGCAAGGGCCCGGTCCTGCAGGCACTCACTTACAGGCCTAACTGCATCACACTGGCTTCCATAGAACGCTGCATGTGAGTGGAATTAGGCTTCCCCACTCAGCTGACCTGGAGGGACCCACTCTAGGGACAAGAACTGAGTTCAGTCCCTGTGATCCAGTCAGTGCTTGGCCTCTCTGCAGCAGCTTCCCAACAAATGTCCTTTTTAACAGTGGGAGCAGAACTGAGACTCATTTCAGATGAGCCCTGAACAGCCATCAGATGGCAATATCTTCCAGTCCTAGCAACCCAGCCTGGTGTCAATATGAAAATGGCCAGGGGATGTACCTGCCATCGCTTTTTCAGATGTCATGCAGCAATCTTCTCCCAGAGAATGGTTATTAATAGTATTACGGTAGAACTTAGAGACTCCAGCGAGGTTGGAGCCCAATGGTGCTAGGTGCTGTACACACACTGTGAGAGAGGGCTCATTGTACAGATGGGGAACTGAGGCACAGCAAGGCTAAGTGATTTGCCCAAGGTCAGCCAAGAAGTCTGTGGCAGGGACAGAAATTGAACCCAGGCCTGAGTTCCAGGCCAGTGCCTTAACCACAAGATCATCCCCTTCATGCAGTGATCTGTGCATCCCAAGTGGGATTTTCAACCATGCTCAGCCTTGGCCTACCTCTGCTCACACTGACATCCATGGGACCAGCTATGGTCCACACTGGGAGAACTGATGACAACAGAGCTGAGTGAGGCCAATGCTTATGGCCTGTGAACATCCCACCTGTGATTGGGTATATCAACCCACACTGATTAACCATGGGTTCCCAGGAGCCTGCTTCCTATCAGGCCACTGGCTAGCATCTGGAGGGATATTAGGTATAAATAGTGATCAAACCCAGCTGGGGAGGAGCTGAGCCTTCATAAAAGAAGGGGCAAAGGGCAGTGGAAGGAAGGCCATGGAGGAGAGCCGGGAGAGAGGTAGCTGGGAGTTTTCTCTCTTGGGCTAATGGCAGAGAGAAGCCTGGGAGGCCATGCTCTGAAATAAGAGTCAGAAAACACTTTTCAGGTATCTGGCTGAGCCCCAGGAAGAACAAGGAGGGCAGGGTCCTGGGAAGGAAGGTCGGGAAGCTGAGGGTGTCAGTACGCCATTATGCTAGGCACTCTGCAACCACAGCAAGAGACAGCCCATGCCCTCAAGAGCCTGCAATCTGAACAGATAAGACAGACAAGAGCTGAATGGAAAGAGAGGCAAAGAAAAGTACTTGCATAAGGTCATTCGGTAGGTCAGTGGCAGAGCTAGGAATAGATTCATAGTGTGACAAAGTTCCTCCTCTACCTTCGTGGGTCCTGCGTTCATTGGCAGATTTGCTCACCTCAGTGATCGATCAACTCCTCCTGTGTCTGATCAGGAGTTGGGAGGTTTGGGGGGAACCCGGGCCCGCCCTCTGCTCCGGGTTCCAGCCCAGGGTATGGATTTGCAGCTGTCTATAGTGCCTCTTGTAACAGCTGTGTAATGCTACTTCCCCAAGGCCTCCTCCAAACACCTTCTTTATCCTCACCACAGGACCTTCCTCCTGGTGTCTGATAACGCTTGTACTCCTTAGTCCTCCAGCAGCACACCCTCTCACTCTCAGCTCCTTGCACCTCTTGCTCCCAGCTCCTCACATGCACTTCCTCTCCTCTGGCTCCTCCCCCATCTGACTGGAGAGAGCTCCTTTTAAAACCCAGGTGCCCTGATTAGCCTGCCTTGATTGGCTGCAGGTGTTCTAATCAGTCTGTCTGCCTTAATTGGTTCTAGCAAGTTTCTGACTACTCTAGTGCAGACCCTGCTCTGGTCGCACAGGCAACAGAAAACTACTCACCCAGTGACCAGTATATTTGCCCTCTACCAGACTCCTGCACCCTACTGGCCTGGGTCTGTCACAATAGATTTTAAGGCCAGATGGGACCATTATGCTCATCTAGTCTGACTTCCTGTATAACACAGGCCAGATCCCCTTACCCATTCAGTCCTGCATCCAGCCCTTAACCTCTGCTTGAGCTACAGTATCTCTTTTAGAAAGATCCTGTTCTGATTTAAAGACTTCCAGTAATGGAGTATCCACCACGTTCCCTAGGGAATCTGTTCTAAGGGTTAATTACACTCTCTGTTGAAAACGTGCCCCTTACTTCTAGCCTGAATTTGTCTATTTTCAGCATCCAGTCACTGGGTCTCATTATGCCTTTTCTGCTAAAGAGCAGGTTAGTATCAGAAATCTCTTCCCCCGTAGGTATTTGTAGACCGTGATCAAGTCACGTCTTAAAATTCTCTTGGATCAACTAAATAGACTCAGTATCTTGAGTCTGAATATAAAGCAAGCTTTCCAGATCTCAAATCCAATTTTTCAACATCCTTTCTGAAGTGTGGATACCGGAACTGGACATAGCTCCTGTAATGGTCTCACCAATGCCATATACAGATATTCTTCTTTCTGCTTGTTAGCACTCATCTTCTTAGCTACAGCATCTCACTAGGTTATCTACCATGACCTCTTAAGTCCTTTTCAATGTCACTGCTTTCCAGTGTATATTAGCGCCCTCCCTCCATCTTGTAAGTGTGACCTATAATCTTGTTTCCTGCTGTATGAACTTTCATTTGGCATGTTATGCAAATAAACCAACCTTACCACGCATGCCAGAGCACTCTGTATAACAGACCTGTCCCCATCATTATTTACCATGGCAATTTTTCTGTCCTCTGCACATTTTGCCAGCAATTATGTTATATTTCCTTCCAGATCCTTGATAAAGATATTGAATTATATAGGATCATGTAATAGCACAGTGAGGACCGCAGCAGAAACACCCCCCACTGGGTGAGAAGCCCACATTTCCAGTTAGTTTTTTATATCCATCAGTTAATCAGTTTTTAATTCTTCGGCATGGGCTGCACTGAGTTTGTAAAGTGCTAAATTTTTATCAGGATGTCATGTGGAACAAAATCAGATGCCTTCCATAAGCCTATGTGTGTTATGTCAACACAGTTGCCTTTATCAACCAAACTTGTGATCTTAAGAAAAAATGGTATCAAGTGTATTTGACAAGTACAGAACTGGAGTTGGTTGGAAAAAGTTTCCACAGAACATTTTCTATTAGAAAATGCAGTTTGGTCAAAAATGAAATAATGGGAATGTGCCAACGTCTGCACATTTTTGATGGAAACAGATTGAATCAAATCATTTCCACTCACTCATTTTGTTTTGATATTGTTGAAATGGTTCGCTCCAATAAAGTTAAAATGCATCAATTTGGTCAGGTAAAATGATTTGCTTCAACTTTATTGTTTCATTTCATTTTGATTTTATATATTTTTATATTATGATTAGTGTAAAATATTATATTACCATTTTAGATATATTATAAATGCTTCATCCTTATTGAAATTAAACATTTCAATGTCTCTCAACTGAATTTTTTCAGACTTTCTATTCAGGGAAACATTTTGAAGTGGTAACTTTTCCTTCTGGTTCCGAATGAAAACACATTTTCAAATGTCAGAATTTCCCACATAACAGGTTTTTCTGCCTAGGTCTAAATAAGTCCCATCTCTCTTGGGACTCTCCGCCACTGCCCAAGCCACCAGTATACATTGCCTCTCATATAATGAATGGACCACATCCTGAAGCACTTTGCAAAAAGAATAAGAAGCAGCTCCTAATGACTCAAGGAAAGTTTTGCTTCATTGAGACCTAATGGTGAAATTCACGCTCAGAACAGACTTCGGGATTTGGCTCAATGTGAGAATGGATCAAGCTCTATGGCCCATTTGCCCTTTCCGAGGAGATGGAGAGTAAAGGTGAGAGGGATTCCATAGATTTCTATACGTTGCTTTGTGTCTGCATCATAGTTTTAAAGATTGGGTTTACAGAAGGCACAGGTTTCCTGGCTGGTGACGTAAGCTAAAGTCACATTCTATTTGCCTCTCAAGGAAGAGGTAAGTCCATGCAGGTGACATTTATATTGGGCAGTGCTTTTGTTGTATTTTTGGTTCTTTAATTGTGATAATGGATATTTGATCTTTAAATGGAAAGTTGTATGCCAGTCTGGTGCAGCCCACCTGACTCCTAGAAGCTAACATGGTGATCCTTCTATGTTGCAAATCTTGAGAGATGAGGAATGAAGAGCTTTGGTGTCAGCAACACTGTAAACTGGCCAAATAATTGTAATCTGCCTTGGGTGGGTCAACTGTAGGTCCTGATCCTGAAACCTCTAGAACTACAGCAAGGAGTACTGCCTCCTTAGCCGAAGGACTAGGCCCCTTTGGTCTGGGGCAGTAATGGCCTCATAAATCTCTATATATGGGTCAGGCACTGGAAGGGCACAAAAAGTCCCACTGGTTTTAATGTGGGTTGCACAGTCACATTCTGACACCTCGCCTCAGCTGGCTTTGCAGGCAGGGATCCTTTCAGCCTCTCAGTTCTTCCTTTGGTATGTACAGCAGGTGTGACCTGAACTCTCAGCGTTCTTTGCACCACAGAGGTGGCCGATGAGTCTTGACAGAGCAAAACACATATCCCTAGAGGCTGCCCTGCCGTGTGACAAACCCTGGCCCAGCAACGCCTTTGATTTTGGCAGTTGGGTCCTTTGATTTGCGGGATACACAGTGATAAAAAGGGGCTGGGGAGGGGAGAGACAGGAAACAAAGAGAGAGAAAGAGTTTGGAAGGGAAAACTGCAAGAGGCACAATCGAGGCTACAGTCCACACAAAGTATGCCAGCCCTTGAGAGATGGTGCAATGGGGTGGATACCCCACGCAGATGAGGGAAGGGATAATGTGGATTTGAGAGGCTTTACACACCTGGTTGCACCTGGAAAGTGGCCCAGGCCCAATTTGAAATAAGTCCCAGCTGGGGAAGGAGCTGGGTGGTTAGTGGAAAGGCAGGGAACCCAGGGTAGGAGGAAAATGGCAGTGAGAAAGGAGAGGCATGAGGGTGCTTCAGTCCTTGTCTTGTGAGGAGAGTGTGGAGTGCTGGGCAGGGTCAAGGCAGAAGCTCGGGTGGAGGATTTGCCTGAACAGAAAGCCTGGCAAGTGGTCGGGCCATATGGGGCTTAGCTGCTAGGGTGGAGCAGAGTCCAGTGGTGAGTGCTGATAAAAAGGCAGGCTCTGGACTTCCAGGGATAGCTGGAGCCCTGGGAGGTGTCCAGCTAGAAATGGAGCATGGAAAATTTCAGAGGAATGGAAGGTGGAGCCTATGGTGGACAGAATCTGGGTTGGGGGTTTCCTGGGGATTCCAGGGGGAGTCCTGTGATTCCTGGCCCTGAAAGAGGAGTGACCTTAGAGAGGCTGTGGGAGAGCCCTGCCAGCAAGCTAGGGGAGGAAGGAGTCTAAGGAGGCAGCAACGACGAGCCTGATGGAGCAACTCTTGGCTGCTGGTTGTAGGATCAATGGATTGGACCTCAGTGTAGTGGGAGGGCCTGGGCTCCCTCCCCTCACTGGGCAGGATGGTGTGAGGCCCCTGACATAAGGGGATCAGGACTGTGTAAAGCCTTGAGAGGAGGGTGTGAGGACCTCGGGGCCCAGAGCTGGGGACAAAGAGCAGGCGTAAGGAAAGGGACTGCTGTTTGTTAGACTCTGTTACCCTGGATGGGGTGGGACCAAAGTGCAACCTGGCCAAAGGGCTGCCTTATGAGAAGAGGCAGATTACACTGGTCTACAATTTTTGAGAAGTTGTCTGCTTCAGAGATAAAATGTGATATTTATTATGTATTTTGATGTGCTGAATACAAATATGACAATTAAAACAACTGATTGGCTACTGTTTCTAAGATATTTAAGTTTTTACATTTTATGTCTATGTATATTGTGTAGATAGTAGAGTTTTAATCATAAATTGTAAACCTAGGTCTTTTCATATGTTTATAGTTGCTTTACATAATAATATTTCACCTGTCCTGTTTATGTAACACTTTAAGAATCAGCAAAAGGGTTATATAAATAAAATTTATTATGAAACAAAAGGCAAAAAACTATTCTGTACATAGTTTAGTCCTATTCAGTGTCTATTCGACGCTTCTTGGCTTGTCTCTTGTATTCATTAAATGGAGCATCTCTTGTCACTGTCCAGCAATAGTCTGCAAGCATTGATGGGCTCCATTTGCCCTGATAGCCTGCCAGGAGATTCCACTGCTGTAGTCTGGAGCCCAACAGCTCTGCCTTACTCTTGGGTAGTTCCAAATCCCTGACAAGGTCATTCAGTTCACCTTGTGTTATGAGATGTGGTTCAGAGGAGGAGGATGGGAGAAAATGTGGGTCCTGTGACACTGATGGTTCAGGACCAGAAGTTTCATCCTCTTCCTCTTCCTCGTCTGACTCAAGAGAGAATGATTCTGGTGCATCCGTGGGGTACTGGGCGTATAGCTGATGGAATGTTTGGATAATGCACAGTCCACTTTTTCTTCTTTGACACACCTTTCCCAACTGGAGGCACCATGCAGAAGTGACAATTGCTGGTATGATCTGTTGGCTTTCTCCAAATCATTGGCAGTGCAAAAGGCATAGATTTCCTTTTCCTATTCAACCACTGGCGAAGATTTGTTGCACAAGTGTTGCAGCATATGTGTGGGGCCCACCTCTTGTCCTGATCTCCAATTTTGCAGCCAAAATAAAGGTGATAGGCTTTCTTAACCATAGTGGTTATACTGCGCTTTTGTGATGCAAAAGTCACTTCACCACAAACATAGCAGAAGTTGTCTGCACTGTTCACACAAGTACGAGGCATCTCTGCTCACTTTAGCTAAACAGAAATGTGTCCCTTTGCAAAATCAAACACTGACAAATAAGAGAGCATGGCACTGTATGATTTCTAGAGCTGATATAGGGCAATTTGTTCAGCAGAGTGATGTAAGCTTCGTTATGATTGCATCATCCATGACTTCTAGGAATAACACTATGCAATTCATATCATGTATGACGCAATACCAGCTTCAGAATGCATCATTCATTGTTTTGCCTAAAAAGTAAGTACTGTCCAAACCCAGTCATAGATTTATTCATAGATCCAGTCAAAGATGTATTTTAGTAATTTCTGGTTTAAATTGAGATCCCTTCCCTTTATGACTCACTTATCCTCTGCCATTCCCAAATAAAGGGTCGTATATACTGACCCAATAGCATATCTTGAAAACAAGAGCCAATCAACAATTTTAAGCATCATTTTCGTTCTCAGTGACCCAGAATTAGTAAAGTTGGACTACATTTATTTCAGAAGCATTTTCGCTGTAGAGCAGTGTTACCATGGGACTGGAATGACCATCAACAAGGGGTGCTAGAAAGGTACGAGCTGCTGCGCCATGCCCAGCCAGTGGTGAGTCCACCCTCCTACAAGTGGGGGTTTTGTGTATGCTGGGGTGCTAATGTTTTGCCACTCTAAGGACCACATGGGCAACATGCAACCTCCCCCATGGCCACACCGGGATGGCACATACTGCATTAGTCATGCACTGACACAGGACTGGAAAGGTTTGGGGATTAGGAGTCAGAGAGTGGTTGTGCCTGTATCTCCTCTGAGATTTGCTTATACTTGTATCTCCTCTGAGCAGCTGGGCTATTTCTCCTCCCCTGCCCTCTTGTAAATAATGTATCAACCCAGCAGAACTGCTGCCTGCTCATCCCAGCTTGAAATCTGCAGTCAGCTTTGTGTGTGTGTGTTGGGGGGAGGCTGAGGCATTGAGATAGGAGCAGGGCTGAGAGTTCCTTCTCCCGACCATGTGCTCTTCACCATCAGAGAAGACAGTGGAACCAGGAAGCTGCGCTAGCTGCAGCACCCAGTTCAGGGACAGATCTGCCCACGGGGAAGCCTGTTAGCATCAGGCTCATAGCCCAGGAATTATGGGGGGTTGAAAACGTAATAACGGCCACACTGGATCAGACCAGTGATACATCCAGCCCAGTATCCTGTCTTCCAACAGTGGCCAATTGCCAGGTGCTTCAGAGAGAATGAACAGAACAGGGCAATTTATCAAGTGATCCATCCCATCATTCACTCCCAGCTTCTGGCAGTTGGAGGTTTAGGGGCACCCAGAGCATAGAATTGGTCCCTGACCTTCTTGACTAATAGCCATTGATGGACCTATCCTCCATGAACATATCTAATTCTTTTTTTAGCCTGGTTATACCTTTTGCCTTCACAACATCCCCTGTCAATGAGTTCCACAGGTTGACTGTATGTTGTGTGAAGAAGTACTTCCTTTTGTTTGTTTTAAACCATCTGCCTATTAATTTCATTGGGTCACCTCTAGTTCTTGTGTTATGTGAAGGGGTAAATAACACTTCCTTATTTACTTTCTCCACACCATTCATGATTTTATAGACCTCTATCATGCCCTGCCTTAGTCGCCTCTTTAAGATGAACAGTGCCAGTCTTTTTAATCTCTATTCTTAAGGAACCCCTATTCATTTTATTGCCTTCTCTCCCCCACCCCCATTCTAATACCTTTTTGAAGCTGAGGTGACCAGAACTGCACACTGTATTCAACATGTAGGTACCATGGATTTATATAGTGGCATTATAATATTTTCTGTTTTACTATCTAATCCTTTCCTAATGGTTCCTAACATTCTGTTCACTTTTTTGACTGCCGCTGCACACTGAGTGGCTGTTTTCAGAGAACTATTCACAATGATGCCAAGATCTTTCTTAAGTGGTAACAGCTAATTTAGACCCCATCATTTTATATGTATAGTTAAGATTATGTTTTCCAATGTGCAATACTTTGCTTTTATCAACATTGAATTTCAGCTGCCATTTTGTTGCCCAGTCACCCAGTTTTGTGAGATCCATTTGTAACTCTTCACAGTCTGCTTTGGACTTAACTATGTTGAGTAATTGTGCATAATTTGCAATCTTTTTCACCTCACTGTTTATCTCTTTATCCAGATCATTTATGAATATGTCAAACACCAATGGTCCCAGTATAAGTCCCTGGGTGACCCCGTTATTTACCTGTCTCAGTTGTGAAAACTGACAATTTATTCCTACCCTTTGTTTCTTATCTTTTAACCAGTTACTGATCCATGAAAGGACCTTCATTCTTATCCCATGACTGCTTGTTTTGTTTAAGAGCCTTTGAGGGACCTTGTCAAAGGCTTTCTGAAAGTTCAAGTACAGTATATCTTCTGAATCACCCTTCTCCACATTCTCATTGACACTTCAAAGAATTCTAGTATATTGGTGAGGCATGATTCCCCTTTACAGAAGCTGTGTTGCCTCTTCCGCAACATATCATGTTCATCTATGTGTCTGATACTAAGGTAAAAAACAGATTTTTGGGTCAGCTTGCCCAGTACTGAAGTTAGGCTTACTGGCCTGGAATTGCCAGGGTCACCTCTGGAGCCTTTTAAAAAATTGGTGTCATATAAGCTACCCTTCACTCTTCTGGTACAGTGGCTGATTTAATCAATAGATAACATACTACAATTAGTAGTTCTGCAGTTTCACATTTGAGTTCCTTCAGAACTCTTGGGTGAATCCCATCTGGTCCGGTGACTTATTACTGTTCAGTTTATCAATTTGTTCTAAAACCACATCTAATGACACCTCACTCTGGGACAGTTGCTCAGATTTGTCACCTAAAAAGAAAGTCTCAAATGTGGGAATCTCCCTCAGATCCTCTGCAGTGAAGAGTGATGCAAATAATTCATTTAGCTCCTCTGCAATGGCCTTGTCTTCCTTGAGTGCTCCTCTAACATCTCAACTATCCGATAATATCTCTGCATCATGTCCTGACATGATATATTGGAATCAATAGGGGGACAGTTGAAATCCTCCATTATTATTGGGTTTGCTGTTTCTGTAGCCTCTCCAATCTCTCCCTGAGCATTTCACAATCAGTTGGTGAGATGAACAAGCAAATATTTGGTGACACTTCAGCAGGGCTGGCTTCAGGGGTTTTGCTGCCCCAAGCAGCCCCTCCCCCCAAAAAAAAGTCATGATCGTGATCTGCGGCAATTCAGCGGGAGTTCCTTCTCTCTGAGCGAGGGGGGGGGGCCCTCTGCCAAATTGCCACCTAATACCTGAAAGTGCCGCCCCGCTCTGGAGTTGCCGCCCAAAGCACCTCTTTGATAAGCTGGTGCCTGGAGCCAGCCCTGCCCTTCTGATCCAGTGCCTCACTTGGCTGATATGGATCTTGGCCTGTCTTTCTCCTGTTGTGCTCCTAGTTTCAGGGGAGCTCTCCACATCAGGGCGCTGAACCTCCATAGGGAGACACAGTGCTCACTCAGCCCCCAAATGCTGGTCCCAGAATGCACTGGGTTCAGTGGGACACTGGAATGGAGGCAGCCCCTGCTTGGTGTGCTCCAAAGTCCATCTCAGTCTCCCTCTGGCTGCATGTTCAAATGATGGAGATCCCTTTATGACCACATCCTGCTTAGCTGTGCCAAGGGCCCACACCCTGCAAGCTCTCTCAAGGCAGCTGCTCTGCGCTGAGCCTATCCAGCTGCTGTCCAGCTAAATTGGATCCTCATTAGATTACTGCCTGGGCTAATTAATCAATCCCATTGTTGTGGAGATGAATGGCACTTCTACAACGCACACAGCTTCCATAAAAACGCTCATGGAGTGACTGGAAACATTTCCCTGTGTCAGTGTTTGTTATTGCCTCTAATGGGAATCTCACCCTTTTATTTGCTGAGGACAGAGGGAGTCCAGCTCCCAGCTCTTGGGGTCTAGAGCAGGAACAGAGAGACTCTTGTACAACCAGCAGGGTGCCTGTGCTGATTATCTCATGAGTCAGATGTTCCTTCGACTGGAGGAGGGGAGACAGTTCCCCTTGGCAAGTCACTTAGAAGTGAGTCAGACATGTTACCTAGCAACTCTGTGTTCTTGGGAGACCAGGGCACAGTACCCAGCCTGTCTGAGGCCTGGTCTACACTACGCGTTTAAACCAAATTTAGCAGCGTTAAACCGATTTAACCGTGCACTCGTCCACACAACGAGACCCTTAATATCGATATAAAGGGCTCTTTAAACCAGTTTCTGTACTCCTCTCTGACGAGAGGAGTAGTGCTGAGATCAGTATTGCCATGTCGGATTAGAGTTAGTGTGGCCGCAAATCAACGGTATTGGCCTCCAGGGGATATCCCACAGTGCACCATTGTGACTGCTCTGAAAAGCAATCTGAACTCGGATGCACTGGCCACGTAGACAGGAAAAGCCCCGCAAACTTTTGAATTTCATTTCCTGTTTGGCCAGCGTGGAGCGCTCACCAGCACAGGTGACCACGCAAAGCTCATCAGCACAGGTAACAATGCAGTCTCCTGAGAATCAAAAAAGAGTTCCAGCATGGACCGCATGGGTGGTACTGGATCTGATCGCTATATGGGGAGAGGATTCCGTGCTAACAGAACTCCGAATGAAAAAGCATTTGAAAAAATTTCCAAGGCCATGATGGAGAAAGGCCACACCAGGGACTCAGTTCAGTGCTGTGTGAAAGTTAAGGAGCTCAGACAAGCCTACCAGAAAACCAAAGAAGCAAACGGAAAGTCCGGGGCAGGGCTGAAAACATGCCGCTTCTACGCTTAGCTGCATGCAATTCTGGGGGGGTACGCTACCACTACCCCACTCCTGTCTGTGGATTCTGAGGTGGAGGTGGTAATCGCAGCCATGGCTGAGGATTCTGCGAAAGGGGAAGATAAGGAGGAGGAAGAGGAGAACGAGCTTACAGAGAGCACACAGCACTCTGTTTTCCCCAACAGCCAGGAGCTTTTTCTCACCCAAATGGAATTACCCTCCCAGCCCTCTCAAGCCACTAGCCCAGACAATGAAGCTATGGAAGCGACCTCTGGTGAGTGTACCTTTGTAAATACAAAACATGGTTTAAAAGCAAGTGTTTTTTAATGATTAATTTGCCCTGAGGACTTGGGATGCATTCGCGGCCAGTACAGTTATTGGAAAAGTCTGTTAACATGTCTGGGGATGGAGCGGAAATCCTCCAGGGACATCTCCATGAAGTTCTCCTGGAGGTACTCCAAAAGCCTTTGCAGAAGGTTTCTGGGCACGGCAGCTTTTTCCGTCCTCCATGGTAGGACGCTTGACCACGCCATGCATGTAGCAAGTAATCTGGTATCATTGCATGACAAAGCCTAGCTGCGTATGGTCCCAATGATTGCTAGCACTCAAGCAACATCCGTTCTTTATCTCGCTGTGTTATCCCCAGGAGAGTGATATTGTTCATGGTAACCTGGTTGAAATTCAAGAATTTAATTAAGGGAACAGAGATGGCCATTCCTACTGGGCTGTTTGCCTGTTGCTTAAAAGAAATCCTTCCTTGCAGGTAGCCAAGCAGGGAGACGGGTGGGGTGGAGGGAATGGCGCTGAGCTTTTTCGTGTTTGGTTAGCACGGATCTTCCCTGCTACCAGCCACGCGGTGAGGGGGGAAGGGAGGTGTTTAGCAGTGATCTTCCATGATACCAGCCACGCAGTGGGGGAGGGGTAAAGCGATCATCCCAGAGAATTGGATGGGGCGGTGGTTTCTGCTGCTGAATGTTAACAGGAAAGAAGCAGCACTGAATGGGATTTGCTTGGTATTTGGGAAAGGAGGGCACTGTGTATATGAAGGCTGCAGAAGCTGAAAGACAATGGCTTACCACGGATGCATGCAAGCTGAATTCTGCTGCCCGGACCTGCGTTTGTGAGATCTCTAACATCAGAGCCGCAGGCACTCAATATTAAGATGCAAAATGCGACGTTGTAGTGAAATCACATGTGCTATGTAAGGTGAATAGTGTTGTTCACCGTGAAAGACTATAAGCATTGTTCTGTAAAATGTATCTTTTAAAATACTTCTCTCCCTTTTTTCCCTTCCTCATGCATCTGCAAATTTTTCAAGCCTCTCTACTCCATCCTGAAGCCTAGCCCAGATAAGGCGGTGGAAAAAAATGATGCGAGACGAAATGTTCTCAGAAATCATGGAAGTGACCCACAATGAAAGAGCTCATCTGAATGAATGGAAGGACGTGGTATCAAATTACAGGAAAGAGCCAGTGAACGTAAGGACAGGAGAGACCAACGTGAGGATAGGAGGGATGAACGTGAGGAGAAGAGAGACGCTTGATGAGAGCTGGCGGCAGGAAGATCAGAGGTGTAGGCAGGAAGATCAGTGGTGGCGGGATGCAAGGCTGGGGCTGCTGTGTGATCAAACTGACATCCTCTGATGTCTGGTGGAGCTTCAGGAACAGCAGCAGGCTCATAGAGTGCCGCTGCAGCCCCTGTGTAACCACCCTCACCCAGACGTGTAAGAACGCATGGGGGAAGGCTTCATGCACCCGCCCACTCCACCCCCGTGGACAGCCCAACCAAAAGGCTGTCATTACTTTGAAATTTTTTTAGTGGCCTTTTCCTTCTTTCCTATCCTCCTCCCAAACCACACCCGGGATACCTTGTCAGTTATCTCCCTCTTTTTATAATGACTTAATAAAGAATACATGATTTTTAAACGATAGTGACTTTATTTCCTTAAACAAGCTGTAATCGAAGGGGGAGGGTGGGTTGCTTACAGGAAATGAGTCAATCAAAGGGGGGTGTTCATCAATGGGAAACAAACACAGCAGTCACACCGTACCCTGGCCCGCGATGAAGCTTGTTTTCAAAGCTTCTCTAATGCGCACCGCTTTCTGGTGTGCTCTTCTAATCGCCCTGATGTCTGGCTGCGCGTAATCAGCGGCCAGGTGATTTACCTCAGCCTCCCACCCCGCCATAAAGGTCTCCTCCTTACTCTCACAGAGATTGTGGAGCACACAGCAAGCAGCAATAACAATGGGGACATTGGTTTGGCTGAGATCTGAGCGAGTCAGTAATGTGTGCCAGCGCGCCTTTAAATGGCCAAATGCACATTCCAGCACCATTCTGCACTTGCTCAGCCTGTAGTTGAAGAGCTCCTAACTACTGTCCAGGCTGCCTGTGTATGGCTTCATGAGCCACGGCACCAAGGGGTAGGCTAGGTCCCCCAGGATAACTACAGGCATTTCAACATCCCCAACTGTTATTTTCTGGTCTGGGAAGTAATTCCCTTGCTGCAGCCGTTTAAACAGAGTAGTGTTCCTGAAGACGCGAGCATCATGAATCCTTCCTGGCCATCCCATGTGGATGTTGGTGAAACGTCCCTTGTGATCCACCAGTGCTGCAGCACCATGGAAAAGTACCCCTTGCGGTTTATGTAGTGGGTGCCCTGGTGCTCCGGTGCCAAGATAGGGATATGTGTTCCATTTGTTGCCCCACCACAGTTAGGGAATCCCATTGCAGCAAAGCCATTCACTATGACCTGAACATTTCCCAGAGTCACAACCTTTCGTAGCAGCAGCTTAATGATTGCTTTGACTACTTGCATCACAGCAGCCCCCACAGTAGATTTGCCCACTCCAAACTGATTCCCGACTGACTGGTAGCTGTCTGGCATTGCAAGCTTCCAGAGGGCTATTGCCATTCGCTTCTCAACTGTGAGGGCTGCTGTCATCTTGGTATTCTGGCATTTCAGGGCAGGGGAAAGCAAGTCACAAAGTTCCATGAAAGTGCCTTTACGCATGCGAAAGTTTCGCAGCCACTGGGAATCGTCCCACACTTGCAAAACTATGCTGTCCCACCAGTCTGTGCTTGTTTCCCGGGCCCAAAATCGGCATTCATGGCTAGAACCTGCCTCATTACCAGCAGGCTCTCCAAAGCTCAGGGGCCTGCAATTTGAGAGAATTCTGTGTCCATGTCCTCATCACTCTCGTCGCCGCTCTGCCATAGCCGCCTCCTCCTTGCCTGGCTTTGCAGGTCCTGGTTCAGCATAGACTGCACGAGAATGCGCGTGGTGTTTACAACATCCACGATTGCAGTCTTGATCTGAGCAGAGTCCATGCTTGCTGTGCTATGGCGTCTGCACAGTTCACCCAGGGAAAATGGCGCGAAAAGGTTGTCTGCTGCTTTCACGGAGAGAGGGATGAGGCTGTAACCAGAACCACCCGCAACAATGTTTTTTGCCCCATCAGGCACTGGGATCTCAACCTAGAATTCCAAGGGGCAGGGGAGACTGCGGGAACTATGGGATAGCTAGGGGATAGCTACCCACAGTGCAATGCTCCGGAAGTCGACGCTAGCCTCAGTACATGGACGCACACTGCCAAATTATTGTGCTTTGTGTGGCCACGTGCACTCGACTTTATACAATCTGTTTTACAAAACCGGTTTCTGTAAAATCAGAATAATCCTGTAGTGTAGACATACCCAGACTCATGAAAGACCCGCACCCTCGCAGCCTCTGCTTGAACCAAATCTACATCAGAAGAAAAACTTACAAAAAGCAATGACAAGTCAGTGGGAGACACACCTAAACCCCTGGGATAAGGATGACAGGATTAAGGAAACTCCCCAGTCCTATTTGCATCGAAGATGGGACAAGGAGGCATTCCCATTAGCATACAGAATGGAGAACAGAGATTCCAAGGCAAGAACCGCACAGAACTCTGGGACCAGAAAAGCAGGAAAGCACTGCATGATGGGGGATCTCTGCTCCAGATGTTAATGAACTCACACCTGCACACACCTAGCTCAGTAGTTATCAGACCAATTCTAGTAATAAATCCTTTATTGGTATCCAAAATACTGAAGCTGCCTAGCTGCATTGTGAGCTCCCTCCAAGGAACACTGCCCATAGCAGGAATGATCAGCTGCCATGTCTAGTTTGAACAAAACAACTTTGGTATTCTCCCTAGTTTACACATAAACAAATCTAGTCTTCTCCCTTGAACCATTGTTGTTTCTCTGCTAAAACCCTTATCTATGCTCAAGTAAGTGTTCTGAAGCCTGGATCCAAAATCTGCATCAGTTCCATTGGGACTTCATCTTCTGCTAACTGATCGTGCAGGGGGCTCTGCCTGATACCAACACTCCAGAACCTCAGCTACCACCACCACCACCTGGGACCCCACCCTGGGATGGTGATAATCCAGCTCTGTCTCTCTTGATATAGCCTTCTGACCCTGACTTGTGTGATCAGTTATAGTTTTGTAAACCTGACTTTTATAATCAAATTTAAGTTAGATTTAACATTATGTATGAGGTCCTGGGTGGCAGGGAGGGATAGCTCAGTGGTTTGACCATTGGCCAGCTAAAACCAGAGTTATGAGTTCAATCCTTGAGGGGGCCAGTTTGGGGCTCAGTCCTGCTTTGAGAAGGCAGTTGGACTAGATGATCTCCTGAGGTCCCTTCCACCCCTGATATTCTATGATTATAACATTTGTTTGCATTGGTTATTACATGGCAATAAATAACTTTCATGATTAAGCTGGTTGCTTCTCTCCACCCCCCTGGGGGTGTTTTTGGTTTCCTCATTCACTCTGCAGCAACACTCCCTATACCTAAGCTAAAAGACCCCTGCAGGACCCAAAAATACTGTGGAGTTTGCTCATCAAGTGGGTTATTTCCAGAACAATTGTAATGTGAAAATTGGGATAGAGACATGCTGAAACTGGGACATATGAGGGTGACAGCTTGGAAGTGCTGCTCAACCCAGCCTTCTCAGTCATGCTCTCTCTCTCTCTCTCTCTCTCCCTGTGTTCATCTGATTCTGGAGCTGGAAGAATCCAGCTCTGGGGAACATACCCAGGCTGGTGTTACTCTAGCTAGTACAGCTGAAAATAGCAGTGAGGTGCAGTGGCATGGACCTGACTCAGGCTAGGAATGCAAATTCATGTACTTTGAGTCCCAGCTGGGTTTGTACAGCCAATGCTGCCATGTCTTCACTGCTCTTTTTAGCTGCATTAGCTAAATTAAAGCTAGCACAGGAATGTCTAGTTGGCAGCCGGTATAAAGCAGAGTGCCCCAGGGGTTGGTCCTGGGGCCGGTTTTGTTCAACATTTTTATTAATGATCTGGATGATGGGATGGATTGCACCCTCAGCAAGTTCACAGATGACATTAAGCTGGGGGGAGAGGTAGATATGTTGGAGGGTAGGGAAAGGGTCCAGAGTGACCTAGACAAATAGGAGGATTGGACCAAAAGTAATCTGATGAGATTCAACAAG
The DNA here is from genome assembly GCF_007399415.2 of Gopherus evgoodei. Classification (NCBI taxonomy): domain Eukaryota; kingdom Metazoa; phylum Chordata; order Testudines; family Testudinidae; genus Gopherus; species Gopherus evgoodei. Next base: position 46,442,940 of record NC_044331.1, on the reverse strand, counting down.
GACAAGTGCAGAGTCCTCCCCTTAGGACAGAAGAATCCCATGCACTGCTACAGGCTGGGGACTGACTGACTAAGCAGCAGTTCTTCAGAAAAGGACCTAGGGGTTACAGTGGATGAGAAGCTGGATATGAGTCAGCAGTGTGTCCTTGATGCCAAGAAGGCTAACGGCATTTTGGGCTGTATTAGTAGGCGCCTTACCAGCAGCTCGAGGGAAGTGATTATTCCCCTCTATTCGGCACTACTGTGGCCACATCTGGAGTATTGTGTCCAGTTCCACCCCCCCACCTCCCCAAAAGGATGTGGACAAATTGGAGTCCAGCGTAGAGCAATGAAAATGATTAGGGGACTGGAACACATGACTTACGAGGAGAGACGAGGGAACTGGGCTTGTTTAGTCTTCAAATTAGAAGAGTAAGGCAGGATTTGATAGCAGCCTTCAACTACCTGAAAGGAGGTTCCAAAGGGAATGGAGCTAGGCTGTTCTCAGTGGAGGCAGATGAGAGAGCATGAAGCAATAGTTTCAAGTTGCAGTGGGGGAGGTCTAGGTTGGATATTAGAAAACACTATTTCACTAGGAGGGTGGTGAAGCACTGGAATGGGTTACCTAAGGAGGTGGTGGAATCTCCATCCTTAAGAGGTTTTTAAGGCCTGGCTTGACAAAGCCCTGGCTGGGATGATTTAGTTGGGGTGGGTCCTGCTTTGAGCAGGGGACTGGACTAGATGACCTCCTGAGGTCTCTTCCAACCCTAATCTTCTATGATTCTATGTCCTATCCAACCTCGATTGGGGTCAAATCTCCGATTGTTGTGTAGACATCACAGCAGTATGCCTGCATCTACCTGCGCCTGGGAGCAGGTGTCAGATGCCAAACACAGTGTTGCTAACTACCAATAACTGCAGTTTTTCTGAGGGAATGTTTTTGCTTTCAGGAAATGACCCTTCCTTCAGGAATGTGTCAATTTCAATGAAGTTTTGGGGCCAAGGGGAATGAATCCAAGCATTTCTATGAGGTCCTTATTGGAACACTTTGATTTTTCATTTTGAAATGACTTTTCATTTCCTAATTTGTTTTGTTGTCTGTTTATATTCTAAACAAGACTGAAAATTTTATTAACTTTGTATCAAAACTGTATTTTTTCCAAAATTTCATTTTGTAGGAAATTTTTAAAGTGTTCATTTTTGTTCTTATCTGGAACAAACATGTCAAAAATCAATGTTTTTTCCCAAAATGAATTCTGAGTTTTAACCATCTGTAATGGCAATATTTAATGTGGCTTTTTAAAGCCTCAGCTCCTGGAGTCATGTGATTTCTCGTAGTCTCATAGACTCTAGGACTGGAAGGGACCTCGAGAGGTCATCGAGTCCAGTCCCCTGCCCTCATGGCAGGACCAAATACTGTCTAGACCATCCCTAATAGACATTTATCTAACCTACTCTTAAATATCTCCAGAGATGGAGATTCCACAACTTCCCTAGGCAATCTATTCCAGTGTTTAACAACCCTGACAGTTAGGAACTTTTTCCTAATGTCCAACCTAAATCTCCCCTGTTGCAGTTTAAGCCCATTGCTTCTTGTTCTATCATTGGAGGCTAAGGTGAACAAATTTTCTCCCTCCTCCTGATGACACCCTCTTAGATACCTGAAAACTGCTATCATGTCCCCTCTCAGTCTTCTCTTTTCCAAACTAAACAAACCCAATTGTTTCAGCCTTCCTTCATAGGTCATGTTCTCAAGACCTTTAATCATTCTTGTTGCTCTTCTCTGGACCCTCTCCAATTTCTCCACAACTTTCTTGAAATGCGGTGCCCAGAACTGGACACAATACTCCAGTTGAGGCCTAAATAGCCCAGAGTAAAGCGGAAGAATGACTTCTCGTGTCTTGTTTACAACACACCTGTTAATGCATCCCAGAATCACGTTTGCTTTTTTTGCAACAGTATCACACTGTTGACTCTTATTAAGCTTGTGGTCCACTATGACCCCTAGATCTCTTTCTGCCATACTCCTTCCTAGACAGTCTCTTCCCATTCTGTATGTGTGAAACTGATTGTTCCTTCCTAAGTGGAGCACTTTGCATTTATCTTTATTGAACTTCATCCTGTTTACCTCAGACCATTTCTCCAATTTGTCCAGATCATTTTGAATTTTGACCCTGTCCTCCAAAGCAGTTGCAATCCCTCCCAGTTTGGTATCATCTGCAAACATAATAAGCGTACTTTCTATGCCAACATCTAAATCGTTGATGAAGATATTGAACAGAGCCGGTCCCAAAACAGACCCCTGCAGAACCCCACTTGTTATACCTTTCCAGCAGGATTGGGAGCCATTAATAACTACTCTCTGAGTACGGTTATCCAGCCAGTTATGCACCCACCTTATAGTAGCCCCATCTAAATTATACTTTCCTAGTTTATCTATAAGAATATCATGCGAGACCGTATCAAATGCCTTACTAAAGTCTAGGTATATCACATCCACCGCTTCTCCCTTATCCACAAGGCTCGTTATCCTATCAAAAAATGCTATCAGATTAGTTTGACACGATTTGTTCTTTACAAATCCATGCTGGCTATTCCCTATCACCTTACCACCTTCCAAGTGTTTGCAGATGATTTCTTTAATTACTTGCTCCATTATCTTCCCTGGCACAGAAGTTAAACTAACTGGTCTGTAGTTTCCTGGGTTGTTTTTATTTCCCTTTTTATAGATGGGCACTATATTTGCCCTATTCCAGTCTTCTGGAATCTCCCCTGTCTCCCATGATTTCCCAAGATAATAGCTAGAGGCTCAGATACCTCCTCTATTAACTCCTTGAGTATTCTAGGATGCACTTCATCAGGCCTTGGTGACTTGCAGACATCTAACTTTTCTAAGTGATTTTTTACTTGGTCTTTTTTTATTTTATCTTCTAAACCTACCCTCTTCCCCTAAGCATTCACTATATTAGACGTTCTTTCAGACTTCTCAGTGAAGACCGAAACAAAGAAGTCATTAAGCATCTCTGCCATTTCCAAGTCTCCCGTTACTGTTTTCCCCTCCTCACTGAGCAGTGGGCCTACCCTGTCCTTGGTCTTCCTCTTGCTTCTAATGTACTGATAAAAAGTCTTCTTGTCTCCCTTTATTCCCATAGCTAGTTTGAGCTCATTTTGTGCCTTTGCCTTTCTAATCTTGCCTCTGCATTCCTGTGTTATTTGCCTATATTCGTCCTTTGTAATCTGACCTAGTTTCCATTTTTTATATGACGCCTTTTTATTTTGTAGGTCACGCAAGATCTCGTGGTTAAGCCAAGGTGGTCTTTTGCCACATTTTCTATCTTTCCTAACCATCGGAATAGCTTGGTTTTGGGACCTTAATAGTGTCCCTTTGAAAAACTGCCAACTCTCCTCAGTTGTTTTTCCCCTCAGTCTTGATTCCCATGGGACCTTACCTATCAGCTCTCTGAGCTTACCAAAATCTGCCTTCCTGAAATCCATTGTCTCTATTTTGCTGTACTCCCTTCTATCCTTCCTTAGAATTGCAAACTCTATGATTTCATGATCACTTTCACCCAAGCTTCCTTCTACTTTCAAATTCTCAACGAGTTCCTCCCTATTTGTTAAAATCAAGTCTAGAACAGCTTCCCCCCTAGTAGCTTTTTCAACTTTCTGAAATAAAAAGTTGTCTGCAATGCAGTCTAGGAACTTATTGGATAGTCTGTGCCCCGCGGTGTAATTTTCCCAACATATATCTGGATAGTTGAAGGCCCGCTTCACCACCAAATCTTGGGCTTTGGATGATTTTGTTAGTAGTTTGAAAAAAGCCTCATCCACCTCTTCCACCTGATTAGGTGGCCTGTAGTAGACTCCCAGCACGACATCACCCGTGTTTTTTACCCCTTTTAGCCTAACCCAGAGACTCTCAACACTTCCATCTTCTATGTCCATCTCCATCTCAGTCCAAGTGTGTACATTTTTAATATATAAGGCAACACCTCCTCCCTTTTCCCCCTGTCTATCCTTCCCGAGCAAACTATACCCATCCACACCAACATTCCAGTCGTGTGTATTATCCCACCAAGTTTCAGTAATGCCAATAATGTCATAGTTGTATTTATTTATTAGCACTTCCAGTTCTTCCTGCTTATTTCCCATACTTCTTGCATTTGTATATAGGCATCTAATATACTGGTTTGATCTTGCCTCCCAGCTTTGCCCTGACCCTCCTTTCTCTCTGCCATTATAGCCCATGCTCCCTCCTGTTTCCAACCCATCTCCCAGGTCTTGTTCCCCACTTACCTGTGGGGTTTGCTCACCTGTCCCCGTCGAACCTAGTTTAAAGCTCTCCTTACTAGGTTAGCCAGTCTGTGAGCAAATAAGACCTTTCCCCTCCTCGAAAGGTGAACGCCATCTCTGCCTAGCAGTTCTTCCTCGAATAGCATCCCGTGGTCGAGGAAGCCAAAGCCCTCCTGGCGACATCATCTTCGCAGCCAGGCATTCACCTCCATTTCTGTTAAACAGAATAAGTTTTTAGACCTCCTTGTTGTGTGGGAGGGAAAGGCTGGAAAATCTGAACCCTGAAGGTTTAGAAGAACCTAAAATGTATTTGACTTAAAAATAATCAGATATATTTTTTAAACCTGATTTTGGGGTAGGGTGCTGATGACTTTTTTGTTTTTTTTTTGTTTTTTTTTAAACTTGTGGGACTGACAATACTGGACATGCTGCTCACTATCAAATGGGAGCATCCTTTGGGGACTAGGAGAGAGCTAGGGAGCCAGTTTAGGCTGAGGTCTATGTTGTGTTGTTGATTTTCAGTGAGCAAATCTCCTGGAATAGAATGAATTTGGATGCTAACTTGGTGTGTGCGTGCTCTGAGGACAGGGTAGGTGTAGGGGACTATGCCTTTTACAGACCCAGCAGTGGTACATGCTAGACAGTGAGTGCTCTAGATCGATATGTCAGGCAGCCTGCACCCTTGGGGAGGGTGTGATAAAAGTCTGTTGTCATGATGCAGAGGCATCTACTGCAGAGATGCAACCTGGGGAGCTCAAGCAGAGACTTGGCCCATTCAGGTGGGCTACAGATACTGGTTCATTAGCCAGCCTGCTGGCACAGGAAGTCCTTGGAAACCAGAACAGGATTTTCCCAGATCACGAGTCACCCACAAAATGGTGTGGCAGCTGGGTGCATTTGTCTTCCCGATACGGCTTCCTGTTTTTCCTTGGCACATGAGGCAGCTGTGAGGTGTAAACACTTGTGTCAAGTGAGGGATGGGGCAGATGTTAAAGGTTTTAGTCAACAGAAACAGTAACTTGCCCAGTGCTCAACTCTTCACACTCTGGAGTATGGAGTTGAGTCTGCCAGGATTAGCTGGGGATCCAAAGATCCCAGGCTTTTAGGTCTGTCTGATCCCATGGGAATGGGCAGGACCAAGAAACTGAAGCTAAGCTTGCAGAGTTTCTCGGTGGCCTTCTGCTCAGGTGGGCAGCTTTTTGTGGGACTATGAGTAGGAATCACAGCCTTAGCAGGCTGATCCCCAGGGAAGACAGATCTCAGGGCTACGGAGGGGAGATCCCTCCACACTGATCCCCTGCTGTGTCACACATGCCCATTGGTGCCAGCTAGGGTGACCAGGTGTCTGGTTTTCAATCAGGACACCAGGTCGAAAAGGGTCCCTGGGGACTCTGGTCAGCACCGCCGATCGGGCCATTAAAAGTCTGGTCTGCAGGGCTGCAGTGCTAAGTCAGGGTAGTCCCTATCTGGCCTGGGGCACCACGCTGTGCCCTGGAAGCAGCCAGCAGGTCTGGCTCCTAGGCAGGGGAACCACAGGGATCCATGCACTGCCCCCGCCCCGAACACCAGCTCCACACTCCTATTGGAGGTGCCTGTGGGCAAGAGCAGCGCGTGGAGCCTCCTGCCCCCACCCCCCGCTTACTAGCGCCGGATCTTCTGGCCACTTCTGGTGTGCGTGCAACGTGGTGTCAAGAGAGGCAGGCAGCCTGCCATAGCCCCCATTCCCCCACTGTGCCGCTGACTGGGAGCTGGTGATGTAAGCCAGAGCCCCAACCCCCTGCCCCTGCTCTCAGCCCCCCAAACCTGGAACACCCTCCAGCACCTCAAAATCCTCATCCCTGGCCCCACCCCAGAGCCTGCCCCCCAGCCCAGAACCCTCACACACCCCTGCACCCGAACCCCCTGCTGTAGTCCTGAGCCCCACCCAACCCAGAGCCCCCTTCTGTACCCCAACCCCTCATCCTTGGTCCCACCCCATAGCTCGCACCCACAGCCCAGAGCCCTCACTTCCCTGCATCCCAACCCTCTGCCGCAGCCCAGAGCCCCCTCCCACACCCTGAACCCCTCATCCCTGGCCTCACCCACTCCTGCACTCAACCCCCTGCCTCAACCCAGGGCCTCCTCCCACATTCTGAATCCCTCAGCCCCACCCCCCAGCCTGGAGCCTCCTCCTGTACCCCAGAGCCCACAACCCCAGCCCAGAGCCCATACCACCTCCCACACCCCAAGCTCCTGTCCCAGCCCAGTGAAAGTGAGTGAGGGTAGGGGAGAGCGAGTCACCAAGAGAGGGGAATGTAGTGAGTGGGGGGTGGGGCCTCAGGAAAGGGGGGGGGGGTAAGGTATTTGGTTTTGTGCGATTAGAAAGTTGGCAAGCCTAGAGCTAGCTGGCCAAGGGGCCACAGTTCTATAACTCCTAACAAGCCTGAAAAACTCACTACACCTAGCACCCTGCTTTCATAGTATTTATCTCTGTTGGTGATGTCATGTGAGGTCTCTAATAAAAGCTTATATTCTACTGATCCTCAAACTATTGAGAGCTGTATGCAGGGAGGGTATTTAAGTAGATGTATAGACAAGACATTTTGAAGCCTGTTTCCAAGGCAGAGCTGACAGGTGGGCTTTGATTCAGGCAAAGAACATTAATTCACCTATTGGCCAAGTACATTAAGCTTTGGAAACCGCCCCAAGGGGACCCGCACTTACACAGAGGCACATTTGGTCAGATTTCTGTTGCATCCGTGTCCACACTTTACACACTCCTGCAGTCATTTTTGTACAAAGTACACCTTGTCAGATGTCAAATAAAAACTCAGAATTTGCTGATCAGTAACACCATGGCAAAATACAGCATTATTTGTGACGTTACAAACATACACTGAGATCAGGACTAAAAGTATGTTTGCCAGAGAAGTCTGGGGAATGGCCAAACCAGTTCCTCAGAGACAAAGTCCAAGCTGTGCCTCAGCTATGTGTAAACAAGGCTAATGGGCCATTTACCTGCTAAGGAGAGGGGACGGGGAAAATATCAATACCTTAACAAGGAAATGGTACAGACCTTCCTTCCACACAGCCTGCCTGTCACTATGCTCCCAGTTGGAAATGCTTCTCAAAGAGGGGACAGGACTATAAAAAGAAGGGGCATTCCCTCCTCCTCCTTCTCTCTCTATCCACTGATTCACTTCACAAGAACGGACAAAGGCAACAGCCATTAACCAGAAGAAGAGGTCCTGGTCTAAGGAGTTTGGCCAGTAAGATTGCTGAGAGCATGTGGTGAGAAATTTTGCTTTGAATTTAACATAGTTTGTTCAGTTAGGCACTGGTTGTATTTTGTCTTGTAACCATTTCTGACTTTTCTGCCTTGTTACTTGTACTCACTTAAAATCTCTTTTTGTAGTTAATACACTTGTTTTATCTAAACCAGTGTGTTTGTTAGGGAAACTCCATTTGGGGTAACAAGACATATGTGTATCATTTCAGTTAATAGAATGATGGACTGTATATGAGCTTGTATTGTCCAGGAGAGGGCTGGGCAGTACAAGATGTACACTGATGGGGGCAAATCTAGGACTAGGGGAGTGTTGGGGTCACCCTGAAGTACGACTAAGGCTGTGAGAGCCATAGTGTGGCTGGCTGGCTGCAGCACATAGACATAGCTGGGAGTGACTTGCATGCTGGAGGCTGTTTGTGAGCAGTCCAGACTGGAGGTTACAGCAACAAAGCAGTGTAAAGGGCACCCCAGGTTAGAGGGCAGGGATGATGCAGCTACTCACTAGCAGGGGCGGCTCTAGGCCCCAGCACGCCAAGCGCGTGCTTGGGGTGACAAGCCACGGGGGGGCGCTCTGCCTGTCGCCGCAAGGGCTGCAGGCAGGCTGCCTTTGGCAGCGTGCCTGTGGGAGGTCCCCGGTCCCGCAGCTTCGGTGGACTTCCTGCAGGCGCACCGCGGAAGGCAGCCTGCCTGCCATGCTTCCGGCGGCAAAATACCTAGAGCCGCCCCTGCTCACTGGTCTGGATTGTGCCCTGGCTATGTCACAAGAACACAGTGAAAAAATAACCTACTCAGGAGGGTTAGCCTGGCTGTGTGCAAAAACAATCCCACAGGACAAGGGTTAAACAGAAGACTACTTCACTGAGGAAGTAAAAAGTGCCATGCTTTTTCTATTCATGACTGGGAGCTCCCTGGCCTTGTTGGGAGATAAACTGTATAACGTTAGCAGGCTAACAACCTTGTCTGAAGTTGAGTCTCCAGGAAGCATGTTACACTTGATTTTATATGGAACCATTTCTGTCTCCATTATTGTCTTTACTCCTTAGCTCTGAAATCATAGCCTCTGATAATAAACCTGTGCTTGTTTTTACTATACATACATCTCAATGCTGTAATGTTGTATTGGAGCTGATCCTCAGCTAAAGCAACAAGAGGTGTGTGCAATGTTCCTTTGGGTACTTCTTACCCAGTTATTTCTGTGAGCATCCCGTGGTTCAGGACTGAACTCTGCAGGGGAAGGCTTCAGGGTTGATCGGGGATTGGAATGCACCTATTGCTAACCTGCCAGGCAAAGTAAGGGCTGGCACAGCTCTGAGCAGAGTTCACAGACTGGTGAGGTCAGGGAGCTCATACCCACTTAAGCACCAGAATGTGATCCATTCTCAGGATTCCCACCTGGCAGCATGGTCTCTTCAGGGGTGGTGGTGGTGTTCCCATTAACTAGCTCTCCTGGAGTTCTAGGACTGAAGCCCTTCCCGCACCCATGCATGGAGGGAAATCCTCTCCCATTGCTATGGCACTACAGCAGAGGAGCTTCTGTGGGGTGCAGGGAAGGGGGAGCAATGCTGTGATATTGAGGCTGCCCTAACAGCTGGCTCTCAGATGTCACCTCTCTCAAAGCAGAGGGTGTTCATAGACTTTAAGGTCAGAAGGGACTGTCATAAACAGATAAGAAAAGTTAATAGCACAGAAGTACTTTATATCTCTGACTGTAAAGGGTTAACAAGTTCAGTAAGCCTGGCTGTTACCTGACCAGAGGACCAATCAGGAGACAGGATACTTTCAAATCTTGAGGGAGGGAAGTTTCTGTGTGTGCTGTTAGTGTTTGGTTGTTGTTCACTTTGGGGGCTCAGAGGGACCAGATGTGCAACCAGGTTTCTCTCCAATTTCTCCGATACAGGCTCTTATAAGTTCAGAATAGTGAGTACTAGGTGATAAAGCGAGTTAGGCTTATGGTTGTTTTCTTTATTTGCAAATGTGTATTTGGTTGGAAGGAGTTCAAACTGGTATTTTGCTGAAAAGATTTTAATTTGTACTTGTATACTTAGGCTGGGAGGGTATTCCCAGTGTCTATAGCTGAAAGACCCTGTACCTATTCCATTTTTTAAAAATTACAAAGATAATTTTCACTGTTTTTTCTCTCTTTAATTAAAAGCTTTTCTTCTTTAAGAACCTAATTGTTTTTTTTATTCTAGTGAGACCCCAGGAGACTGGGTCTGGATTCACCAGGGAATTGGTGGGGAGAAAGGAGGGAACGGGGAGAGAGAGGCTAAATTCTCTCTGTGTTAGGATTACTGTCTCTCTCAGGGAGAGTCTGGGAGGGGGAAAGAGAAAGAGGGGGGAAGGTGAATTGTCCTCTCTGTTTTGTGATTCAAGGAGTTTGAATCACAGTGATCTTCCAGAGTAACCCAGGGAGGGGAAGTCTGGGAGAGGTAATGGTGGGGGAAAGGATTTGCTTTCCTTGTGTTAAGATCCAGAGGGTCTGGGTCTTGCGGGGTCCCTGGGCAAGGTTTTGGGGGGACCAGAGTGTACCAGGCACTGGAATTCCTGGTTGGTGGCAGCGCTATAAGTACTAAGCTGGTAATTGAGCTTAGAGGAATTCATGCTGGTACCCCATCTTTTGGACACTAAGGTTCAGAGTGGGGAATTGTACCATGACAGGGACCATCATGATCATCTGGTCTGATCTCTGGCACATCGCAGGCCACACAACCTCTTTCCCCCTACCCCACCCCACCCCATACTCTTGTAATAGGACTAGAACCAATTAGTTACTGAAGTCCTCATATGATGACTTAATGACTTCAAGTTACAGAGAATCCACCATTTATACTTGTTTAAACCTGCAAGTGACCCATGACACGTGCTGCAGAGGAAGACAAAAAAACCATAAGGTCTCTGCCAATTTGACTTAGGGCAAAATTCCCTTCAGACTCTAAATATGGTCAGTTTGACCTTGAGCAGGTAGGTGAGATGCCCAGCCAGACACCTGGGAAAGAATTCACTTTAGTAACTCAGAACCCTTCCCATCTAGTGTGACATCTCTGACCATTTGGGGATATTTGCTACTGGCAGTTGCTGATGGGCCACATGCCATTGTAGGTAATCTCATCATACCATCACCTCTATAAAATTATCAAGCTCAGTCTTGAAGACAGTGAGGTTCTTTGCCCCCACTGCTCCCATTGGCAGGCGGTTCCAGAATTTTGTTTCACTGATGGTTAGGAACCTTCATGTAGTTTTCAGCTTGTTGGTGTCCAGTTTATATCCATTTGTTACTGTGCCAACATTGGCCCTTAACTTAAATACTAGGGAGGGAGAGGAGTTATTTATCCCTGTGATGTATTTATAGAGAGCAATCAGATCTCCCTTCAGTCTTTTTTTGGTTAGGCTAAACCAGGGGCAGCTCTAGCCATTTCACTGCCCCAAGCATGGGGGTGTGCCTGTGGATGCTCCACCGAAGCTGAGGGACCAGTGGACCCTCTGCAGGCACGCCTGTGGGAGGTCCACAGGAGCCGTCTGCCACCCTGCCGGCAACCGGCAGAGCACCCCCTCGGCATGCCGCCCCAAGCATGCGCTTGGCGTGCTGGGGCCTGGAGCCGCCCCTGGGCTAAATAAGCCAAATTCTTTGAGTCTTCTCTTGTAAGGCAGGTTCTTCTTTCTTCTGATTATCCTCTGGGCCCTTCTCTCTCCTGTTCCCTGTTCTGAATTAATCTTTTTTAAACATGCTATATCAGAACTGCGCACAGTATTCCAGATGAGCTCTCACCAGTGCCTTGTATAATAGCAATAACACTTCCCTGTCTCTACTGGAAATTCCTCGCGCGATGCAACCTAGGACTGCATTAGCCTTTTCCATGGCTACATCTCACTGGCATCTCAGCCATCCTATGATTAACCAACACACTCAGGTCTTTCTCCTCTACTGTCACTTCCAACTGGTAAGGCCCCAGCTTATAGTAGAAAGTCTTATTTTATTCCCTAAATGCATGACTTTGGACTATTAACTCTCATCCCATTTCTATGACTCCAGTTTTCAAAGTCATCCAGATCTCCCAGTCTTCCTCCATATTGGCCAAACCTCGCAACTCTATGTCATCAGCAAATTTTATTAGCACATTCCTACTTTTTGTGCAAAGGTCATGAATGAAAATGTTAAATAAGATTGGTCCCAAGACAAATCCCTGAGGAACACCGCTAGTAACCTCCCTCTAGCCTGACCATTCAGCTTTCAATATGACCTGTTGTAGTCTCCCCTTTAAGTAGTTCTTTATCCACCTTTCAGTTCTCAGATTAATTGCCATATTTTCCAACTTAACTAATAATTTCCCACGTGGAACTGTATCAAATGCCCTCTTGAAATCCAGGTAGATTAGACCTCTGTATTTCCTTTGTCTAACAAATCAGTTATTCTCTCAAAGAAAGAGATCAGGTTGGTCTGACACAATCAACCCTTTGTAAAACCATGTTGTATTTTATCCCAGTTACTGTTTACCTCTATGTCCTTAACTACTTTATCTTTCAACATTTGTTCCACCAAGCAATTCTCTGACTATTAGCTAATACAAGGGATTATGTCGTCTCTGGGCCCAGCCAGAAGAGGGTGACATCACACACAGATGAGCAGTTCATATTCCATCCAGTAGAGGGCAGTAGCAAGCATACACAGCAGGCAGACAGTACAGGTGTCATTGGAAAAATGGATTTTGAGAGGGAATGACCTTTTTCCCTAAGGGAACATTTCCCCAGAAAACGGCCATTTTTTTAAAACCAAAAACCAACCCACACATACAACCACTTTCTCTCCATTTTTCATCCCACCCTTTTCCAGTAGCAAACTACACCAAACGGGGGAGGGGGGAATACACCAGGAGAAATGAAGAAAAAGGACAAGAAAAATAAAAAATAGGAAATTTCCACCAAAACTTTTTTAAAAATTCCTAAACTCCCCCCTCTTTCCCACACCTGGAAACTCCCTTACCATTTCTTGCAGCCACTGTCCCTTTGTAAAGAACACCACCTGTGGTGCATTTCTGGGGTGGGGTGTGTGTCAGTCTAGCCACTGTAACTAACATTCCACCAACAGAGAAATTCATAATCCACCCTTTTTTCATCCACCATCTTACACTCCAGACAGACAGAGTTCACTTTAACCCTTGTAAAGGATATTCCATGCATCAGGAGGGAGAGGCATGACTGGGAATCATGCTCCATTGGTACCTAGACAGGGGAAGGAGAGAGAATGAGCAGCAGACATTTAGGATGTACTTTATTAGGATGATTACAGTAGCATAGCAGGGTCCCACTGTGCTGGTTGTTGCACATAGACCCATAGATTGGAATGTCAGAAGGGCCCATTATGATCATCTAGCCCTGGTCTACACTACAGGGTTAGGTCGAATTTAGCTTCATTAGGTCAATTTTAATATGAATGTGTCCACACAACCAACCCCATTCTGTCGACTTAAAGGGCTCTTAAAATCGACGTCTGTACTCCTCCCCAGCAAGGGGAGTAGCGCTAAAATCGACCTTGCTGGGTCAAATATGGGGTAGCATGGATGCAAATCGATGTTATTGGCCTCCAGGAACTATCCCAGAGTGCTCCAATGTAACCGCTCTGGACAGCACTTTGAACTCTGATGCATTAACCAAGTACCCAGAAAAAGCCCTGGGAACTTTTGAATTTCATTTCCTGTTTGGTCGGTGTGACAAACTCAGCAGCACTTAGCAGCACAGGTGACCATGCAGTCCCCCCAGAATTGTAGAGCTTAGAATGTTTCTACACTCCCCCCTATCATCTCCGTCCCTGAGGTTATCACAGATTAGAAGGTGAGAAAAACGGACTAAGGATGACATGTTTTCCAAACTCATGCAGTCCACCCGCACTGATATGGCACAGCTTAATGCATGGAGGCATTCAGTGGCAGAGGCCAGGAAAGAATTAAGTGAGTGCGAAGAGCAGAGGCAGGACACGATGCTGAGATTAATCGGGGAGCAAAGGGACATAATGAAGCATCTGTTGGACCTGCAGGAAATCCAACTAGAGCACAGACCCCCGTGGCATTCACTGTATAACTGCCTACCCTCCTCCTCATGTTCCATAGCCTTCTCACCCAAATGCCCAAGAGAGGCTCCGGGCACCCAGCCACTCCACTCCAGAGGATGGCCCAAGCAACAGAAGGCTGTCATTCAAACAGTTTGATTTTTAGTGTGGCTATAATAAGCAATGTGGCCTTGTCCTTCCCTCCTCCGCCACCCCACCTGGGCTACCTTGTCTGTTATCTCATTTTTTTTAATTAATAAAGAAAGAATGCATGGTTTCAAAAAAATAGTTATTTTATTTTGAAGGTGGGGAGGGTGGTTGGCTGACAGGGAATTAAAATCAACAAAGAGGGTGGGCTTGCATCAAAGAGAAACACACACAACTGTCACACTGATGCCTGGCCAGTCATGAAACTGGTTTTCAAAGCTTCTCTGATGTGCAGCGTGCCTTGCTGTGCTCTTCTAATTGCCCTGGTGTCTGGCTGCTCAAAATCAGACAGCAGGCGATTTGCCTCAACCTCCCACCCTGCCGTAAAGGTCTCCCCCTTACTCTCACAAATATTATGGAGCACATAGCAAGCAATAATAACAATGGGAATGTTGGTTGCACTGAGGTCTGACCTAGTCAGCAAACATCACCAGAGAGCTTTTAAATGTTCAAAAACACATTCTACCACCATTCTGCACTTGCTCAGCTTATAGTTGAACTGCTCCTTATGACTGTCGAGGCTTCATGAGCCATGGGAGCAAGGGGTAGGCTGGGGTAGATGCAACCATGAGGTGCTGTTGGCTGCGAGAGCAGCCTGAGGCAGAAGCCTCCAGCACACATGATATTCCAGGCAGGACTGAATCTCCATGAGACAAAACTTAAAGAAGAGAATGACCTGGAGCCTCTGGCTCCCATTCAATGCTCAAGCCATATATGTCCAGGCGCCCCTAATCGACCTCACTGAGGTCTGCTAGGATCACTCAGGAGACATACAATGGCTATCAGTCCTACTGCACCATCTGCCACAAAGGCAAGGAGCTGCTGCTGTGTAGTAATTCTGTAGCAAGTCTGCCAGCAGCATCCAGGAGACGTATGGTGACGATGAGCTAAGCGGGCTCCATGCTTGCCGTGGTATGGCATCTGCACAAGTAACCCAGGAAAAAAGGCTTGAAACAATTGTCTGCTGTTACTTTTACTGAGGGAGGGGAGCCTGATGACACGTACCCAAAACCACCTGCGACAATGTGTCTGCCCCATCAGGCATTGGGAGCTTAACCCAGAATTCCAATGGGCAGCAGAGACTGCGGGAACTGTGGGATAGCTACCTACAGTGCACCGCTCTGTAAGTCGATGTTAGCCACGGTAGTGAGGACGCACTCCATCGACTTACTGTGCTTAGTGTGGACGTACACAATCGATTGTATAAAATCGGTTTCTAAAAATTGACTTCTATAAAATCGACCTAATTTTGTAGTGTAGACATACCCCTAGTCTGACCTCATGCCCCTTGCAGGCCACAGAACCTCACCCACTCACTCCTGTAATGGACCACTCACCTCTGGCTGAGGTACTGAAGTCCTCAGATCAGAGAGACTTGGGCAAGAGGCAGTCCCTGCTCTGAATTGCTCAGAATCTCAGTAGACAAGGCAGAGCAAGGGCAGGGGAGTGCTAGGCACAGACCTCTGCGCAGTGAGGGCATCCTGGGTGTCTTACTTACCCCTGTCCATGTGTGCAAGTTAAATAAACCACCAGCAGCACGTGTGTGTTCAAGGAGAGACACCAACATATGAGCCTCACCTCCTAGGCACAAGTCCTTCCCCACCCCTGGGAGCAGAGCAGGGACTAGCCCGCTGGACCTGGGTCTCAAAACACATCAACCCCTTGTAGAGCCCCTCTGGGAGATGCTCTTCCTGTCTCCTAGTGCTTGGCTACTCAGCCTCTCCTAGGCACTAGAAGGCAATGCTGCCCTGGCACTTGACCTAGGCCAGTATACTGCACACTTCTCATTCCCCCCAGCCAGTGTTAAGTGTTATCCTCCCAAACCACCTGGCAGTGGCCATGGCTGCCCAGTGGGGGGCAAGTGGGGCAATTTGCACCGGGCTCCACAGGGGCCCCCACGAGAATGGCTGAGGCTCCCTCCCTGGCCCTGGCCCGACCCCACCGCCGCCCCTCTCCCGGCGCCTCAGTGCATTCAGGAGCATCCCTGAACAGCACCAGAGCATGGCTCTGGCGGGGCCTGAGCTCCCTCCGCTCGGGCTGGAGCTCGCAGCCCAGCCCCCTTACCACGCGGCTCTGAGCGGAGAGGAGCTCAGGCCCTGCCGGAGCCATGCTGCAGCTGTCCAGGGATGATCCTGGATGCGCTGAGGCTCCAGGTGACAGGGGAGCCAGGGGTAAGGGGCCAGGGCCCTGGGGGTTGGATAGGGGCAGGGAGTCCCGGGGGCAGTCAGGGGACAGGGAGGAGGCAGAAGTTGAGCGGGGCAGTCAGGAGACAGGGAACCGGGGGGGTTGGATCCTTGGCATTCCAGGGGTCTGTCAGGACTCAGCAGGGGATGGCTAGGGGTTGAGGCAGTCAGGGGACAGGTAGCAGGGATGGAGTCCTGGGGTGATGGTTGGGGGGGTCTCTGGGGGACGGTGAGGAGACAAGGAGCAGGATGGATTAAGGATTCTGAGGGGGGTAGGCAGTTGGGGGGGGCAGGAAGTGCGCGGGGGTTGGATAGGGGGCAGGGCCAGGCTGTTTGAGAGGCACAGCCTTCCCTACCCTAAAGTTCATTCAGCAGTTTGAGGCTTGCAGAAGAGCCAAGCTGTTAGCTTTTCCATTAGGACTTCCATCCCTTTCACTTCTCAAATGCCAAATTATAGTCTATTTTTAATTTCAGTGCCATAGGGAGATTCATGTCAGGGGAGGGTAGCTTCATTTAAAATTAGTCACTAGGGGAAGGATCAAATGAGAAAATCAATATCCTACACCACCTACCTCCTTCCCAACCCTACCAAGAGAGACTCCTCCTGCATTCCCTGAGGCTTCAGAGGGGTTAATTCAGTGGTTCTCAAACTTTTACACTGGTGACCCCTTTCACATAGCAAACCTCTGAGTGTGACTCCCCGCTAATAATTAAAAACACTTTTTTATATATTTAACACTATTATAAATGCTGGAGGCAAAGCAGAGTTTGAGGTGGAGGCTGACAGCTCGCGACCCCCAGTAATAACCTGTGACCCACTGAGGGGTCCCAACTCTCAGTTTGAGAATCCCTGGCTTAATTTAGTTTTAGCATCCTGTGTCCATTCACATGCATGTGCTATTTTGAGCATTTCAGTTTTCACAACATAGGCTCATCCCAGATTCTGGAACAAGCTCAAATGCTCAGTTCGTGGAGTATGTACATAAGCTATACTAAAGACAAACCCACAGTAACCGTCTCCAGTTTGTGAGGGACCCCATGGAGCCAGTCTCTAGGAAACAGATAAATGCATGGAGGTTAAGCCCATTAATGGCTATTAACCAGGATGGGTAAGGAATGGTGTCCCTAGCCTCTGTTTGTCAGAGGGTGGAGATGGATGGCAGGAGAAAGATCACTTGATCATTACCTGTTAGGTTCACTCCCTCTGGGGCACTTGGCATTGGCCATTGTCAGTAGACAGGATACTGGACTGGATGGACCTTTGGTTTGACCCAGTATGGCTGTTCTTATGTTCTAACCTAAATGAACCCAAAGTTATGGAGACAGATATGAGTCAAGGAAGCCAGCAGAATATCAGAAACCTGGAAAAGTCTGACTGGATGGGCTCGGGCATTAGGTCACAAGCTGAGCTGGTTCAAAAGTTTTGGATTTTTTTTAAACAGAATATTTTTATTGTTTCTTTAAACCATCAAACACAGCAAGCAGCAAATATTTGGCATCACACTTCTGAAACTCCAAACCATGTTCAGGTTTTGGCAGACTAATTTCAGCTTTTCAATTAAAGAAACCACAACAATTTTTGAAGGAAAGCAGACATTGTTTGTGATTTTTTTCTGCTTTTTAAAACCCCCTAGTTTTCAATCCAAAAAAAGTTTTGATGGAAAATATTTGTCCAACTCTTTTAATGAGCTTTAGTGCCTTTTAGCACTAGCGGATGCTGAGAACCAGTGATACCTTGTAAAGAAGTTTTCTCAAAACTGGGTTTGTGCTGAGATGCGAAAGGTTTATTTTTCCCAGGACCGCCCGGGGTGGGGGGGTGAAGTAAGTGGGGCAATTTGCCCCAGGCCCTGCAGGAGCCCCCATGAGAATATAGAATTGTATAGTATTGCATTTTTTTATGGAAAGGGCCTCCAAAATTGCTTTGCCCCAGGCCTCCTGAATCCTCTGGGCAGCCCTGGCAGTGGCAATCAGTCTCTTTCTCACTCACACCTACCCTTCCCCTTCCCTTTTCACAGAATCGTAGAAGATTAGAGTTGGAAGAGACCTCAGGAGGTTATCTAGTCCAATCCCCTGCTCTCTCCAAGCTGCCGCATACCCACCCAGGATCTGCTAATGCTTAACAGGCTGAAGCACCCTTCCCTTGTCACATCCTACAAAAGGAATCTTGCACTAGCTGGATCTGTGGCTTTGGGACACTAAAGCTGCCCTGATGGAGTGGAGAATCGGCCTCTCTCCACCTGCCCCCAGTGAATGCAACTGGGTTTTTACCCTCTCACTAGTGCTTTCAGACAATGCATTAGCTGCGTTCAGCTGGCTTCCACATGTCCCTTCTCTGGCACAGCTATTTGAATTCAGAATGAATTTTGCAGAAGCTAGCGCAAAATCCGATCTCTGCCAGCCCAATTACAGAATGCGCCAGCACCTGGTGTTCTGTGGCTGGGAAGCTGACAAGGGTGAGTCTGTAGGGCAAGAAGAATTGAAAGAATACAATTTGATTTAATATTTACCCCACTCAAGCACCCTTGCCCCAGTGGGATTTATATGAGGAAAGCTAGTGAGGAGAGATGAAAGGCCTGTAATGAAAGGCGGCTGCTGAGAGCTAATGCAAAGAAGGATGGACAATGGCCAAGGAAAGAATGTGGCAGAAGTATTTGTCTTGCAGCCTTGACACTCCTGATTAAGGTGAACTAAGCAGGGTCTGGAATGGGCAGAACACAGAGACCACAGAAGAAAATCCAACAGGTGTTCTGCCCTCTGAACCAAGACTCCATGGGGCAACATGACACTGTCGTTGTCTTTTGGGTGAGATGTAAATGCGAGCCCCACTGTACCCTTGTGAACCTTACATATCCAATTCCAGAAGCACCTTTCTCAAGGACAGATATGTTATCCCAAGAAAACTCAAGCATTCTACCAACTCCCCACCTTTCCATTTTTATCTGGATGAAGGTGCCTCCTCCCCATTCTGACTTCAACTATTGTGCACAGCTATGCAGCTACCACATTCCACCCCAGAGGTGGCTGCATTTCAGCAGTGACTGAAGCCAGTCTTGTTGCGTGTGCTAATGTCTGCATATATAGTGGCAGCATGGTCTAGTAGTTAGGAGATGGGCCTGGGACATGGGAGGTGTGCTGCTGAGGTGCTGGATAACCTTGGGTAAGTCCAACCCTCAGTTTTTCCTCCCACTTTTTGTCTATTTAAATTGGAAGTTCTCTGAGGCAGGGACTGTTCCTTACAATGTGTCTGGACAGGGGCTTCTACAATGGGGCCCTCAGCTCAGCTGGGTCACTAGGCGGTACTGTATATAAGGAGCAACAATGAAACATCAGTTGCGTAGAAAGTACTGTGAAATTATGTTCTGCAAAAGGTGCTAGCAAAATATGATACTATTTAGAAATGCAAACTTTTTATACACCCCAATTTACTGAGTGGTGATCAATGCTGGGTGGCGTTGTAGAGAATATTAACTACAATAATGACTTGGAATCATTAGAATACTAACAGCAACAGCCCCAGCTCTTATCTGGCACTCTTCATCAGTAGACCTCAAAGTACTTTACCAAGGAGGTTTATAGATGGGGAAAATGAGGAACAGAGAAAGGAAACAACTTGCCCACAGCAAGTTAGTGGCTGAGCTAGAAATAGAGCCTGGGTCTCCTGAGCCATAGTCAGTGCTCTACCCACTAGGACATACAAGGGTGGCAGGTTTGTAGAAATTTTGCTGGTGGCCAGAACACCCAGAACCCCCCTTGCCTAAATATCCTGATGGCAAACAGGTAGGGGCAGAAGACACTGCTAGCTATACTGAGCACCTCAGAGGAGCCATGCACTGTGTGGAGTGTATGCTGCTACACCTATTCTGTACTGGTGAGAGCAACCCTCACCTCCACAGTGCTCCTGGTGGTCCCAGGGCTCCCCCCCCCTCCCCCCCGCATGGGCTCCGAGGACGTGCTGGCAGCCACATGGAATGAGTGCGCAGGAAATCACTCAGCCCTGCTGTGCTGCCGGGTGGCAGCGGGAGCCCCTGGGCTGTTTTAAATCGCCGGGGGTGGCAAGCGGAGCCAGAGGATGCACGGATGGGGCGGGCAGGAAACTTAGCTGGAACCAGGCCCCTGGGCCAGGAATATTCCTGGTGCCCGGGCCCCATGAGCCCAGAGAACTTGCCACCCATGCCAAAAGCTTGTTGGATAATCGGTGCCTTGCTGTGTTATTTTCCCAACAGACGTCTGGGTAGTTGAAGTCCCCATCACCACCAAGAACATAAGGTTGTTCTTATTTACTGACCTGTCCTAATTTGCTGAAAACTGCTACAGGATATAGATAATTTCTACAGATAGCAGTTTCTTACACTATTGGGTATGTGAAACTGCTATCTGTAGGAATAAGCTACATCAGATAGTAGCTTTTAGCAAAGTAGGACCTGTCACTGCTACAAGAAGCACATTCCTACAGAGAGCAGTTTCACACAGCCTATAATGTAAGAAATTATCTGTAGGAATGTGCTACCTGTAGCAGTGTGCTCTCTGATGTAGTTAATTCCTACAGATAGCAGTTTCTTATACCATAGGGAGTGTAAAAAACTGCCATTTGTAGAAATTTGCTACCTGTAGCAGGGAGAGGCAGTGAATTGTTAACATTAGCAATTACTGATACAAGTGGTTGTTTTTATGTGCTGACTTGTCCTAATTTGCTAAAACTTGACAGTGGTGTGGAATGGAAGTATAAAGTGTTCATCTTCCAAACGACCCAGACTGGATTTGTTGTAGTGGAATGTGGGACATGTGGAAGATAATTTAAACTCTTAGTTTCCTTAGGGTTCACTTTCAATATACTTCTATCCCAATGCGATCTCTGACCATTACAGTTCAACTTAGCAGGCAGGCACAGGCAGCAATGCACTTGTCCTGTTGCCTTGACTGAGAGAGGTTTCTGATCAAAGGGAGGATAGATTCCAGCAAGCTCCTGGGGTAATATCTCATTGGAGATGAAAAGGCTTGTTCAGAAAGAGATTTTGAAGTCTGTAGGGTAAAGATGAGCCAGATGGGTTTGTCTCCATGCAGCTATATTTTATTCGCTGGGGACTGGGTAGAAAGAAGAGAAAAGTATTTTGGATTTCCTATTTCCCTTACTAAGGACCATCTATGCTCACCTGAATTTTTTTCTGGCAGAAGCAGTTCCTATCTATTTATTACAGGGTCCAAATTTGGCTGCCATCACACAGAGACATTGGTGGTGAAGGAGGTGAGAAGAGGGCCAAAAAGTCCTTTCCCTCCCCCATGCATGTAGAAGCCATAATGTTGCTGCTGCCTAAATATCCTGATGGCAAACAGGTAGGGGCAGAAGACATTGCCAGCTATACTGAGCACCCCAGAGGAGCCATGCACTGTGTGGAGTGTATGCTGCTACACCTATTCTGTACTGGTGAGAGCAACCCTCACCTCCACAGTGCTCCTGGTATCCCAGGGCTTCCCCTGGTTTCCACCAGCACAAACACCCTTCCTACCACCACTGCTTGAAGATGCACCAACTTCTCCTCCTCCATCCCATTGCTCAAGCTTTAGAGCCATAACTGAGCCTGAAGCTGGTAAAGTGCTTGTGATCTCTATAAAACATGACAAAGGATGATTATAACTGTTGCTACTGAGGATCTCAAACTCAGACAAACTTTAGTAGGGAGGAAAGAGTTCTATTGAAAAGCTGATGTGGTGTTTCTGGTGAGGTGAATAGCTCTTTAGAGGTTCAGGCTTCTCACACAAATTAATGAGCCAGCGAAGCAGCCTAGCAAAATGAACAAACCTACCCTGCTATTTACATTAGGAGGAGAACTGATGTTGAATCCTGCAGCTGACAGAATGTGCTATAAACAAGTATCACACAGAAGAAATACATGCATCTGAGGAAGTGGGTATTCATCCACGAAAGCTCATGCTCCAAAACGTCTGTTAGTCTATAAGGTGCCACAGGATTCTTTGCTGCTTTTACAGAAGAAATATTTCACTGCAGTGTTTTCCACAGAAATTGAGATTAGGGGGTGTGTTCAAAAATACAGGGGTGGGATGAGGACCGATGAGGTGTGAGACTGTTAGGACGAAGGTGGGCTGTATGGCATCATAGTAAAAAACCGATAAATGTTTCACGACCATTTTATTAGATTTAATTCATGTTTTTAAATCATCACACAAGTTGAAGTTGGCTATACAAGCCTACTATGAAGCACTACATCTACATCCTTCTTGGTTTCTTGTGATTTTGCGCAACTCTGTTAATGAACTTCTCGAATGCAGTGCATTCATCTTTGGTGGCTTCTCATGGATCAGATACTTCTAGTCCTTCATGATATGCTCATAATCAGGAAGAAGGGGACTTCTTTCAAAACACAAAATTCTATGCAGTGAGGAAAAAGAATGCTCAACTGTAGCTGTTATGACTGGGAGTAGAAAGAGATGAATTCCTACTTCATTCATCCCAGGAAACATAGCACAAAAATTTGGTCGAACCACTAGTGATGATAAAGAAGTTGAAATCAAATCTACATTTGTTCGTCGTATGATATTCTACTCTGTGTTCAAATTCTCTATTCTGTCCTGATCACATGGCAGCTCCATTGCTGGTAGTGCCTCACTCCACTCAACTGTTGGTGTTTTGTAAGACAGGCATCTGTAAAATCTGCACAGAGGTTGATGGAATCCGAAAGCTCTTAGTGTAGAGATGTAAGAATGAAGTCTGTGTACTTTACTTTTTCAAATGGCTCAACAAACACTTTTTGTCTTCTTCATTTAAGGAGTTAATATAAGTGCCCTAATTAGTCAGCTTCTGAACTGAAGTCTTTGCTTCTTCCAGTAAATTTTCAATGGCTATCTCTCTGATTAATCCAAGAGTAGCTTCCAGTGCTGGACAAAGATCTACTACTGTTGTAGCAGATGCCTGGATGGCATTGTACGATGACCAAAGTGGTTTCAACAGCAGACTTACAAGAGAGAATGGTGATTGTGTTCTCTGAACTTAGTAGGAAAAGTAGTCCACCAGCCTCACTACTTAGATCCGTCTCATCTCGGTAGATACTTTCCAAAGCTGCTAATAATGATTGCAGTAATTTTAAGACAACAGCCAAGGATCATTCATTAGAAAGCCAGTGGATTTTTCCAGGTTGGACTAATTTGAACTTCTGTCCCAATGTATCTTCTGTATTTTCCAAGATGTTCAGTCCTTTTGGACTCTTGCTGAAAAAGAGCATAATGAAGACATTTAATATATAGCTTTTTTAAGCTAGCCTTTTGAAGATTCTGCAGGTTGTACTAGTGCTAGTTGGAATAGATGGCCTCTGCAGTGTGTATTGGAGAGATTAGAGTTACACTTTTCTCTGAGCAAAGCTTGTACTCCACAATGTCTTCCAGAGAAGTTTGCAGCTTCAAATGCACAAGCAGCCATCTGCTTGGGGTTTAATTGACAAGCATTTAACTCTTCTAAGATGTGAATTGTCAGAGATGCAGCCGATGTGTCTTCTATAATCTGAACATCTAGAAATTCATCTACTGACTTCTCACTGATATCAAGATAACATAGGCGGTGACTTACTGCTTGATACCCATTTGCATCAGTGCATTCATCAGCCATGTCTGCTCACTTTCTGAATGTACTGAAGGTTCTTCACTTTTTCAGCTGCTGAGTCTTTCACTGTTGTACTGAATGCTGCTAACCAGTCAGTTGAGTGTCTTGCAGAAAGATAGTGAGCATTTTCTGGTCTTGGTCAGAACCAGTGTCCAGCTTCCAGATTAACAAATGACAACCCACTTAACATTGGCCTCCAGTTTGTAGTGTACGGTATCTCTTGCTTAAAGAGAAAGTATATGGTGACAGCCATGTTTGTTCGCATAAACTGTGTTGTGTCTTAACAGCCTCTGGAAGTGGAGCGGGCAGGCAGGAAGCCACCTTAGCCCCATTGCCCTGCCGGTGGTGGTGGCGGGGACCCCAGGACTTTTTAAATTGCCCAGGTGTGGCAGGCAGGGCTGGGGGGGGAAAGGGGGCAGCAAGCAGGGCCAGGGTAGAGACCCAGTCCCAAACTCTGGTGAAGCTGGGCCCCTGTGCTCTCATATTAGTGGAGCATGGGCACCGTGAGCCCATACAACTCGCTGCCCCTGGGGACATACTGCCTTCCTGACTATTGTTTTGACAGAATAATTAAGATTGCTCCAAACTCTGGTATTAACATGGCCACGCGTTTCTGAAATATTCACCCTTTTAAGTGGAACTTTTCCATCCTTGTCTCTTTCTTGCAGTTGACTGTCTCTGGCAATGTTCAGCAAATTCCTTTGGCCATTATTTCTGAGTTATGGGAAGGTGAAAGCAATACACTTTTCCCAACTAGAAAACCTCCTAGCCTGAGCAGAGCCCAGGGTAGCTGACATCTGATGGGCAAAATGTTATATGTGCAGTGGCCTCCCTGTGGAATAGCATTTTGGCATGGTTTGGAAAATATTGTTTTGATTTAATACAGGTGGTAGATTTGGATCTTGTGTGCAAGGCATGAGCAGTGAATGTTTTTTTAAGGAGATGCATACATATATAGACGTGATACACATACAGTTCATGGCAGATGCATACACCAGGATTGTTAGCAAAGATGAAACACAAGGGCATTAGCACTAGAAGAACAAGGATGCTTCCCCACTTGACCTGAAGGAGTAATTCTGTTAGCAGTAATAGCAGGTTTTTGTAGTTGCTGAACCAACCACTAGAGGGAGACACAACCACACCAAACAAGCCATTGTGTACTGTAAGAGACAGCTGGTGGGCCTCTGCAACTGTCCTTTACATCAGAAAAGCCAAGTATGGAATAGGTATTATTTATTCCAGTAGGCATCATGATAGCCCCTAGAGGTGCCAAGTGTGATCAGGGCCCCATTGTCTCTGGTCAGCTTCCAGCATGTAGCATGAGACATTATAAGCTCTGGAGCAGTGAAAGGCATTCTCCTGGTTGGAAAATTTTGCTATTTTGAAATTTTGGTTTTGCTGATTGATTCAGAATGAAAATGGAAAAAAAAATTAAATTATCCATGCAGTGGAACTTGAGCTTGGGCCCCAGGCCAGCCTGCCTGGCAAGCTGCCCAGAGCTTTGGACCCTAAAAGCTCTGACCTTGCAGAAGAGCCAAAGCCTTCATTGAGGCCTCTATGCACTACTAGAATACAAATAACAATGATGATAAAGGTTTCTTCTTCCCTAGTAAGCATGTACTGTGGGAGGTCACATTACTGGCTCTGTCTATGGGAGGGAACAACTCATAGAATCATAGAAGATTAGGGTGGAAGAGACCTCAGGAGGTCATCTAATCCAACCCCCTTGCTCAAAGAAGGACCAACCTCAACAAAATCATCCCAGACAGGGCTTTGTCAAGCTGGGCCTTAAAAAGCTCTAAGGATGGAGATTCCACCACCTCCCTAGGTAACCCATTCCAGTGCTTCACCACCCTCCTAGTGAAATAGTGTTTCCTAATATACAACCTAGACCTCCCCCACTGCAACTTGAGACTATTGCTTCTTGTTCTGTCATCTGCCATCACTGAGAACAGTCTAGCTCCATCCCCTTCAGATACTGAAGGCTGCTATCAAATCCCCCCTCATGCTTCTCTTCTCCAGACTAAATAAGCCCAGATCCCTCAGTAAGTCATGTGCCCTAGTCCCCTAATAATTTTCGTTACTCTTTGCTGAATTCTCTCCAATTTGTCCACCTCCTTTCTATAGTGGGGGGACCAAAACTGGCCTCACCAGTTGTGGCCTCACCAGTGTCAAATAGAGGGGAATAATCACTTCCCTTGATCTGCTGGCAATGCTCCTACTAATGCTGCCCAATATGCTGTTAGCCTTCTTGGCAATAAGGACACACTGCCGACTCATATCCAGCTTCTCATCCACTGTAATCCTCAAATCCTTTTCTGCAGAACTGCTGTTTAGCCATTTGGTTCCCAGCTTGTAGCAGTGCATGGGATTCCTCCATCCTAATTACAGGACTCTGCACTTGTCCCTGTTGAACCTCATCAGATTTCTTTTGGTCCAATCCTCCTATTTGTCACTTTGGACCCTATCCCTACCCTCCAACGTATCTACCTCTCCCTCCAGCATAGTGTCATCCGCAAACTTGCTGAGTGTGCAATCCATCCCATCATCCAGATCATTAATGAAGATGTTGAACAAAACCAGCCCTAGGACCAACTCCTGGAGCACTCCACTTGATACTGGCTGCCAACTAGACATCGAGCCGTTGATTACTCCCCATTGAGCCCAATGACCTAGTCAACTTTCTATCCACCTTATAGTCCATTGCTCCATTCCATACTTCTTTAATTTGCTGGTGAGAATACTGCTGGAGACAGTATCAAAAGCTTTGCTAAAGTCAAGGAATGTCACACCACCACTTTCCCCATATCCACTGAGGCTGTTATCTTATCATAGAAGGCAATTAGGTTGGTCAGGCATGACTTGCCCTTGGTGAATCCATGTTGACTGTTCCCGATCATCTTCCTCTCCACCAAGTGCTTCAAAAGTCTTGAGCTGACACCTCAGCTTGGTCTTACTGGGTTACACAACTGTGACATTTTCTGGATGAGATGAAAGCTGAAACAATGGGATTTTGTCATGATCTCACTTGACTGTTTTCCTGTTGTGGTTTTTGCTTGGGTGTCCTAGCCGGATTGTAACTTTGGTGTGCTTTTCCCACTCACCTAATATAACTTCCCTCTTTGTTTTCAAGGAGATATGATTTTTTTTCATTTCCTGTCCTAAAATATTGTGAAGCATTGCAGTGTGCTGTTAAACACCTTCCACACTCCTCTTGGGAAGTGAGCCCTATGTCAGTAATTTGTACGTGACTTAGAGAGACAAGGGATGTGGGGGAGGAGAGGGAGATGATATCTTTTATTAGACCAGCTTCTATTGGTGAGACAGACATGCTTTCGAGCCACACAGAGCTCTTCTTTAAGTCTGAGGTCTGGTCTACAATAGGGGGGGAAATTGATCTAAGATACGCAACTTTGGCTACGTGAATAACGTAGCTGAAGTCGAAGTATCTTAGATCAAGTTACCTACCGTCCTCACGGCACGGGATTGAGGTCTGTGGCTTCCCCTGTCCACTCCGCTACCGCCGTTCGCGTTGGTGGAGTTCCAGAGTCGACAGGAGCTCGTTTGGGAATCGATATTTCGTGTCTAGATGAGATGCGATATATCAATCCCCGAGAAATTGATTGCTACCCGCCGATACAGCTGGTGGTGAAGACGTACCCTGGGAAACTAACTCAGAGCATCTCACTCATCTTTGGTCTCTAATGTCCTGGCACCAACTCAGCTACAACAACACTGCACACTTGACTTAGAGCTCATCTATACAGCACGGCAATGTGCACTAGAGGGGTATAATTTCTAAAGTGCACCGACGTGTTAATGCTCACTAAAGAACCTTTAGTTCACACCAGCATGGACTGCACAGGCCAGTTAGTGTGCAACATGTTGATGTGCTTTAGAAATCACATCCCTCTGGGGTTCATTGCCGTGCTATGTAGACAAGCCCTTAGATTATTTAGGAATCAGTTGTCTGAAAGTCTCTTATTTTGCTCTCAAAAGAATGGCAAGGAAAGCCAGCATCTCCCCTCTAAGTATAAACCTAGATCCTCCTGTATGTAGTGGAGGGCTGTTAAGGATACTTGAAAGCCACCAAGATATGACTAATAGCTCTTGGGGAAAAATGAAGTTGAATAAAACACTGAGTTAGAACACTAGTGCTTTGTAAGTAGCTCCAGCAGGGAGAATTTATTTCCTGAGCAGACAGGAATTCTCTGGGGACACAGAATGGGGAAAAAAACCCACAACAACCCAGCAGTCATACAACCTTTAGAATAAACCAAGAGCTACTGCTTCTGCAGCTTCTAGCCTCCTAATAAACATTACATCTGTGCATCTTTTTTTTTACCCTTTACCGTGACATAATTAACGAGGATGAATTGTTGTTACAATAAAATGGATTGCACTGCAATTACTTTACATAATAAACTGGAGCTTCATAACTTCCTACTGACGGGCTGTGCGGCTCCAACTTGCTGCGCAGTTGATATGACTGTGAGGCTGCGTTACTCGGGGAAACTTTTCTTGTAACATCTTGACAATAACAAGCGAGAGGTGGTGGCCACCAAGCAGCCATGGCAGCCTGTTCCCTGGGCACCATCCACAGCATGCTGGCTATACCACAGCAACAGGCAGTGTCAGGTGTTGAAGGATGCTGTACTTACTGTGCTAGAGAATACAGGCCTCCACTCAGACAGTGGGTACAAGCGTCTTTCACATAGTATGACCAATATGTCCCATCACCATTCACAGTCTGAGTGATGCTGTACAAAGATGGTTCACTATTAAACAAAAGCTAGAATACATAATGTGCATGATATGCAGCAATATTATATAACATACCTTCAGAGATTTAATAATTAACATTATAGCTATACATCACAGTATCCATATGATTTATTTATATATAATATAGAAATGTAGGACTGGAAGGGACCTTGAGAGGTCATCTAGTCTGGCCCCCTGTAGCCCAGTGGGCTACCTGGCCTCTGTTATAGTTACTGCTTTGCATTATATTCAACAGTAATGCAAAAAATCCATAGGCCTGTATCCTGTAAGACATTAGTTTCAGCAAGTTAGCATAAGTCTTGAGGCCTATGCACTTTGGACAGATAAACTTTGCATGGATGAACAGCCTGACAGAAAACCCCAAGTATTCGGCGAGCAGAAAATAGAGTTTAAGGGGAAGTTCTGACCACAGGTACATGAGTCAACCACAGAAGCGTCCTGGCAACAAACTGACACACATAACTGGTACATGAGATACATCTAAGGCTAACCTGCTTGCTTGCCTAGATATCTTTTCTTATTAGTTTCTTATTTTCTTATGGGTTTGATTATTTGTTATATTATAATAGTTTTATAGATCTATATTTGAGTATATTTTGGCTGTAATACAAGGGACCTGCAGGCCACATCCTATATGTTGAGCTAAGGCGGGGTAGGCAACCTATGGCACCCGTGCCAAAGGCAGCACGTGGGCTGATTTTCAGTGGCACTCACACTGCCCAGGTCCTGGCCACCAGTCCAGGGGGCTCTGCATTTTAATTTAATTTTAAATGAAGCTTCTTAAACATTTTTAAAACCTTGTTTACTTTATATACAACAATAGTTTAGTTATATATTATAGACTTATAGAAAGAGACCTTCTAAACACATTAAAATGTATTATTGGCACGCAAAACCTTAAATTAGAGTGTATAAATGAAGACGTGGCACACCACTTCTGAAATGTTGCCGACCCCTGAGCTAAGGCAAAGTTAGCATAAATATGTTTGGGAACTTTTCCCTAGATCGATGGTGATGAGCTAAAGCATAAGGTCCATGTGTGACTGCGACCTTTAGCATAGAAGATGCGTTAAAGCAGGTTGGCATAGGAGCTTTCCTAAGTTCATACCGTTTTAAACTTAACAGGTACACCACAACATGGAACTTGGAAAGAACCGAAATAACCAGTTAGGACAAAAATAACAAATGTGATACCTAACCACAAGAGGCCATGGAAACAAATCACTGTATATGATAATAAAGTGAGATTATTGATGTATTAACCCAGGGGTTCCCAATGCGGTGCCCGGGGTGCCATGGCGCCCATGGGGGCATCTTAATGCGCCCGTGTCCTGGCCCCCTAGCGAGCACCCACCAAAATGTAGCAGTGGCATTTTGGTGGAGACTCCTCTCGATTACGCCGCTTGCCATTAACAAGTGATGTCATCGAGAGGCGTCACTCCAGAATTTCGGCGGGGACGCCTCTCGATGACATTGCTTGTCGATGGCAAGTGACGTCATTGAGAGGTGTCGCTCCCGAATTTTGGCGGGGATGCCTGTCAATGGCGTCGCTTGTTGATGGCAAGTGAGATCATCAAGAGGCGCCGGCGCCGAAATGCTGCCGAAAATCAGTGGCATTTCAGTGGGTGCTCCAGCTCCACAGTGGTCTTTCGGCTGGCGCTAGCCAGCCAAAAAGGTTGGGGACCACTGTATTAACCTATAGGAAAAAGACATAGCAGCACCAGTGTAATATACTCTAAAAGTGGCATCCCAGCCTAGGGGCGATAGCAGAGAGAGATGTAGTCCTTGGGAGGTGCCAGAATGATGGCCACTGGTGATGATGGGGAAGGTGATGGTGCCAAGGAAGAATGATGGCGAACATTTCAGGTTGTTCTGCAGGTGATGGTATGAGTACATGGATGTGCAGATGTACATTCTGTAGTATCTCTAGCTACCTTACTGAGTTGGAGTGTTTGTTACTGTGCTAAATATATTAATAAACTATATTTGTAAATATAAAAGAGTTTCCATAGTATGAGTGTTGCAACGATGGTTCCCAACCATATAATCATTTGAATAATACCAGGCCTGATCTTGGGGAAAGAACCTGGCAACCCTCAAAGTGATAACTGGGGATTCTTAAGTAATCAATATAATGAATTGTGATACAGCATGGCTAGAAGGCAGCAGGAGAGTGTTAGCAGGGAGCCTTGTTCCCTGCAAGGGGAGGAAGGTTTGCTATAGATTAAGTAGAGCACCTGAAACCAATTAGAGCACCTGAAGCCAATTAGAGCACCAGCAGTCAGTCATGTGATAAAAAAAAACCCTGCTTCAGTCAGACAGTGTGGGAGCTGGAGCAGGAAGGTTTGGTTGGAGCAGAGAGCATTTTGAGGGAGTTGGAACAGAGACCAGTTTTGAAAAGAGACCAAAAGGAAAGTTTGGAGCAGTGCTTCAGAGAGCTGAGAAATCCAGAAAAAACCCTAGGTAAGGGGAAATTGGCTTATGTAAAAGGAGGGCAAGAAGCCTGTTCCCAAGCTGAAGGGCAGGAGAGGGAAGTAGCCCAGGGGAAGGAACTGCTAGTTCAAGTAATTCACCACAAACCTCAGGGCCCCTGGGTTGGGACCTGGAGAAGAGGGTGGGCCCAGGTCCCTCCCTCCCTCTCCACTCCTCTCCTAAAGGACACTAGTGGGGTAATTAAAATACCAATTCAGAGGCAAGCAATGGCGCCCTGAAACCTTCCCCAAAGAAGAGAAAGCGGGAGACCCAGCATAACAGTACCGGCAATTTGCCACAGAATACATAATCTAAAGATCAGGAAACACCCCTGTGCTGAAGCAGGACTAAATATTATCTAGACCATCCCTGACAGGTATATATCTAACCTATTCTTTAAAATCTCCAATGACAGAGATTTCACAACCTCC
Source organism: Gopherus evgoodei (assembly GCF_007399415.2). Taxonomy (NCBI): domain Eukaryota; kingdom Metazoa; phylum Chordata; order Testudines; family Testudinidae; genus Gopherus; species Gopherus evgoodei. The sequence goes on along the minus strand of NC_044331.1, from coordinate 46,411,671 downwards.
CCAGGCAATTTGTGTCAGTGCTCAGGGCTGGCTTTATGACCCGAGGGGCCTGATTGGAATACTTGGCGGCAGTCCAGGGCTTTGGCAGCACTTCGGCGGCAGGGAGTCCGCTTCGGATCTTCCATGGCACCAAAGGACCCCCTGCTGCCAAAATGCTGCCAAAGACCCTCAGAGCGAGGCCCTCTTTTGGCACGGGGCCCAATTCCAGGGAATCAAGGGAATCGGCCTAAAGCTGGCCCTGTCAGTGCTTAGCCACTCTGAGAGTTAGGGAGTTTTTCCTAATGTCTAATATATACATATGAAGACACACATAAAAATGTATGGACCAAATTCTCTGCTAATGTAAGGCTTCAATGGAGTTATGCCAGCAGATATTTTAGCTCTAGGTTAAAAAAATGTTAAGGTTTCATGGCAAAGCATTCCCAAGGAAGAAACACCAATTTCATAGTAACCAGGGGCAAGGTTGAAAGAATAACCTTAACCTTGTCCCTTTGTGTATATTCATTGCAATAGTTTTTCACTCCATGGGTGGAGCACATTTTGTTTCTCAGATAAACTGATACAATACCAATGTAATCCAATATTTCTACCATCTTTGCAACTCCTTTGTAGAATTTTGAGTTATTGTGTATAGGGCACATAGAGTACAGGCAAATGATTGATAGGTTAACATCCACAGAGCTGCAATGGAGTGCAGACACACCATGGTGAATCGCATGCAGAGGGTGAATTTCTGCCTTGTGCAGAGGGACAGTTCTAGGCCCATACTCCATGTCAGCCTTCGCAATAGGACACTGGCTGTACATAGGCAAAAGATGTCAAGTTGAAACTAGAGCTGGGAGAAAAAAGGATTTTTTGGTTTGCTCATGTCAGAACCTGGGATGTAAGTGGTGGTGCCAAGTGGTTAGAGCAGTCAGGCAGTGTAGCCAGTCAGGCAGCCTCTACAGGCCCTGACTCCTGACAGCTGGCAATGGCAAACAATGGGGAAAACCCACATTGTTTCAGGTTGACACCAAAATGAGTTTTTTCAAAATTATTGATGAATCAAAAACTTTAAAAAAATATCATTTCAGACTGGCTGAACTAAATGTTTTGCGCAACTTGCAATAAAGTGTTTTATTCTGATTTCTACGCATTTTTAAACATTTGTGAAGTGTTTTTTTAATAAAACTGAAGGAAATTTTGAAACAGAACCAAAAAAACTAAATTGTTCATTTCTGAAATGTCAAAACAAAACATTGTAATTTTTTTTGAAAGATTCTTGTTGGCTTGAATCCCTTGGGTGAAATTGACATGAACACTTGAAATGTTTGACTGGTGCTGAATCTGCACTGTTTTGTTTTTGTTTTGTTTTGTTTTGTTTTGTTACCAGAAAAGAGTTTTGGCCAAATTTTTCCCCCAGTTCTAGTTGAAACAGATGATTCTCAAGAAGCCCTGCAGGATCCATCCTGGACTCCAGCAGCCCCAGCTATCCAGTCTTGCTTCCTACAGGGAGATTCCAAACCACTGATACCACATCCCCTAAAACCTCTTCAACCATCCTGCTGGCTTCCCTTCTCCATCTATGCTTCCCCTTCAGAGATTTCCCCAAGCCCTCTCCTGCCAGCACCAGAGCTGGACTAGAAGCCTTCTGCAGTGTTTCAGAACCGCTTGGTTGAACTTACCAAGTTACAAGCCCATTCATAAATGCCAGTAAATGCGGCTCTTAGAAACGAACAACCTACCTGTGCACATTCATACAAAAATCTCTTGTAGCTAGAAGTCTCATACACATGCCCTTGTCTCCTCCTAGGTCACCTCTTGTCACTGCGCTGCTCTTTCTTCCAGGCCAGACCCTGTGCTTTCCTTTACATCTCTCCCATACACTTGGCATGTATGATGAAGTGGAAATGTTCTTAATGTGTTCTTTGAATGCTGAGTGAGGAGTATTGACCTGAGAAGGTTGCAGGGGAGTTTTGCTGGGATTGACTGCACTGGGGATGGGAGACTCCCCTTGAGGGAGGATATCTGAGCATGTAACATGAGAACCCAGGAAGGGGGTTGGAGGCCAGGTAACACCTCTGCCCGGAAAACTGGACAAAGGACACAAAGGTGGGGGGAGGAGCTGGGGGGAGGCTGAGTGAGATGTCTGGAGGGAGTTTCAGTTTGGATCTGGCTGGGGAAATGGAGGGGAACCCAGATGGGGTTCTGGCCTCCCAATGGGGCTCTGGCCTCCCTGCCCCCCAAGATGGACCTAACTGAGGGCGTACTGTTGTTTGTACCTACAAGCCCTGGTTTGGACTGTGTTCCTTTCATCTAATAAACCTCTGTTTTACTGGCTGGCTGAGAGAGATGGTGAATTGCAGGAAGTGAGAGTGCAGGGCCCTGACTCCCCCACACTCTGTGACAGCATGACCTCCCTTTCCATCCTCACCAGAGACCATCTCCTCCTCAGGTCCCACCATGCTCCACAAAGGGCCCCAGATCTAATGATTATTTGGTGCATCCATCTTTGACTAAATTCAGCAGAGCAATGAGTGAGTCTGTCAGGGAACATGGCTCTCTGATCAGCCCACGCCCTGAAGGCAGCCTGAGGGGGTGTTCTAACTTGTGCCAGCTGCGAAAGGTCCCTAAAGGACCATCCATCAGCTGGGGGTTGCCAGAGCACATCATGCTCTTGTCTTTTCCCCTGTCCACCCCTCCAGAGCCTCACACACCTATCTGCCCTCAGCAGGCTTCTCCCCACCTCCCGCAGTTGTGTGCCTGCAAGGCTGGCTCTATGCCTGCCAGTGACCCTCCAAGTCAGGGCATCCCTACCTAGGGGTGCAGAATTGGCCTCCACTCCCTTTGTGCTGCCTGAATGGGGAAAAAATCTGTCCCAGTACCTGCCCGCCAAGCCTTGCCTTTTATGTTCACTGCCCCTCACTGCTGGCCATTCGATGTGATGACATGCAGGTCCCAGCTTTGGGATCAGCGCATTAGGGACAGAGGGACACCTGTCAGCTCTAACCCCGCACAGTTCAGGATGTCTGGGTGTTTTCCCCCAGGACCTTCTCTGCAGTGACTAAGAACAGTGCTAGGGTAAGGGAATGTGTTACATTTCCAGGAGCCAGATAGGCTGGGAGGCTGAGGTGCTTCTGGTCCAGTCCAACTTGAGGCTTAATCAGTCTATCCATCCACCAACCCTTTCCCCCTCTCTTCTCTCCTCTATCACTCCTCACTCTATTCTCTCTTCTAGCTCATGTTTTAATATGGTACCATCACCATGGCACATGATCTTCTGCCCAAATGATTAAGTGTATGAATAATTCCTCTCTCCCTGCCCAGCAGTGGGGACAGCACCTTGCTGGAGAGGATGGGGAGAGGACGGGTCTATGGGAAACTCCCCAGGTGAGGGCTTTGGCTGGGCAGGAGCAGGTGCCCATTGTGATTCTTGGGATGTGGCCTGATAGGTGTAATCCAAACCATCTAATTCTGCCCAGGTCCCAGAGGAGGCTGGTCAGCCATCGGTGTCAGGAGGACAGTCAGTTCTGTGTGAAGGCATAGAGCAGGACTGCAGTGGCAGGATGTGGAGATGGAGGGATCCTTATCAGGACTTTTCCACTAGACTAAGCAGGAGCCACTGGGCAGAGCTGGACAAAAAGGGGGCAAAAAATATGTTACGATGATGATACATTGAGTCATTTTCATTCTGTAGATTTTGAAGAATTGCATTGAAAGTTTGTAAGTTCAACATTTTTTCCCCTTTTTCTCCCCTTTGTCCTTCCCCCTGCTCTGTTCTTACTCTTTAATCCATTTTACCATTGACAAAGGTGGGTGCGGGGAGGAAAACAAGGGGAGAAAGGGAGGCAAAAGGAAATAAATGGGGGAGGGAGATAAATGTTTTTGTAGTAGGAAGAGAGCTTGAGATACCTGCCCTTGTATCAGAGGCCTGGTATGAGGCCTGAGCTGAAGTCAAAGCCGGTGCAACCATTTAGGCGACCTAGGCAGTCGCCCAGGGCGCTAGGATTTGGGGAGGCACCATTTTCTTCAGCAGCGACTGCGGTGGCTGGATCTTTGGCTGCCCCAGTTGCCGCTGGCATTTAAGCAGAGGGAGCTGGGAAGCGCGGGGAGGGCCACCTGCAGCAAGTAAGGGGTGGGGGGGTGGCACGCGGGGGAACTCCCTGCCCCAGCTCACCCCTGCCCTGCCTCCTGCCCAAGCACGCCATGGCTGCTTCACTTCTCCCATTTCCCAGGCTTGTGGCACCTAAGCTGATTGGCGCTGCAAGCCTGGGAGGCGGGAGAAGTGAAACAGCGTCGGGGTGCTTGTGCTCGTGCACGGAACAGGGATGTGCTGGGGTGGGGTGGGTGCCTCAGGGTGGAGGGTGGGGAGTGGGGAGCTGCCGCAAGGAGGGCATCTCAGGGCAGAGGGAGGGAGCTGCCGCGGGGGGTGGGATCTCAGGGCGGGGGCGCTAGGGGGGAGGGCGCAAGGTGGAAGTTTCGCCTAGGGTGCGAAACATCCTTGCACCGGCTCTGGCTAAAGTAGTGGAGAAGCTTTGCTGATATAAAGCAAAGTTAGCAAAAGTCAGGCTGTGAGCTTGCAAGTTCACAGAATCTGGCAGAAACAGGGCTGATGTTGAAAAAAATATACATTCCTAAGAAGTGCTAGGCACAGACCTCTCACACCAGGGCCGGCTTCAGGCCCCAGCGTGCCAAGCTGCGGAGTGTCCGCTGGTACTGCGGCTCCGGTCGAGTTTCCGCAGGCACGCCTGCGGGAGGTCCACCGGAGCTGTGAGACCAGCGGACCCTCCGCAGGGATACCTGTGGGAGGTCCACCGGAGCCGCGGGACCAGCGAGCAGCAGAGCACCCCCAGTGGCGTGCCGCCATGCTTGGGGTGGTGAAATGGCTAGAGCTGGCCCTCTCTCACGCAAACACATCCCAGAAGAGGGGTACCAGAACATCCCGATATCAAGGATGGTACAAAAACATTCCCCAGGGATAACAGGAACACACCAACTCCTTCTAAAAGACAAAGTCAGGATGACAGTGTGATGAATAGAGATGTTTTAATGGAACCAACGTGTATAAGGTGATGGGTAATAATTAGCCAAGTCAGGGAGCAGCAACTAAGTATATCAGAGACAGTTGTTTGTATCAGGGTATAAAGATATATCTCAGAGCGAGTATCTTTGTCCAGCTGAGGGGGGAATGGAAAGTCTCACCATTCACTGAGCTGTGTCTATTGTCATGGGTACACATATCTTAGTATCCTAGTAGAGTCTGCCAGGTACTATATACCGTGCTTTGTTGACAATAAACCTGGCCTGGTGCCTTTGTACCTTAATGGATCTTGTGGTCATTGGGTGGTTTGCTTGAAGTCTGCTGTCTGTGCAGATCTAGTGCAGCACACAGAGAGAACACACACATGCAGCCGAACATCTAACCACAGTTTTGTTTGATCAAAATACCCCACACAATTTCAGAAAAAATAATAATAATACATATTTTCTGATATGGGGGGAAAAGGCCATTTTTTTTAACAAAAATGGTTTCATTATAGAAGTCTCTACCTGCTCTGATATTGGGTGATAGATCATTCTGTACAAGGGATTGTTTTTTACATGACAGCCAAGCTATGGCGTGCTTTGGGTTGTGATACATGGGGGGAGTTCTCCTTTTTCCAATAATAACACCTAGCTCTTATCTAGCCCTTTTCATCAGTAGGTCTCAAAGCATATTACTAAGGCAGTAGTGTGAAATTTTTCCACTGAAACTTTTTTTTCAGTGAAAAATTCAGATTAAGAGACCCTGAAACATTCCATGAATTTGTGACAATGTTGCTGAATTGACTCAGTCTGAGGGAAAAAAAAAACCTGAAAAAATTCTGATCAAATGGAAATGTTGTGATTTGATATTTTTAAGAGGAAATATTTTGTTTTTTCAGTTTGAAATGACTTTGAGTTTGGAAACTTTCTTTAATCTTATTTTTTAATAAAAAATGTTTTTAAAGGCTCAAAATCTAAACAAATCATTTTGTTAGGGGTCAAACAAAATGTTGTTTATGATCTTGCTTTTAAATTCACCATATTTTTTTGAAATTTTTCATTTTTGTTTCAACTGAAAACTATTTTTGTTTCTGACTTTTTGGAAATGCTAGGAAATCAAAAAATCCATGATTTACCAGCCCTGGTGAATACCATGATCTCCATTTTACAGAAGGGAAAACTGAGGCAGAGAGCAAGTGAGGTGATGTGACTTGCCCAAGGCCATCCACAGGCCTGTGGCAGAGCCACAAACAGACTCCAGATCTCCTGAGTTCAAGTGCTCTATCCGTTAAGCCATGCTACTTCAAAGGAGACATGGATGAGCTCAGTTCCAGGACTTGTGAGCATTCAGTAGCCAAGAAATGTCAGGGATCAGAGCTACAGGCTCTGACTCAGGTTTTCTGCATTGCATCTAGGGCTTCTAGCTATGTGAATGGGCCATGGTCAGGGAGGGCAGAGGTCATGCTTGCTTTTTGACTGTGGCTGCAGAATCTTGTGTGTCTCACATTACGCTCAGATATGTCTCTCCTCAGTGCCCTATCCATGCAGGGTAACCTACTTAAGTAGACAGGGCCAACAAGCCAGTGCTGAGAAAGCAGAGTTTGGCCCTGTTGGAAGCAGAGGCTGAGCCATGCTTTGCTGCACCTAGGGAGACCAGATGGGATGAAGAAAATATTGGGACACACTGGGGAGGAGTTCCGCCGACGGAGCAAAAAAAAAAGCGCAGAGTCCTGGAGTCCTGCCGGCGGGGGAGGGCGGGGAGAAAGAAAAAAAATGGAGTCCCACCAGGAGAGAGAGAGAGAGAGAGAGAGAGATCAGGAAAAAAAAACAGAGTCCCACCAGCGGAACAAAACAAAACAGGAGTGCGAAATATCGGGACAAATTGCATCCCGACCAAACATGGATTGGGACATGGGACAAATGCCTAAAAATTGGGACAGTGCCGATTTTATTGGGATGTCGGGTCACCCTACCTGCACCAGGGCATGAGCTTGGCTGAACTCTTATTGCACTGCAGTGAGCAAGCAGCTGGAGAATGCAGAACCACTGGATGCTTTATTTAAGATCATTGGTAAAAGCATAACAACTCCACCAGCTCCTTCCATTTCTCCTTCATCCCTACATGCCCTGTAGTGTCCCCTAACACCTAGCACATGCACACATTCCCACTCTGTTCACTCTGCATCATCTATCTCCCGCTTGGGTACTGACCTGGCCGCCATCACTGTAGCAGCTGAGCAATTTACCATCTTGAATGGATTTTTCTTCCCAACAGCCAGGGAGGCAGGGCAGTACTGTTATTCCCACTGTACAGATGGGGAAACCGAGGCACAGAGCAGCCAAGGCCTAGATCCTCAAAGGTATTAGGCTCCTAACTCCCATTAGAAGGTAGGTGCCTAAATACCTTTAGGGAGCCAAGTCTACATGCTTTCCCATGGTCACATAGACAATCTTGACAATGCAGGAATTGAACTTGGGTTCCAGGCTAACACGCTAACTACTGGGCCACTCTTCTCAACACTAGTGCAGGCCACTGAGGGAGGGTGTCTGACTCCAAATGGCACACAGAGCTCTCTTTTCCAGCACAGCAGGTGGAGCACTGGGTAAGCAATCAAATCCGACGTGAACTGCGACCTCATGGAGATGCTTGTTTGCTTCTTCCTCCAGAAACAGTGGCTACTTCTTAAATTCCCAGCATGGCAGAGCACTGGAATGGGGTGGGGAGGTGGAAACAAAGACTGAAGAGCCAGCTGGCATTCCCTGTCTGAATAGAACAGTCTGCAGCATATGAAATTTTAGGCCTTGCGGTTGGTGGCAGCCCTGGAAAGGTTTTGTTCCCCCTCTTAAATGCTCAATGTTTCAGAGAGAAGTGTGCGTAATGAAACCACCCAGCGCAGATTGCTCATTGATTTCCTCCAACTGCAGCATTCAGACCTACTGTGGGCCAAATTCTCCACACTGCAGCTCCATCCAAGCAGGGCTGGTGTAAACACTAGGCAAACTAGGCGGCCGCCTAGGGTGCTAAGATTTGGGGGTGCCAAAAAGCAGTGTCCGACGTTATGGGAGTCAGCTGAGTGGGGCAGGGTGGGGAATGAGGCCTCCATAACAAACCCGCCCCTGCAGCAAAGGACGCCATGCAGGACAGTGAGTGGGGAGTCTGCAGCGGAGCAAGGAGGAGACAGCCGGCCGGAGCCATTGGAGGAGGCAGGACGCAGTCCTGAGCTCAGGTGAGCTTCGCCCTCCAACGCGCCATGCCTGGGGTCAGGCACACCCGCCTCCTGGGGCGAGGGAAAGTGAAACTAAACCCCGCAGCATGATGGGGGGGAAAGAGCTGGCACAGGTGCCGCTTCCAAACACCGACACCCCCCCCCATAGTGGCACTGGGCCAATGTGAGGAGCTGGCTCTGATCCCCAGGGAGATCCTCACCTGCTCCCTGGGAGAGCCAGGCTCTGCCCTCCTTGCCCCTAGGTCCCCCCCGGAGGATGAAGTACTCAGAGCCTTGGAACGTTTAGAGACCCTGTGAGCTGGGGGCATTCTCAGCCTCCTCCTTGCTCATAGATTCCCTCAGGCCAGAAGGGACTGTTGTGATCCTCTCCTCTGACCCCCTTGTATTAATTCTAATGAACAAGGCCACATTATGCGGTATTCATTTTTGAAAGTTTATAATCGATGCTCTGTGGGGAGGGGAGGGGGACAGAGGGCACAAGGTGGAAGTTTCGCCTAGGGCACAAAATATCCTTGCACTGGCCCTGCATCCAAGGCAATTGGGACTTGGGCTAGGGATGAGGCTGGCCAGACAGTTTATCACATTGCTCGCTTAGGTCCCGGGGAAGAGAGAAGAATGCAGTAGAAAGACCCTTGTGTGTCTGCTACGCACACGCATGCTAAACACACTCCAGAAAAGTGAGTGCTCCCTGACTGCTGCCTCAGCATTTAATCTTTGGGGCCAGATGCACATTCAGATACCAGCAAACGTGCAGCTTCAGGAAGAGTTCTGGCTGATGAATGGAACTTCACAGGGGGAACAACAACACAGCTTGTACAATCATCAAGGGCAAACCGGGATATCAGCAAATGCTTGAAATGTTCCCCTGATCCTGGGAATTGACAAGGGAAAGATGCAACAGATTCACGTTGAACTTTCCCTCCCACCAGGCTGTTTCTCTATTTCTGTTATTAAAGCATTTCTGGTTTTACTGGTATTATGCCTGAGCCAGAACCTCTGAGATGCAAGCTCCTGGTCACTGCTACTGCACAGGGCTTTGTGCATTGCCTGTAGAGAAGTACCCTTCTCCATACTTCTGGCCCAGGCCTACTTTCCATCAGCAGTGTCGCTGGTCTTCTCCAAAGATGGGTGACCCTGGGGGAAGTCTCCCTCCCCATAGCACCCTTGGGGACTGGCACCACAGTACAGTGGCAGAAATAGTGGAGTGGGAGCTTACTCCAGTTGTGAGGGCCCTGACCAAGAAACAGAGAGACCTAGGTTCAAGTCCCATCTTCATGGACCTTGGGCAAGCTTAGCCCAGCTGTAAAATGAAGATAATAGCTGTGCCCTACCTTGCAAGGCTATAATGGGACTAAATCCATTAGAGGTTGTGAGGTGCTCTGATAACGGAGGCTGCCACAGGGTGGGGAGTTCAGATATACTGTGCCTAAGCTGGACTGCTGCCCTGAAGAGCTTCTGGTGCACAAGCAGGGGCAGGACTGCTGACTTTGCTGAATAATGGCTCATTATGAGGAACAAACAGCTCACAGGCTGGCCCTGACCTAGCTGGTACACACTGAAGTAGAGGAGCCAATACAGTGGGATGGGGCTAGTCAATCTCTCCCTCTATTGCTAGGACCACAGTCTGCTACGACCTCCACTGGCCGCACTTTGCCCAAGGACTGGTGGCCTGTGCTTTAGGGTGAGATGTCCCCGGGCTCAGCACTTGCTGATGGCCCTAGCGTGGGCTCGCTCCATGAGTCATTGGAGAGCTGGGTTAACAGGAGAGGTTTGAACAAGCAGGGTTAGCAGGAGGGTAGAGATTCCAGAGGAAGGCAGATTGATAGGCCCATCTCTGAAGAAGGCAGTACTTGGAGGAAAGCTGCTCTAGTATCGAGCTTGGTATTTCTATGGCCTGCATCACCACAGAGTCCTTCAGACCAGAAGTATCTGAGTATCTAACAATTATCCACAGATTAGTCCCGACAGTACCCCTGGGAACTGAGACACAGGGTAGATAAACTGGGACTCAGCAGACCTGGGTTTAATGCCCAGCTCTGCCCCTGCTTTGCTGGGTGACCTTGGAAAAATCACTGCCTCCCTGTGCCTCAGTTTCCCCATCTGTAAAATAAGGCTAATGACACTGACTGCCTATGTAAAGCACTTTGAGATCTAAGGATGAAAAGTGCTAGATGGGAGCTAGGGATTTTTTTTATTATTATGAAGTGACTTGAGCACAGGGGCAGCTCTAGGTATTTTGAAATACCCCAAGCACAGCAGGCAGGCTGCCTTCGGCGGCTTGCCTGCGGGAGGTCCCCAGTCCCGCGGGGCCGCGGGACCAGCGGACCTTCCGCACGCATGCTGCCAAAGGCAGCCTGCCTGCCGCCCTCGCAGCGACCGGCAGAGCGCCCCCCATGGCTTGCCACCCCAACCACGCGCTTGGTGTGCTGGTGCCTAGAGCCACCCCTGCTTGCACAAGATCTATGATTCTGGAGCCCCACTCCAGTGGTCTATTGAATCCCACACCAACCAGCCTATTGACCCAGGTGTGGCTATGGAGCAGCCTGGGGAAGATTCCCTTCACCACAAGCAGCGCATCCAGAGGATAATCTTGATGTCCGTTCTAAGATGGAGGAACCCCTCTGTACAGCTACAGAGCATATGTATCAGTCTCATTTCTTTTGTTTATTGGCGAGTTTACTCTGGGAAATTTAACCACCATTTTAGAGTTAATCTCCCTAACAAACCCTCACAAATCCCTTTACCCAGCAGTTTATTAATATTAGCTCCTCTTGCACAGAAGTGAATTAAATTCCTTTCTCTCTCATTTGGCCTTTGTTCCTCTTGCTTCTCCTTATCATCATTAATGGGCTCAATGCCATTAAAGAAGTAAAAACTTCTCAGTAAAAAGCCCTCCCTACCCACCACCCTCCCCTATTGCTCCAGGGCCAATGATGGTTAATTGTGGAAATAAACTTCACTGGCACTGAGCAAGGCAAGACAAAACAGGGCCACGGCATGAGACCATGAGCCCAGGCCTGGAGTGAGACCATGAAAGCTCCGCTTGGGAGGGGTAGGAAGGAGAGGGTGTGATTGCCATGGGTCTGCAGCCAGCTGGAGGGGCAGGGCTAGCGAAAATGGGCATGGGGTCAGGTTAGGAGTAGCTGGGACAGGGGAGTAGTGAGCTGCCTGCCCTCACCTTACACACATCTTCCCATAACAGCAGTGACTGCTTGGTGCACTAGTGGCGGGAGTGGGGGTGGGGAAGAGGCTGGATCACAGCTCCACTACTCTCCCCAAGGCTTGTGGTCGAGTGACCAGATGTCCCGATTTTAAAGGGACAGCGCTGATTTTGGGGTCTTTTTCTCATATAGGCTCCTATTTACTCCCACCACCTGTCCCGATTTTTCACATTTGCTGTCTGGCCACTCTAGCTTGTGGACCAAGGCAGCAATCTGCATATTGACCATATGCTCCTGCATTTACACAGAGAAGTCCCTAGAAAGACACCTGCCCTCGATGGGACAGGTGTAGTCTCCTCATCCACTCTGCCCCCCAGAATTGAGGCTTAGCTGGCGAAATGGAAGTGGAGCAGCACCTGAAGGGGGATTGTGCATATGAGGCATTTGCAGGGAGGTTGCCGGCAGGGCTGTCCTTACCCATATGCAAAGTATGCAGCTACGAAGGGCACCAGGAAATGTGGGCACCAAATTTCCTGGTGCCCTGTGCAGCTGCGGGCTGCTCCAGCCCCTGCTCCAGCTCTTCCCCAGGGTCCCCGCCCTGCTCTGCCCCCACCCCTTCCCTGCCCCAGCCCTGCCTCTTTCCATCCTCATACAGCCACAGCCCCACCCCCACTTCCCTGAGCTCTGCAGCATAGCTGGGCCTGCACTCACCAGCAGCGGGAAGTGCAGACCTGGCTCCAGCTACACTGGTGAGTGCTGGGGGGTGGTTTCCCCCTGCCTCCCAAGCCAGCTCTGTGTGCCCCTCCCCCCAACAGAGGCCTGGAGCCCTCCACAGCCTATGGGGGGCTGTATAGGGCCCCAGAATAGCTAGGGACGGCCCTGGTTGCAAGCAGCAGGAAAAGTGGAACCCTCCCATCAGCATGCCTCCTTTGTCACACGGACACACTGTCATGCTCTAAACTGTCACAGATGCAGCTGGCTCACCAGCCTCAGATCTCTGGGAGGGGCCCCTCCCTTAGCTGGAAAATGGGCCACATCAGCCTCCTTGGCATACCTGTGTAAGCAGGGCCTGAATGAATGCTTCCCTGACAGCTAGCTGGACAAGGAAGAGACTATGGATGTCTTTATGTAAATACAGTTTGCTCCTGCTCTGTTTACCTATTCAGCAGATATAGCTTTCTCAAAGTGATCAACTATGGCTGATGTTGGATACAAATTACCTTAGTACTGAATGCAGGGGTAGTGAAATATGGTTACCAATGTTGTAGTTCTTGTAGGAATACAGGGAAGCAGGACTGTGCTTAACCTGGCCCAAATGAGGCGGGGTCACTTTCAATTGAAAAGTCTTTGTTAAGTGGGGTCTTGACTCTCAGCGGTTTATGAGGGTAAAAGAGATAGGAATAGGTATGCTAGCTAGAAGGGTGTATACTTTCAAGGGTCATCCCTGCTCTTTGAAGACTAGTACTAAATAGGCTTTATTAGAAGTCTCATTTGTTATTGTAATTGTTCAATCAGAACTAAAATCAGTTGTAGTAGGAAATGTGTTTCTGCCCAGAGCTGACAAATCATTGAGAGCTGAAATCATTTGTGACAGGGCTGGGTTTCCTATGCAGAGCTAAAATTACTAAGTGACTGGCTGTGAGGGACACAGCTCTGACAGTGGTGTGAACATGGTGGTGTACATGAGCCCCCTGCTCATCCCATGGTGGGAGAAGAATTTATACAGATGTACCTCTGAACTATGGGTCTGTGTTGACCAGGCACACCAAATGACTGTGGTGTTAATGGGGGAGAGGGTACACTACAAGAACTTGGGTGTTGAAATCAAGAACATGAAGCAAAGGACACTGCCCAGCATAATCTGGGGTGGGTGTCTCGCTCATTCTTTTATGTTTATGAATACTGCTTGTGCTGTTTTCTCAGATTAACACTAAGTTACTTTCATTAAAGAAACTTTTTTTACTTCAGACTCCGTGTTTGCGAGAGGGAAAGAATTGCTTCTTAGAGGCACTAGAGGGCAAAGTGAAATTTTCCCAGGTTACTGGATGGGAGCTCCAGCCAGTTTTAGATATGTTGTTGAAAAGAAACACCCGAGATATTGAACCTGGCCCTTCTTGTTGCCCACTCCAACTGGCAGAAGGGTTACATTTTTGATAGTCTTTCCTTCTTTTTCCAAGAATGCTGACATCTTTAAGAAGTCTCCCTCTGAGGCAGGGGCCACTGGGAACTGGCCCCTGGCAACTACTATCTTCCATACGCTGCTGTATGCTGCTATCTCACTTGGAACCTGCAAGGATTCCACAGCCACTGGCAGCTCACACAAAACTGTGAAAGTCTTTTCCGCCTTGTGAAATCTGCACCCACACACTTGGCAATTGCTCATGAAGCCACTGACTTTTCTTAAAGTGGCTTCAATTAAGCCCTCCTCAAAGGCCTCAGGAATCCCTACTACTAGCACGCATTTCTTAGGGTCTATATCCATCCCCTTTCACCACTCTTCTAACGTGGACAGCCATTATACAAACTCTGACTTATTCAAAAGTAACAAGACTGTTTTCCCCAAATTAATGTGCTTGCGATGCATTCTTGGAAAAAGGACAGGCTATCCAAAATGCCAGTTGGAGTGGGCAGCAAGAAGGGCCAGGTTGGCAGCTGGTGAATGACAGGATGGCAGCTGGTGAATGACACAATCCAGCTGCCGTCTGTCTCATCCTGAATAGTAGCTGGGTTCCTCACACCAATGCTGAGAAAGGCCCAACAATTCTCCTCTCCACGTGAAAACGCACGTAGGCATGCAGCTGAAAGTGACCCCACTCCCCAGTGACGAGCAGACCAGGTGGACAGCATGGGAATTTGTGTGCCAACACAGGGAGAGGCACTGAGGGCGATGCGTGCCATCAGCAGCCTGCAGCATGAACCATGCATATCAGTGAATTGCCTTCTGCCTGAGCATACAGGTATCTGTGCAATGCCTGATATTGCTGCACACACAAGTGTAACCCTTCTGCCCCTCTGAGTTGGCAGCAACAAGGGCCGGGTTCAGTATCCGGGGGTTCCGTTTCAGTAACACAATGCCTAACCGGCTCGAGCCCCCACCCAGTGACCTGGGACACTCACATACCACACCCCCCTGGGTGCCTCTAGGAGGCAATACTTCCCCTCTCGCAAGCACGGAGTCTGAGTGTAGCAAAATCTTTTTAATAAAGGAAGGAATCAATGCGGCATCCCATTGGAGAAACACCACAAACAGGGTTATAACACAAACCATAAACAAAAACCCACCTCCAAGTACGTTTGGCACTGTCCTTTTTCCCCTTAGGGTTTTAAGTCCAATCACCCCAAAGTCCAACAACCCAAAAGTCTCTGGTCAATGCCACCCCAGAGTTCGAGAGTTTATCTGTAGAGGTCCCTCCCCCCAGCCTGGGTAGAAAGGGGCAGCTTACGTGGTCCGGGGCCAACTGCCCAGCCTCTCCGTGGGTTCTGCTTCTGCCTTCTCCACGAACTGCTCCGCTTTACCAGCTGCTCCACTCTGCTCCTCCAGCCGTCCTCAGGAACTGCTCCGCCCCACCAGCTGCTCTGCTTCATGAGCTGCTCTGCAAAACTGCTCAGCTCCGCTCGCTCTGTGGGCCACTCCACCCATCCCACAGCTACTCCACTCTGCCAGCCGCTCTGCTGCCACCAGCTGTCCCGTGATCCGCTTCAGCCGTCCCCGCAACTGCTCCACTCCACCAGCTGCTCTGTTCCATAATATATCTTCAGGCTCCCCCACTAGTTAGCACAGTACTCAGTGCTCTCAGCTCAGTTATTTCAGCTCTTTAGTGATCTCAGCTCTTAGTGGGGGAGCCCAAGTGCTAGCACACCATTAGCCCAAAGTGAATTCAGCTTAGTAACCTGTATTTAGATTCTTGAGGAAATAAAAAAAATCAACTCTGACATTCCACAGTGGAGAGAGTGGAACTGGTGCTTCTGGCTCCACAAGGAAACTGCACTACTAGGCACAAATACTTGTCCCCAGCCTCTCTCAATTCAGTGGGTTTTGGAACCCATGTCCCTTGTCTAGCAAGTACCACCCAACTGAGGGTGAGTCATTTGTCACCAAGCAGTCCCACAGCTCAGCAGTCTGGGATAGGGTAGGCGTGCCTATGCAAATACACTCTCTGACATTCTTTCCACCAGATGTCAGGGTAGAGCTTATGCTGACTCTGCTTACACAAGCAGTGGCCACCGGGCAACATTCAGGAGCCCTGTGGAGGAAACAGCCTTTTTTGCCCCAAAACTGTGGGGAGGAGACACAGAGGGAGGCTAGGGGCAGGCCCAGCTTCTGGCAGCTTGTGCCCTGTGCACAAAGTGGTGGCAAGAGGCTGGAGGGTGCCCTCCCTGCCACCTCTAGTGCACTCAGGCATCAGGCAGCCCAAATCCTGGTGCTTTCATCTGCAGAGCAAGATGCTGAGAAACCTTCCACCCCTGGAGGGCACTAGACATGCCCATGTAACCCTTCTGCCCCTCTGAATTGGCAGCAACAAGGGCCGGGTTCAGTATCCAGGGGTTCCGTTTCAATAACACCATGCATAACCGGCTTGAGCCCCCACCCAGTGACTTGGGACACTTACATACCACACCCCTCTGGGTGCCTCTAGGAGGCAATACTTCCTCTCTCGCAAGCACGGAGTCTGAGTGTAGCAAAATCTTTTTAATAAAGGAAGGAAACAATGCGGCATCCCACTGGAGAAACACCACAAACAGGATTATAACACAAACCATAAACAAACAAACAAACAAAAACCCACCCCCAGGTATGTTTGGCAATGTCCTTTTCCCTTTAGGGTCTTAAGTCCAATTACCCCAAAGTCCAACAACCCCAAAAGTCTCTGGTCAGTGCCACCCCAGAATTCGAGAGTTTATTTGCAGAGTTTTAGCCCCTCCCCCCCCCGAGCCTGCGTGGAAAGGGGGGAGTCCACACAGGGTGTTAAGGGGCACCTTACATGGGCCAGGGCCAACTGCGCCGCCTCTCCGTGGAGTTCTGCTGCAGCCTTCACCACAACCAGCTCCACCACACCAGCTGTGCCACTCCTCCAGGTGTCCCTACAAACCACTTCACTCCGCTCACTGTTCCATGGGCTGCTCCAACACGCTGCAAACTGCTCTGCTCTGCCAGCCACTTAACAATAGATCTTCAGGCTCCCCCGCTAGTTAACACAGCACTCCATGATCTCAAGTCAGCTCCTTCAGTGATTTCAGCTCTTAGTAGGGGAGCCCTGGTGCTGGGGCACCATTGGCCCAACATGAATTCAGCTCAGCAGTCTTTAGAGAGACTCCTAAGAGAATTAAAAATTAGCTCTATCCTTTAACAGTGGAGAGAGGAGGATGCTGGTGTTCCAGGCTCTCAGAAGCGGCCCATACCATCAGGTACACACACCAGTCCCCAACCTCTCTCAATTTATGGGGTTTTGGAACCCATGTCTCATGTTTAGCAAGTACCACCCAACTGAGGTTGAGTCATTTCTGTCACAAAGCAGTTCCATCCCAAGCTGCTGTGGGGTTATGCTAAGGTGGGGGGGGGTGTGCATGCCAATGCAAATTCTTAAAATTCTTTCCACACTCTCTACAATTTACCACCAGATGTCAGGGTAGCGCTCTTCCTGACTCTGCTTACATTCTCCCCCCAGCTGAAAATTTGTCGTCCCGACAAATCACATTCCCTACTATACCAACTCATTGGTCCCCTCCAAAGGGCCTTAGATAGCTCACTTTAGCTTTCACAAACCTGTGTGCTAAATGTATTCGCTCCTCACTATTCACCCTAGGTGCATCGTAAGTTAACCATTTCACTGGTCTTATTACCCTGTCTCGCCGATTGAGAATTCCTGTTGCTGTGGTAGAGGGGACATCCTCCTGAGCGATGGATGGGGAGATTTCCTGTGAGTTCCCCTCGGATACTGGCATAGGCCCCTGCATTTTTAGCTCCAACAGTGGAGGGTCGAAGGTGCTCAGGACATCCTCCATCTGCATGTCGCCACCGTCCAACAACCTGTGCATGTCATCACACGGGGGTCCCACTAGTGGCTCAGGAGTATCAGGAATGGGCCTAAATACATCTGCCATAGTGTTTAGGGCAGAAGAAGAGGTGCTCTTTTTTGATTCAACTGATCGAGACTGAAATCTTGTCTTTATCCCAGGATACACCATGGTTGTGTCTTCCTCCTCAGACTCACTGTCAGATGTGCTGAGTAGGGGTAAGTTAGCTGCAGAAGACCGGCTGTCCACATTGGAGGGTGGCTTTGGTACAGCACCTTTGTTCTGCCCAGTTGTGGCCCATCTCATAAGGGCTGCTTACCAATTCCCCCACAGGGAGCAAAAGGTTTCGATGCACGGTTTTGGTCTGCCCTGGACCCTCTTTAGGTTTGATCTTGTAGACCGGCAGGTCTCCTTGCTTTTCCATCACCAAGTAAGGTATTGCCTTCCATCTGTCAGCTATCTTGTGTTTGCCAGCAATACCCAAATTGCGCAGCAGGACTCTGTCCCCTGGCTGGAGCTCTTGCAGACTCACCCTAGCATCATATCGATGTTTGTTGCGGTCTGCGTTCTTCCGAGCTGCAGACGTAGCTAATTGATAAGCATCCCGCAGCTTTTCCCGTAGTCAGGATACATATTGCTGATCGGTTTCATAGCTATTGCCATCCTCTGATACACCAAAGCACAGATCTATGGGTAGTCTTGGTTCTCGCCCAAACATCAAGAGATATGGGGTGATTCCCGTAGCATGGTTCTTTGTGGCGTTGTAGGCGTGAACCAGAAATGTGACATGTTGGCTCCAGGTTGCCTTCTGCTCTGGCCGCAAAGTCCCTAACATATCTAATAGGGTTCGGTTGAACCTCTCTGGCTGAGGGTCACCTTGTGGGTGGTAAGGCGTTGTCCTCGACTTTTTAATATCTGCTATCCTCAGCACCTCCTTCAGAAGGTGACTCTTAAAGTCTCGTCCCTGATCCGAGTGTATCCGGGCTGGGAATCCATAAACTGAAAAATATTTTTCCCACAGTACTCGAGCGACAGTGGTGGCCCTCTGATCACGTGTGGGATATGCCTGCGCATATCGCGTATAATGGCCGGTCACTACTAGAATGTTCCCAATATTCCTCTTGTCCACTTCTAAAGACAAGAAATCAATGCAAACAAGCTTCAGAGGTTTGTTGCTGATGATGTTCTTCAGATATGCAGCCCTCGTGGGCAGAGTTTTCCTTTGAACACATCGAGCGCAGGTCTCACATTTCCAGCGAACATCTTCAGCCATCCGGGGCCAATAGAATCTACTGCGAATAAGTTCCAGGGTCCTCTCCATCCCTAAATGTCCAAAGTCATCATGCAGGGCCCTCATGGCCAGGGCTCTGTACACTTTCGGCAGCACTAGTTGATTCCGTTGCTTTTGTAGAGGGTCTGTGGTCATGCGGTGTAGCATTCCCTGAATCAGTTTTAGTTTGGTCCATTCTCTAAATAGTAGTTTGCCCTCTGGGGTAGGTGGGACAACCGCAGCTGGGCCTCGCCCCTCCCTTTTGGCAAGTAGTGTATCACGAATGTCAATATCTTGCAGCTGGGCTTTCTGCCAGTCAGCCGCATTGAGCATGGACAAGGGAGATTGGTCCAAAGCAATATAGTTTACTGAAGCAGAAGGCATGCATTCAGGGGGTAGGCCCAAAGTTTCAGCAACACATCCATGAATGCTCTCATGGGCCTCCGGCTCTCGGCGACTCACACTGCAAATAGCTCTCACGCCATCCGTGGGTATCACAGCAATTCCTGGTGCCTGTGGACGCCTGGACAATGCATCTGCATCTACATTGCTTCTCCCTGATCGGTATTGAATGCTGAAGTCATAGCTAGCCAAAGCGGCCACCCATCTTTGCCCTGTAGCATCCAGTTTTGCGCCTGTTAACACATAAGTTAGTGGGTTGTTGTCTGTCCACACCTGGAACTGAGCCCTATACAAGTAGTCTTGAAATTTCTCAGTGATGGCCCATTTTAAGGCCAAGAACTCCAGCTTGTGGGTGGGATAGCGGGTTTCACTATCAGACAGTCCTTGGCTGGCAAAGGCTACAGGTTTACGCTTGCCTTCCACCTCCTGGTACAGTACTGCCCCCAGACCCTCCAAACTGGTATCAGTATGCAGGATAAATGGCTTGCTTGGGTCAGCAAAGACTAGGACTGGGGCATGAGTTAGGCAAGTAAAGATGTCTCGAAAAGCCCTTTCACATTTCTTATCCCACCTTGGCCCAAAGGGTTCGAAGGGGCCATAGTAAAGGGACTAGATGAGCACTGGCAGTAGGTCATTGAGGTGAGGTGGACTCAGGGGAGTGGGGTTTCCTGTGTTAGGGGCAGCACCCCAAGGTAAGGGGTACCATGGTCTGAGAGGGACATGGAGCCTACACTTGGTGGAGATATAGGAACTGCAGAGGGGCAGGTAAGGGCAGGGAGAAACCGGCCAGAGGAAGGAGCTCCTGAGCTGGATAAGCTAATTCCCGGACTGACCAGCTGGAGGTGCTACGCTGGTGAGTCAGCGCTCTGTTACACTTAGCAATGTCTAAAACCACCATGCTGTTTGTATGGAGCAGCATTCAAAGTAGAGGCTTTACGATAGGTCAGGGGGTTCAGTCAGCATTTCAGGCTGAATCTCTGATGATATGATGAGAAGGCAAGAATTAGTCTGATCGCTTTGTAGTTCACAAGGGAGCAAGCTGCTCCTGGGTCTGACTTGTCAGTTCAATTCCATCTGAAGAGCCAATGGATTTTCCAACTGTCACAAGTTATGTTTGTCTCTTTCTCCCAGTTCTGAGTCCCAGTTTCCCAGCTACCTCTGGCGCTGAAGATGCACTTCTCTTTAGCCTGGTTTTTACTCTGTTTTCCCACTCCATCCCCCTCAATACTTTGAGTTGTGACTGTGCGAGCTGCCAAGGAACTGTGGTGTTTGCTAGTATGTAATCTACAGAGGCCAATCAATAATTAAATGCAAAGACAGGCACAGCTCAAACATATTCCTCGGAAGTCAGGCCTGCTGGAAAACACTGGTGGTGTGTTTACAAAGGGTATGAGCAAACCTTCTTTGGAGGTGGGAGTGAAAGAAGAGATGCAGAGAGCTGAAAATAATAATTACCTGGGGAACTCACTGCCACATGAAGGAATGGGACAAATAGGAGCATACGTTTAAAAAGAAAAAAGACCATACATTGATATGAATAAGGATACACCTGCAGTGACACTTAGCCAGGCTGTAATATACAAGGGCATTAAGTTGTCACCTCTTCAGGGCACGGACCACCTCTCCTATATGTTTGTATAGCACCTAGCACAGTGGGGCTCTGAGGCTAGCTGGGACCTCAAGATGCTCTTCTAATATAAATAAATAATCATAATCTTCATGCTACAGGAAATAAGATGATCATCAACTGGTCCTCTATGCTCTTGTCTTCCGCCACACACACAGCCCTCTGTTAAGAGGAAGGCAGGGGGTTGGCAGGGTCCCCTGTGTAGTAAGCCTTGGAGTTCATCTCTCTCGGACCTCTTGTTTCAGGCTCTCTGCAGACACAGGCAGGCATCATGGCAGTGGTTACACTCAAGTCTTGTTTCCAAGCTTTCTATTGTAATCATAAAAGGTTTGAACTAGTTTGAAATGTGGGCTTGGTTTATTTGTTTTAAAGGAAATCTGAGAGATGGACTTACATGACTTCAGGAGCTGGGGCTATAGTGCCGATGCCTTAATCCAGCCCTGGATGTCCAGGTTAGCATGACAGTCCCAGCTGGAAAGTGGGGTGCTATCCATGTTTCTACAGCACTAGATGCTCCACTGGGCTTACCTCTCTCTAAGTACCTACTCCCCTTTTACAGAAGTTGGGCTTAGCTGACATGCTGGGTGCTATTTGCTGCCCACCTGTCTTCAGAAGTCAAGTGGATTTAAGGGGAAACAGGAAGCACCTGTTGTGATACATCTCCTTCACCCTAACCCATCCCCTTATTAGCAGAATCCAGCAGCCAACCTCAGTCAAGGTCTGCTCATTAATAGCTCTGAGACTCGTCTGGGCAGCTACTCCATGACATGCAGTAAGGAGAGTCTCTCCTTGGTGCACTGCTTCCAGGAGCACAGTAATAGTAGACAGGTAGTAGACTCATAACACACACATGGCATTCCCAGGCCACAGCAAGCTGGTCCTGAGCATCTGATGGCCACGGTCATTCAAATCCTGGACCAGCCCTGATTAGTAACAGCTGCCGTCATTGGGAATTGACCCCACCACCTACAGCACACACAGCATGAGCTCCTGCTAGTGGAGCTAAAGGGGCAGCTGTAGCAGACTCAATTGTCTAGTGGTTAGAGCACTGGACCTGGACTCAGGAAACTTGGGCTGTATTCCAGGTTTGGCCACTGACCTGCTGTGTGACCTTGAGAGAGTTACTGCCCATCTATGGGCCATAGTTTTCCCATCTGTAAAATGGGGATGATGATACTAACCTCCCTTGTAAAGCCCTTAGAGATCAGAGTGGTTCATCTCCATTCAAACCCTCCTCCCCATCCCTTGCTCAGCCTAACATGCTGGCTTAGATCAGGTTGCCAACTGGGGTTAGACATATGTCTGGAGGGTTCATCCCATGGCATAATCTTTAATTGAAGATTAATCTTTAATTCCTTGAGGCTCCAAGATAACCCTGGAGGGTTGGCAACCCTAGATTTAGGCCTTGGCTGCACTCGAATTTCAAACACCTGGGCTGCTTTCTGGGGGCCAGCTGATCAAACATGACTAGGGATTTCAGAGGCCCAACTCAAGACACTTTAAAGGGGCTATCAGAAAAGGGTCAGGTGTCTCCAGTAGGGCACCATCTCCAGCATCAGTGTCTGCATCAGTGGTAGGCAAAGTCAGAGTGCATCTGGCTCTCATGGGAGAAGGGATGTTCTTCTCTCTCAAGCTGAACATCTTTCCCTGTGAGTCAGTGGATCAAACCAGCCTGGCTCACTGGTGGGCTATAGGCCTGATACCCAGGTAGTGCTGGCTCTGAGTCCCTGCAGTCGCTGAGGAGTTCCCTGTTTGTTGGGACCCCAGGACCCCACCTCACTCAATCTGCAGTCAGAACAATTACCGCAGGGAAACCATGTATTTCATCTTGGCAGCCAACGAAATGGCTTTTGAGAGATGGGGCTTGAACCAGGCTGACTCTTTGGCCTGTTACTTTGTTATGGCTCACAAGCCAAAGAAGATCAGACCTGCCTAGCAGGATGGAAAAGCAGCGAAAGGCAGGGTCCTGGGGCAAGACTATCTGTGGTACTTCTATGGCCCCAATCACCATAGTGTGTGAGCACCTCCAAACTGTTAGTATGTTTAGCCTCACAATGCCCCTGATGGGCAGAGCAGTGCCACTGTCCTCATTGTGCAGGAGGAGAACTGAGAAGCTCAGAGACTTGTCCAAGGTCACTGAGGAAGTCTGGGGTAGCAGTACAGGAACCTGAACCTAGCTATGCCAAGTCCTAAGCTAAGGCCCCAGCCACTGGGCAATCCTTCCACTTGGAGTTAGTGCCCACACAGGGTTACATGGCAAAATGCTGCTGGAAGGGTCCTGTGTCAGATGGGACACTTGTGCTCTCTGGAGCTCCCCTGGCAGCTGTATTGGGAGGTCAGGGGTGCTACCCCTGTGTCCTGCTTGGACTTCATTAGGAGGGAATTACAGCAGCTGGTCAAAAACCTGACATATTTTCATTTACCCCTGCTCCAACTCCTCCTAAAAAATATTTCCTGTCTAGAGCTCTGAGTAACTCTCTTGCAACTGGATATATATATCAGTGTGGCTATATTGACTCCCTCAAGTAACAGCAGTTGAGGATCTGGCCCAGCATCCTTTGCTCCTTCTCCCCAAACGGCCACAAAGCCGTGCTGGAGGCTGTGTTTTGGTGGTGGGAGTTTGCTCAGAACTCCAGATAAAATGCACTACAAAACTGTCAGTTACTGTTGCTGTAATTGGGGAGATGCGTTTGACAGGCATAAGATGGTTCAGGTCACGACTGATGAGACCAAACAAAAATTCCTCCTGAACCTCAGGGCTGGTGGTCCTATGGTTAGTCCCCAGTGCTGAGTTGGAGCTCAAGCCAATGGAAGGATAGGTATCGTGTTTCCAACATGGGAGTGACTTTGCTGCTGAACAGGTGTCATACTTGCATGTCTCATGAATCCTATATGGACTGATAGATATTCTTAAACATGAAAGAAAACACCTGCTAACTGCAAACAAAACCAGGCTTCCACACAGCTCAAGTTCCAGCTTTCTCTGGTTTGTTCTCCATGGAACACACCTTGCCTGGGCCTCTATACAGCCAGTGGCTGAATAATGTACTGCAAATACTCATATAATTGCAACAGAGGTGTGATTATGAGAATACCTTTCAGCACTCCCAATGTAAATTAGAGGTTTCCAGAAAACTGAGCAGATTTTCACTCACCTGAGTGCTCATGCAGTTAAAAGTGTTGGGCCTTCTCTCCTAATCAACCTGACTCGCTAAACATTGCTGGCCAAGATCACCATCTGGAGAAAAATGGCATCAGTCCAATGCATCTCACATTGATGGAGAGCAGCTGAGGATCAGGCCCTACAGCCAGCAGAAGTGGGTCATTCTGAGCAGACAGTCCCTGCAGTGAGGGAATGCCTCTTTTCTTTCTCAGCATGCCCGAGGGATGAACTAGAAGCAGCACTGATGGCCTCCAAGGTGGATCCCATCCACAGTCCCCTTGGCTTGGGAAGGTAATGTCAGCACAGTGGGGAAAGGTACAGTAAAGCTGGGGTGCGGGAGATTCCTGCCTTGGAGACAAAATTAAAAACACCAGGAAAGAACTCTCCTGCTCCAGGATTTTTATTTTTATTTTTTCCTTCCAAGGGGAAACATCTGGCTCAGAGACAGACAGGGCCAAGTTTGTTCCATAGGGTCTCAAAAATCAAACATGGCAGAGCTTCCTGCCGGCCAGGGTCTTTGCTTGATTAATCCATTTTGTTTTGGAGCAGTAATTACCCACAAACATGTGCCCCCCACCCCCAGGATTGCTTTTTGGCTGGGCAATGAGTGCCAAAAATACAGTAGCAAGGTTGCAGTATCTGCTTTAAACGTTCTCTTCCCTTGACTCTGGGCAAGGAGACAGTCGAGTGGCTGCCAAGCAGCCCCTAGGATGAAATGAGATGGAGCATGCTGTGCACAATATGCTTAAAGTCAACTCTATTAGCTGACTTCTGCTGTTCCACCAGTGCAATCCCATTGGCCCCAATCCTTAGCTCTAGCCACACTGCGCTCAGCACTGGACTCAAAGGAGGGAGTAAAAGCCAGCTCAGCCCCAGGGGGTGCAGAGGAAGAAGATGAGACATTCCAGGCTAGAAACACAAAGGGATTTAAGAACCTAACTGCCTTTGTAGGCACCACTCTCATCACAAAACTTCTGCTCTGCAGCTGCCTAACCCTGCAGGTGCCTAAATTTATGCTGGTAAAGTTCCCCGGGGGCCTACATTTCTGCCAGCAGTCATGTGCAAAACCCCTGAGGTCCTGCCACTGCAGAGTTTGGTGGCACCTCAGCTTAAACCTACTCCCTAGCAGGATCCTCCAGCTAGGCATTCCCCTGCCTATCTCGCCTGCGGGGCCCAATCTGATAGGTTTGCACTGAGCACACCTAACCTGCACAAAAGATAGCTGGGGGCAGCCCTCCATGTTTTTGTGTTTGTCCAATAACCCAGCAGTTAAGGTGCACACCTGGGAGTGGGAGATCCAGGTCTGAGGACCCTCTCTGCTTGATGTGGAGCAGGGATTGAATTCATGTCTCCCCTGCTCCAGGTAAGGGCCTGAACCACCAGTTTATGGGGGCATCCAAGGGTAGGACTCTATCAGTTGCTCCTGTTAGAGCTGTTCCACTGTGTATCCATAATTAACTAGTCATTGGAGCAAAGATTGGAACCTGACTCCCTGCCCCCCCAGTGAGTAATCAAACTGCTGGGCCATCGGCTTTAATAGGGGTAAGGCTCTCTGGTTCAGCTGCCTAACTCCAGGAGAGTTGTCATGACCAGATGGTTCTCTCTGGCCTGGCAGTTCAGCACCTACCTCCTTTTATGGATCTGGGCCCATCTCTTTCCTCTGCATTTCATGCGTGCATAGGCAGTTCCCCTCTGAATCCGTTTCTTAGGCCTGGTGTACACTGTGGGGGGTGGAATCGACTAAGATACGCAACTTCAGCTACGAGAATAGCTTAGCTGAAGTTCACGTATCTTAGATCGAACTAAAATTACTTACTTTGCATCCTTGTGGCGCGGAATCAACAGCCGCGGCTCCCCCATCGACTTTGGTTCCACCTCTCGCACTGCTGGAGTTCAGCAGTCGACAGAAGAGTGATCAGAGATCGATTTATTACATCTACACTGCATGTGATAAAATCGATCCCCGATAGATCAATTGCTACCCGCCGATCCAGTGGATAGTGTAGATGTACCCTTAGATGCATGACTGTCCCCATACAATGAACATAAAGTTGCCAATTTTCTAATCCCACAAAAACCAAACACCCTAGCGCTGCCCCTTTCCCGAGGTCCCACCCTCCGCTCACTACATTCCCCCTCTCTTGGTGACTCTTCCACACCCTCACTCACTTTCACTGGGCTGGGGGAGGAGTTGAGGTGCAGGAGGGGATGAAGGCTCTAACTGGGAGTGCGGGCTCTGGGGTGGGGCCATAAATGAGGTGTTTGGGGTACAGGAGGGGGATCCAGGCTGGGGAGGATGGGACCGAGGTATTTGGAATTTTGGAGGGGGCCATGGGTTGAGGCAGGGGGTTGGGGTGTGGGAGGGGGTGCAGGCTCTGGGGTGGAGCCAGGGATGAGGGGCTTGGGGTGCAGGAGGGGGTTCCAGGCTGGGGGGTGGGGCCAAAGTATTTGGAGTGCAGGAAGGGAGTCCGGGTTGAGGCGAGGGGTTGGGGTGCAGGTGGGTTGAGGGCTCCAGCTGGGGGTGCAGGCTCTGGGGTAGGGCTGGGGATGAGAGGTTCAGGATGTGAGAGGGGGCTCTGGTCTAGGGTAGAGGGTTGAGGTGCAGGGAGTGTGAGGGCTCTGGCTGGGGGTGCAGGCTCTGGGGTGGGGCCAAGAATGAGAGGCTTAGGCTTCAGGAGAGAGTTCTGGGTTTGGGGGGCTTCAGGGCTGGGGCAGGGGGTTGAGGCATGGGCTTACCTCGGGCAACTCCTGGTGAGCAGCATAGCAGGGCTAAGGCAGGCTCCCTGCCTGTCCTGGCACTGCATTGTGCTCCGGAAGCGGCCAGCAGGTCCAGCTCCTAGTTGGGAGGGCCAGGAGGCTCTGCGTGCTGCTCTCACCTGCAGGCACTGCCGCTCCCTCCTTTCCCATTGGCTGGGGTTCCCAGCCAATGGGAATGTGGAGCAAGTGCTCAGGGTGAGGGCAGTGCGTGGAACCCCATGACCCCCCCACCAAGGAGCTGGACCTGCTGGCCACTTCCAAAGCACAGCACGGTGCCAGGGCAGGTAGGAACTAGCCTGCCTTAGCCATGCAGCACCACCGACCAGACTTGTAATTGCCCGGTCAGTGGTGCTGACTTGAGCCACCAGGCCGTTCCAGTTGAAAACCAGACACCTGGCAACCCTATGAACGCAGACCCTGGGCACCTAACAGGGCGATGAACTCAGCTGGGCAGCAGAGCACCTGGAAGGTAAGCATTGCAGCACCTAAGTCTCCTTTATGAGTCTCCCGACATGACCCATCCCTGTCAGATCTAAGGCGAGACCATCAGTTAGTACAAGCTGATGTATTCACTGGAGCAATGCTGATATATTCCACCTGGGGAGTTTGGCCTGTAATGTTTAGTGAGTCAGGATGATTAGCAAAAAAGGCCCAGCACTTTTAATTGCATGAGTACTCAGCTTTCTGGAAACTTCTAATTTACATTGGGTATGCTTAGAAGTATTATCATAATCATTTCTGTACTGTAATTGTACGATTACTTGCAGTAGATTAGTCAGATCCTATAATCTGTACAGAGATCCAGACAGGATGTGGTTCCTGGGAAAAAAACCTAATAAAGCTGGAACTTGAGCTGTGTGGAAGCTGTTTATTTGTAGTCTGACTGTATACCACATTTACATCCCATAACCTGGGGACCAGGGCACCCCCTTGGTGCAAGATGAAGCAGCCTCAGCAGCACAGATAGAACAATTTTACAGCCCTTTTGCACTGCCAAAATGATAAACAGTGGCCATACTAGGGCCAAGAATCTGTCCCACTGATGTCTGTGGGATTGCGCTAGAGTAAATGAGATCAGCATTTGGATGGGAGTATGCATATGTGTGATAAATGAAGGGGGAGGGGTAGCTCCCTTTTATGGACACCCAGCCAGCCAGTTAGGAATTCCCAAGTGTTTCTTCCTGGGTTCTCAAAAGGGGGGGCAGGGTTTGCACTTGGGTGGTAGCAGCATCTACCCTTTCAAGGTCAGAGAAAAGCTGTAACCTCAGGAGTTTAATACATGCCTGGAGTGGCCAGTATTAATTTTTAGAATCCTTGCGGGCCCCTACTTTATGCACTCAAAGTGCCAGAGTGGGGAATCAGCCTTGACAATGTGTGTGCCTGTTCATCTCAAATTGTCAAAGTGGCCATTGCACATACACCAGCAGTATCTTCTTCCCAGGAGTTGTAAGACTTCTCTGCACCCATTTGGGAGCTCAAAGGGCCTTCCTCCTTCTCCCCTCTTCCTCCAAACTGAGAGGTTGTTAAAAGAGTGTTGCATGTCTGTATATACATAAATAGTCAAGCATTAAGGTGTCAGTTAATGGTGCTCAAGAATATGTAGCATAGATGCTGGGTTTTGTTGGATCAGTAAAACTGGGCTTTACTAATGGCTTGCTCTATGCAGATATTTACATAGAGCTGTTAACAGAGATCGCCCGACCCAATGAAGGAGGTCTGAACAACATTCAGTAGGGCTTTCTTCAGCAGCTGCCAGTTATGGCTGTTCCCCATCTCCATGGTCACAGCACTCTCTTGATTTTCCCCAGCCCCGTTCTGAAGCCTGCAATTTATTTGAAGGTTTACAACATTATGAAATTGCGTCAGTGTTCCTTGCCGGTCTGGGATGTGATGTCATCATGCATGTGTCTCATTGTGGCACCTTGGCCTGGAGCTGCAGCTGGTAACAATTGATGTAGTGCCATTTATTTCACTGGAGCTACATTGACTGACAGCTGCTGAGGACGTGGCCCTGTGTGTCATGAATGGAGACACAGACATTGTGATGTTTTGTCAGAAATGTACATACAAATGGATGTCTGATTCCTGTGCATGACAGTGTATTTACGCCATTTATACATCTCACTAGCCCCTTGTGTACTCAAACATAATAATGCTGCTCCCAAGCTCACAGTGCAAGCTCTAAAACAAAAACTAGGTTACATTTTCCAGAATCTTTACTGGCTACTTAGTCACCCAGATGTTTCCATGGCCACATGTCAAACAGGCATTGTGAGACTGTACCTAGTTCTGCTCATCTAACCTTGTCAGGGTGCACCTGCTGGGGTTATTTCACTCTGAAACTGATGAAGATGGCTGGCATGAAGCCAACAAGAGGAGGCACAAGAGATGGACATTGGTGTGAAATTGATTGGTGAATTAGGGTCTTTTTTTGTCCTTTTCATTTTCTGATGAGTGCTGCAGGTGAACTTTGCAGTTATGACAAGGAGGAAAAATGTCCTTATTCTGGAAGAAAATAATATGGCACCCTAATGTACATGCTGCATTAGCATAATAACATATATTAGTGCACCATTAGGTAATAATGCAATACATTTGCTGTACTCTAGCACAGCCCAGATTGCTCCACGCTACACAGCATTATTGGAAGGGGTTGCTGGTTTCAGCCTTAATTATGGAGGCATGCAGGCAGATTGCATGCAAAGGTGCGGGCTGGAGACAGAACACCATGCGGTGCTAGAGACAGAACCTTCCCTTTGTTACACCTGCTCTAGGTCATCTTACCTGGTGTGTTGACCTTTAAGGGGATTGGGGTTCAGCTGCACTTATGCCAGGCTCAGACCATTTCCCCAGGTGAAGGGAATAAGTTCAGGGGTCACAAGATGGGAGCAGATGACTCCTGATCAGGCCTGCTGGGAGTTATAAAGGGCAGTCTGAGCTCAGAGAGCTTTCAGGGAGAGAAGGCTTGGGGAGTGCAGCATGCAAGAGCCAGCAAAGATGGCTGAGCTTTGCAGATGGACCCAGTGGGAAAGAGGGCAGCTGATACCTCTCTAGAGTTCCTAGCCAGGAGATATGGGAGGGAACCGGCTGGATGAGAAGCAGAGCTGGTTGGACAGTTTCCCATGCAATGGTTTTTCCATCAGAAAATCCTGCTTTGTTGAATGTGAAACATTCTGTAAGGATTCCCACAACTCTTCTGATGGGCATGAAGCAGTTTTCCTGCCAGCTCCTCTGTGTGTCTCCCCAGCTATAGGCTCCTCAGCAGCCTGGCTGTGGGGCCAGTGGAGAGGCTAGGCTCCCAAGGTTCTTGGCAGGCTGTTGAGAGCTTAGGTTTTCAGGGATTCTAAGCACCTAGGAGCTGGGAGACTTGGCTCCCCAGTAACTCGCCTGGAGGGCTACCATGGAGCTGGGGTTCCAAAGCTCAATAGGAGAATATTTCACTTTGGAAACACCCCAGTGTTCCTGCTGAGGGAACAGCCTGGGGATTTCCAAAACAAGACATTGCAAAATGCCACATCGAGGAACTTTGGTGAGGTTTGGGCTTTTTTTTTTAATTTTATTTTTTGGCTTGATTCAGGAGGAAGAGTTTTTTCCAGATTCCAGGGTTTTTTTCAGAAGTGAAATTTAGTTTCCTAAACAGCTCTGGTGAGAAGCCTGATCTGGGGAAGTCATGAGAAAGGACAGTGAGCTCTGGAGGAAGGGCAATAGCAAAGGGGAACTGAGGTGGCAGCTGTCATAAACAGATAGCTAAGGGTTAATGTCTCTTTCACCTGAAGCACCTGACCAGAGGACCAATCAGGAAACCGGATTTTTTCAACTTTGGGTGGAGGGAATTTTGTGTCTGAGGTCTTTTGTCTGTCTGCCTGTTTTCTCTGAGCTTTGGAGAAGTAGTTTCTGCTTTCTAATCTTCTGTTTCTAAGTGTAAGGACAAAGAGATCAGATAGTAAGTTATATGATTTCTTTTCTTTGGTATTTGCATGAATATAAGTGCTGGAGTGCTTTGATTTGTATTCTTTTTTGAATAAGGATGTTTATTCATATTTCTTTTAAGCAATTAACCCTGTATTTGTCACCTTAATACAGAGAGACCATTTGTATGTATTTTTTTTTTATATAAAGCTTTCTTTTTAAAACCTGTTAAAGTTTTCTTTACTGGGAAATTTCAGGGAAATTGAGTCTGTACTCACCAGGGAATTAGTGGGAGGAAGAAATCAGGGGGAGATCTGTGTGTGTTGAATTTGCTAGCCTAATTTTGCATTCCCTCTGGGTGAAGAGGAAAGTGCTTTTGTTTCCAGGACTGGGAACGGAGAGGGGGAGTCACTCTGTTTGGATTCACAGAGCTTGTGTCTGTGTATCTCTCCAGGAGCACCTGGAGGGGGGAAGGGAAAAAGGATTATTTCCCTTTGTTGTGAGACTCAAGGGATTTGGGTCTTGGGGTCCCCAGGGAAGGTTTTTCAGGGGGACCAGAGTGCCCCAAAACACTCTAATTTTTTGGGTGGTGGCAGCAAGTACCAGGTCCAAGCTGGTAACTAAGCTTGGAGGTTTTAATGCTAACCCCCATATTTTGGACGCTAAGGTCCAAATCTGGGACTAGAGTTATGATAGCAGCAACACCCAAGGCCAGTTCCCTGCTACACATCAGTGTAACTCCAGGGGTTTCAGGGTGGTCACACAGTCATAGAGCTGGTGGGGATGGAGAGGCAAGTCCCACAGGGTTAGGACAGAGGGCATGGCTGCACTTACAGATGTAGAGCGCTGTGAGTTAAACCCGCCTTTGGAGAGCACAGTAGGGAAAGTGCTGCAGTCTGTCCACACTGACAGCTTCAAGCGCACTGGCATGGCCACGTTTGTGGCACTTACAGCGGCATTGGGAGCGGTGCATTATGGGCAGCTATTCCCAGCGTGCAAGTGACTGCAACGTGCTTTTCAAATGGGGGTGGGTGGGGTGGTGTGTGACAGGGAGTGTGTTGTGTGTATGTGGGGGGAGAAAGAGTGGGGTTTTGGGGGGCTGAGAGCATGTCAGCATGCAGTCTTGTAAGTTCAAACAGCAGCAGACCCCCTTGTTCCCCCCACACCTCTCTATCTCACTCACAGCATTCCACACTAATGGCTTGCATGACAGCTGTCAGAAACGGAATTTTGGAAGGGCATTTCTGCATTCCTACAGGAGTTCAAAACAATGACAAGAGTGGCCACTGGACTTAAGGCGATTATGGGACGTTTCTGGAGGTTGATCAGAGCGCAGTAACCCAACACCTCGTTCACACTGATGCCCATGCATTGTAGCCAAGGTGCAGCAAACGTTATTCCTTTTCCTGAGATGGAGTACCAGCAGTGCTGTAGCCGCAGAGTCTGGGCACTCTGTATGCCTTGCCAGTGTGGACAGGGTGTGAGCTAGGGCGCCCGGAGCTCCTTTATTGCACTGTAAGTCACAAGTGTAGCCAAGCCCTGAGTCTGAAACTACATTCCCATCCTGACCAAGGCTAGGAGTGCTCTGGGGGCAGCATGCTGAGCTGCAGTGGAGAGGAGTGAGTTTGTAAAGACCTAGAATTACCGCCTGGAAAGATGGGATCTAAGGAGCAAGGGGACATGCAAAGGGGGAATTTGAGAGCAGCCTTCAACTACCTGGTGGGGGGTTCCAAAGAGGATGGAGCTAGGCAGTTCTCAGTAGTGGCAGATGACAGAACAAGAAGCAATGGTTTCAAGTTGCAGTGGAGGAGGTCTAGGTTGGATATTGAAAAACACTATTTCACTAGGAGGGTGGTTAAGCACTGGAATGGGTTACCTAGGGTGGTGGTGGTGGAATCTCCTTCCTTAGAGGTTTTCAAGGTCAGGCTTGACAAAGCCCTGCCTGGGATGATTTATTTGGGGATTGGTCCTGCTTTGAGCAGGGGGTTGGACTAGATGACCTGCTGAGGTCCCTTCCAACCCTGATAGTCTATGATTCTATTAACTGAGTTTTGTTGGATTAGGGGACTGTTCAGCTATATCATGTAACTACCAGGACTGGCAGGTTTGGCTCAGAAGAGTTTCAAGATAACAATAGCTGAGAATGCTCTAAACCCACATCAAAGCACATGGAAGAGTTGGATGTATTCTAGGTTGATTAAAAGGCATTTACAGAGTTGTGTGGAAACCTGGCACTGGAAGCAGTGAGCACTAAGTCACAACAATGAAGAGGATGGTGTTGAGACCCAGAACTGGAATGAGGTCAGTAGTGATCAGGACTTAGTGCATTTCAGAGCTCAGAAGAGTGATGCTGTCCAGGGTTGGAATGGTAAGCAGTGCTGAGGATCTCTACTGAGGGGTTTTGTGAAGGGCCCTAGGAATCATAGACTCATAAAAGTTAGAGTTGAAAAACTCATCCAGTCCATCTCCATGCCAAGGGAGAACTCTTCCCTACAGCAGGTTTTCTAGTGTTTGATAATAAGGACTGTAATAAAGAGCACTACCGGCCAGGAATGAGAAGCTTCAGCAGGGCTGTGTGAGGTCCCACAACTGGGATAGCTGGGTCATTGTGCATCCAGACCAATGTGGTGCATTGGCAGTGCTGTGCCACATGCCCCATGAATTGGATAGTGTGGGGTGCTGTGAATCAGGACCAACGTGCTACAACTATTCTTGGAGGAAGTGGGTCTCAGACAGGAATATCAGAGGGCACTACCAGGTATGATTGAAGGCCATTGGCAGAGCTGTGAGAAGGCCCAGCACTATGATAGTAAGGTGTGCTGCAGATCAGGATAGTGCTGTGGGTCAGGACTGAGCTGCTTTGGCAGTATGTGCCTATGCTTGCAGTGGCACAAACCGAAAGGAAAGAGAGCTTGCTTGCCAGGTGGGTTTTCCAAAGCTCTAGATTTCACCTTTAATGTATTTCAGTGCATGATCCAAGCACATTATCTGCATGAAATGCTGCATTAGCATCAAAATGAAGGGAGTTTTGTTCAATATATTAAAGTGTCTCTGATGGGTTTGGAGGTAGCTTAGCACAAGAGGCATTAAGGAAGTAAATGCCACATTTGTATTCAAAAGAGCTTTCTTTTTTCATTTAAAGTCATTGATGTAAAAAGTGGTGCTTAAAATGGCTTATAAAAGCAAGAGTGCATCTTTGCTAGTAGATGAAATGCTGTGTTTATGTTGAATGGTAAAGGAAAGCAAATAGCCCATTTAGAAAATATATTTCTTTGGTGCCATATCATTAGCTAGAGTGGTAGAGGCCTGGCAAGGGGTTGGATGTCTCTCTGTGGATCACAGCAGCTGACAAGGAGAGGACTACAGGCAAGGCATTTTCCTTGTTGATAGCTCCCATGATGCTCTTTTTCATTTCCAGCCTAGAATCGCAAATGCCGTTTTGACTGCTGCTCCTGCAATGAACCCTGCAGTTCAACCCAGCTGTTCTCACCTGTTCTTTTGTCATAATTTTTATTGATAGCCCTCGCCAAGATCGAGGCTTAACAGACATATAGGATGAAAGAAGCCTTGCCCGCAGACACTTGGGATCTAAATAGACAAGACGGACACGTGATGCCCTGGTCAGAAAAGGTAGCTTATTTTTGGTGAAAAATTTTAAAGAAAACAAACATGTTTTATGTTTTCTTGGTGTTTTACTCAACGTTTTCTGGGGTTTTGTCAGCAAAGGCCCCATTTTCCATGCATCAAAAAATGTTGTTTTTTGACAAAATCCCACAAACTATTGGCTGAAAATGGAAATTTTCTCATGCGGATTGGCAGGGGCCCTGGAGCTTTTTCGCCTTCCCCTGCAGCGTGGGGCACGGGTTGCTTGCTGGTGGTTTCTCTGCAGCTTGAGGTCTTCAAACCAATTTTGAGGATTTCATTAACTCGATCCTGGGATAGGGGTTGTTATAAAATTGGATGAGTGGGGTTCTGTGGCCTGCCTTGTGCAGGAGGTCAGACTAGATGATCAGATTGGTCCCTTCTGACCTATGAGTCTATGAGTCTAAATTTTCATTTTGTCAAAAAGCACATTTCCATCACAGCTTGTTCCTGAGGAAAAAATGTTTTGAGCCCTTCCAATTCATGTGGCAGCTGGGGAATGGAGGCAGAGAGGGTCCAATTCTCTAAAGAACTTGACATTCAATGGCACTTAAGTGCTTTTGACAGCGTTATATAGGGAGATGAAGTGACATGCTCAGGGTCACCTGGGAAGTCTGTGGCAGAGCTGGGAAAGGAGCCCTAATTGTGTTGTACCATGAGGCCTTCTTTGCAGCTAGGCCTGGCCAAGGGCCTTCTGATTCATCCTGTGTCCCAGTGACAAGCTGATTCAGCACACTGTTTGGCTCCTATGGTAACTGCTAGCAAATGCAACTCTGGGTCTAATTCTAAGACAGTGTGCAGTGCCCCCCACTGGTATGATACCATCATGGCAGTTACTTTCTATCCCTCTTTCTACATAATCACCGTAATCCACATCATGGTTGAAATGGTCTCCACCCTCCCAGAGGCTACCTGTAGCTGCACTGTAACTGGCTGTCATAAACAGATAGTAGGAGTTAATAGAACAGAAGTACTTTATATCTCTTTTGCCTGTAAAGGGTTAACAAAATCAGTGAGCCTGGCTGTCACCTGACCAGAGGACCAATCAGGGGACAGGATACTTTCAAATCTTGAAGGAGGGAAGTTTTTGTGTGTGCTGTTAGTTTTTGGTGGTTGTTCTCTCTGGGTTCTGAGAGTGACCAGACGTGCAACCAGGTTTCTCTCCAATCTCCCTGATACAGGTTCTTATAGATTCAAAATAGTGAGTACTAGGTAATAAGGCGAATTAGGCTTATGTTTGTTTTCTCTATTTGCAAATGTGTATTTGGCTGGGAGGAGTTCAAATTTGTATTTTGCTAAAAGGATTTTAATTTGTACTTGTATACTTAGGCTGAGAGGGTATTCCCAGTGTCTGTAGCTGAAAGACCCTGTAACATATTCCATCTTAAATTTACAAAGATAATTTTTACTGTTTTTTCATTCTTTAATTAAAAGCTTTTCTTGTTTAACAACCTGACTGTTTTTTTATTCTGGTGAGACCCCAGGGGACCGGGTCTGGATCCACCAGAGAATTGGTGGGGAGAAAGGAGGGAAGGGGGGGAGAGAGGTTAATTTTCTGTCTGTGTTAGGATTACTTTCTCTCTCAGGGAGAGTCTGGGAGGGGGAGAGAGAAGGAGGGGGGAAGGTGAATTTTTCTCTCTGTTTTGAGATTCAAGGAGTTTGAATCACAGTGATATTCCAGGGTAACCCAGGGAGGGGAAGCCTGGGAAAGGCAACAGTGAGGGAAAGGGTTTACTTTCCTTGTGTTAAGATCCAGAGGGTCTAGGTCTTGGGGGTCCCTGGGCAAGGTTTTTGGGGGACCAGAGTGTACCAGGCACTGGAATTCCTGGTTGGTGGCAGCGCTACAAGTCCTAAGCTGGTAATTGATCTTAGAGGAATTAATGCTGGTACCCCATCTTTTGGACGCTAAGGTTCAGAGTGGGGAATCATACCATGACACTGGCATGCGCTGACATGTGAACTCTTGGCTCAGGGTGAAGCCCCGAGCGTTGTGCTTGCCCAGTCTGCTGAAGCAACCCCACTTGCCCTACATTCTGAAGCCACATCTTTATCCCCCTTGCTGAGCAGGGCTTGGCCTGTCCTACTGCCTCCATTGTTTCATAAATATGTGAGTTCAGCATGACAGGTGCTCCAAATAGTATTTGGAGCCAGACCCTGATGTAAATCAGTGTAGTTCGACTGATGTCATTGGACAATTTACATCAATTGATGCTCTGGCCGTTAGTCTTTCTATGGCACTTTCTACCCTGGTATGATACACATTAATAACATCTTCTATCTTCAGAACCTCCTGGGGAGGGGACTGGTGCTATCTGTATTTTATAAATAGGGAAACTGAGGTTTACTGACTTGGCTCTGGATAGAGCCAGGAATAGAACCCAGAATCTAGTGCCCCAGTGCCTATCCTTTAACCACAAAACAGCCTTCTCTTCTACTCCTGGAAAATAGACTCCTGTTTGGGTTGCATCCTTTACACAAATATTTGGGTTCCCAAACTGGGGTAACTACTGTTTCTTAACTATGTGTGTGCTGGTGATTAAGAGAGTTTAGCTGCATGTGATTTAACCATGTGTGGCCTTTGGAAAACCATCCCCAGTGGTGGAACAAGGTAGAACATAGTAGATCAAAGGATCTGGATTCCTGTGGCTCTTATGAGGGGACCTCAGAATGTGACCACCTCCCCCACAATAGATGAGAGAATTAGGTTCTCTTATTTCGGCTTGATCCAGGAGCTGTTAATCGTTATTGCTTCAAATATGCATTCTTATCCCTCCATTTAAACTCCTTTCTGTTGCAATGCTCACAAAACACTCAACGATGGCTGAGCAGATGATGTGCCGAGGCCACTGCATACCATGGTATTACGATTACCTTACGCCTTCCTCATTGTTTATTTGTTGCATACATCTGTTGTCTTTCATTGATTCTGAGGCCAGAAGAGACCATTGTGACCATCTAGTCTGACCTCATGTATAACACAGGCCAGAGAACTTCCCCCAAAATAATCCCTACAGCAGATCTTTTAGAAAAACAGCCAATCCTAACTAAAAAATTGTCAGTGATGGAGAATCCACCATGGCCCTTAATAAGTTGTTCCAGTGGTTAATTGCTCTCTGTGTTAAATTACACCTTATTTCTAGTCTGAA
The DNA here is from genome assembly GCF_007399415.2 of Gopherus evgoodei. Taxonomy (NCBI): domain Eukaryota; kingdom Metazoa; phylum Chordata; order Testudines; family Testudinidae; genus Gopherus; species Gopherus evgoodei. Next base: position 46,374,348 of record NC_044331.1, on the reverse strand, counting down.
TGTGTCTAGCTTCAACTTCCAGACACTGGCTCATGTTGGATTTTTCCCTGCTAGGTTGAAGAGCCCATTATTAAATATTTGTTCCCCATATAGGTACTTATAGACTAAGCAAGTCAACCCTTAACCTTGTCACATACACTTTCGTGTTTCTCAGCAAAAAACTGTCTGAGAGGGAAAGCCACTGATCAATCAGCGAAAAGGAATGTTATGCCATTGTATATGTGCCAGACAAGCTACTCCCATATGTTTGCGGACAGCGTTTCCACCTGCAAACCAACCATGCTGCGCTGAAGTGGCTTCATAGAGTCAAGGACAATAACAAAAAAATTCTTCGGTGGAGTTTAGCTCTCCAAAATTTTGATTTTCAAATACAACACATTTCAGGAGCTTCTAACAAAGTAGCTGATGCACTCTTCCATGAAAGTTTCCCAGAATCAACTGGTTAAAATCATCCTTGAAATGTGGAAAATATTGTTAGGTTTTATATAATCAGTAGTATATCTAGACATGCATGTGTCTTATTAATTCTATGTTTTCCTAGAGCTCCAGGAAGAAATCACAGCCAGTGTGGAGCAGGATATCCAGCACCGTCAGTGATTTGGGGGGTATGTCATAAACATACAGCTAAGGGTTCAAAGTGGGGAGGGAACCCTTGTCAGGGATACAGATGTGGGGACTTGCATGAAACCCCCCTAAGCTTATTTCTACCAACTTAGGTTTAAAACTTCCCCAAGGCACAAATTCCTTCCTTGCCCTTGGTATCACTACCACCACCAAGTGATTTAAACAAACATTCAGGGAGGGCCACTTGGAGCCCTACCTCCCCCAAAATATCCCCCCAAACTCCTACACCTCCTTCCCTGGGGAGGCTTGAGAATAATGTCCTAACCAATTGGTTACAAAGTGAGCACAGATCAACTCCCCTGGGTCTTTAGGACTCTGAAAAACAATCAGGTTCTTAAAAGAAGTTTGTTTAAAAAGAAAGATAAAAGAATCACCTTTGTAAAATCAGGATGGAAGATAACTTTACAGGGTCACAAAAGGATTCCAAACACAGAGGATTTTCCCCTAGGCAACACTTTAAAGTTACAAAAACAGGGATAAACCACCCTCTTAGCACAGGGAAAATTCACAAGCTAAAACAAAAGATAATCTAGCACATTTCCTTGCTATTACTTACTATGTCTGTAATATTAGATGCTTAGTTCAGATATGGCTTAGGGAGATGTATTTTCCCTGCCCTGGTTCCTCGCTGACCCAGAGAGAACAAAGGAACACAAAACAAGAAACCTTCCCCTACAGATTTGAAAGTATCTTCTCCCCTTTTTGGTCCTTTTGGTCAGGTGCCAACTAGGTTATCTGAGCTTCTTAACCCTTTACTGGTAAAGGAGGGATTAACCCTTTACAGGGTAAGGAGGGATTTTATGCAACCCTTAGCTATATGTTTATGACAGAGTGGGAAATGGTTTTCTCAGCCCATGAAAATGTTTGAGATTTCAAAAATTTTCCCATTCTGCAAACCTGAGACTTTTCAAAGTTTTTCATAGAAAAACAAGATGAGATCCCTGGGGTACAACCTGGGACTGTAGGACCACTGTGCTCCCTTCGCTCTCCAGCCTGGGTTGTCTCTATCAATGCTTTGCTACTGACAAGCAGCAAACCCCTCCAGGTGCTGTCATCACTCAGCCACCAGTATGAAGAGGCAGACCCAGCTACATTGCATGAATGCTCTCTGAGCCACTTGTGAACTATACAGAGGGAAACACCAGAAAATCTACCTGAGCCCCCAGCCTTGCACTCTAGAAATATATGGTCTTGCACAGCTCAAGACCTTCTTTAGAACAGTGCAAACTAATTAATTAGTTCACCACTCTGTCAAAGGAAAGTGGATTCGCACCAGCCTTTGTAACCTGAGAGATTTCCCAAGTACTTTAGACAGACTCACTGGTAAGGATAAAACATTAAAATAAGTATATTAACTAAAAGACAGATTTTAAGTGATTATAAGTGGTAGACATAAAAATCAGAGATAGTTACCAAAGCAAATAAAAAGTAAGCACGCAGCCTAAATCCTAAACCTTATTAGACTAAGCAGTATTTGAATCAAGCAGTTTTTTTTTCACCTCACTGGATGTCGCAGGTAGATTACAGTCCTGAACACACAGGCTTTTCCTTTAGGCCTGGGACCAGTCTTCTCAATTCATGTCTTTGTCTTCCCAGAGTTCTTGTTGCCATTAGCTTAGGTGGTGGAGGAAAAAGGTAAAAGGATGATGTCATTGTCCCCTATTTTGTATCCTCAGTCCATGTGCCTGGAAAACACTAGCTTTGCTGAGTCCCAGAGTCATAGGCGCCGACTTCTCCTCTACTTGGAGAGTGCTGGATCCTTTCCTATGCCCCAGGCCCCGCACTTACTCCACCCCTTCCCCCAAGCCCCGCCCCATCTCTTCCCGCCCCTGCTCTGCCCCAGCCCCTTCTCTTCTCTCTCTGTCCCCCTCCTCCCCTTTCCTCCCAGAGCCAACCTTCATGCTGCAAAACAGCTGTTTGTGGCAGGAGGGAGGCACTGGGAGGGACGGGGAGGAGTGATCAGCAGAGCCATCTGCAGGATAGAAGTACTGTGTTTGTGGCAGGAGGGAGGCACTGGGAGGGACGGGGAGGAGTGATCAGCAGAGCCATCTGCAGGATAGAAGTACTGGGGAACAGGGAGAGAGGAGGCAGCTTGGCTGCCTGGGGGTGCTGAGCACCCACTAATTTTTCTCCAGGGGTGCTCCAGCCCAGAGTTGAGAAATCCCCCTCATCATCTTGTGCAACTGAGTCACAGAGTTGAGCAATCCACTGGTATGGTGCTTGGGCAACTCTCTTACATAATTGTAAATTCCTTGTTTACAACATCTCTGCTGATCAATGGTCATTCAATGCCCGCCTTGGAGTAGGTCACCTCCTTTGTTGTTGCTGGAGAGCTAGCCGTGGGCTGCTCCCAAACTCACAACATATTTCAATAATAACCATACAGCAAAGTCTCATATCTCCATATACACTAATGATATACATATTTGGACAGAACAATGGGTTTCAGCAGATCATGATCTTTCATATGATATCTTACATGACATGCTTTGTATGAAATATCACAACCACATATGAACAATGAATATGGGGATTACAGGGTGCTACTTTGGGGTACAGTGTGTCACACATGCAAGCCCACAATAGTTGGGTTGTTTGATTCCTCACCTGGGATATAGGAGACTCTGGCTTCAGGTAGAGGAGGGAGAACCTGGGTTCTTTCCCATACTCTTACGCCAGGGAAAAGCCCAACACTGCACTCTGCTTAATAGAGTCTGAGAATTCAAGGCCAGAAGGGAACAATTCATCCAGTCTATGCTCCTGTATATCACAAGGCCACCTGCACACCAAACTGAGTGCTAAAGTATCCCAGCTCACAGGAGATGAGACCGTTATGTGCCACAGGCAGAGAGCAGGAGGAATGATGTGCACCAGGGCTCGAGATCCCCACAGTGCAGGGAAATGATGAAGTGAGATATCCCCAGATAATCCAGGCTAATGACCCACACCCATATGCTGCAGAGAGAAGCAAAATCATTCAGGGTCACTGCCAATATAACCTGGGGAAAATTTCCTCTAACCCCACATATGGTGATCCCTGAGCATGTGGGCAAGACCCAGTCAGCCAGGCACCTGAGACTGCTCAATGCCACCTCAGAGCCCTGGCCCTCCCCGATGCTTCAGAGCAAGGAGATAAAAAAAAATCCCTTCCAGAATACACTAGGTGGATCCCTTCCTGACCCCTGCAAGTGGTCAGCCTGAATAGGAATTTAAAACATCAAAGAAATTAGTGAAATGAAATGAGAGCTGTGTGTTACTAATGGCACTAAATCCCAGCCCAAAGGATATTTTTATTATCATCTTTATATCTCCTTCTTGGACTCCAAAAGCCAGATGGATATCAAGGTATTATTTTAATCTGTTTCTGGAGTTTGTCGATAGATGAGTGTTTCTCTGTGCTAGTCAAACTCCTAGTCATTCCTTTGCTCTGCTAAATTTTTACCTATAAAACCCAGAAGCATTCAGCTGAAATTGCAAATTTCCCCAAAACCAGAATGCTGAGTACTGTTCTCAGGACACCTGTTGCATCCACAGCAGTCCCAGAGTGTACTGATTCACCTCTCACTTACTGCCATGTAATCGAGAATGAGTCCACTGAAGTGAAAGGAGTTCCGCCAGTGTCAAACAGTGAAAGACTGAGATGAGTCAGGCCTGCAAGGTCCCTGCCCCAATAATAAATCAATTCCAAGGCCAGAAGGAACCATTGAGATCATCTAGTCTGACTTCCTGGATAGCACAGGCCAGAGAACTCCCCCAAATAACTTCTAGAGCACAGAGTTCAGAAAAACACCCAATCTTGAGTTAAAAATTGGCTGTGGTGTAGTGAGACTTAATAAATGGGCCTAATTCTTCCCTGGAGTAAGCCCAGTGAAATCCATGGGATCATCCCTGCTCCATTGACTTCAAGGCACCACAAGATCTTTGGACAACACGTCCTACATGTAAACAAAAGTAACAGCAGTTCATCTGTGGAGTATGGGTGTCAGAGGCACAATAACAAGAACAAATGGATATAAACTGGGCACTAGGAAGTTTAGACTTGAAATTAGATGAAGGTTTCTAACCGTTAGAGGAGTGAAGTTCTGGAACAGCCTTCCAAGGGGAGTAGTGGGGGCAAAAGACATATCTGGCTTCAAGACTAAGCTTGGTAAATTTATGGAGGGGATGGTATGATGGGATAGCCTAATTTTGGCAATTAATTGATCTTTGATTATTAGCAGATAAATATGCCCAATGGTCTGTGATGGGATGTTAGATGGAGTGGGAGCTGAGTTACTACAGATAATTCTTTCCTGGGTGCTGGCTGGTGAGTCTTGCCCACATGCTCAGGCTTTAAATGATCGCCATATTTGGGGTTGGGAAGGAATTTTCCTCCAGGGCAGATCGGCAGAGGCCCTGGAGGTTTTTCGCCTTCCTCTGCAGCGTGGAGCAAGGGTCACTTGCCGGAGGATTCTTTGCACCTTGAGGTCTTTAAATCACGATTTGAAGACTTCAATAACTCAGACATAGGTTAGGGGTTTGTTACAGGAGTGGATGGGTGCGATTCTGTGGCCTGCATTGTGCAGGAGGTCAGACTAGATGACCATAATGGTCCCTTCTGACCTTAAGTCTATGAGTCTATGAACCTGGCAGGACAGCAGCTAATACTTTGCCTACTTAAGAAAGGGAAATGTATAGGAGTTCCCAGATTTGATGTTCACACCAGGGATGTTCCTTTAAGGAGAATGTCTACACCTCTCTGGTAGCAGCAGACATACCATGTGATGCAGGAGTTGCCATGGAAATGTGTGGACAGCAAAAAATAAATCTTTGTAATTGACCAGCTGAACGAAGAGGAATGCAACCCTTTGCCCCTGATAATTTGCTGGAACCCAAGTAGAGGTTTTCTTGCTCTGTGTTGAACAGTTCTCCTGAACTCAGAGCTGGGAGCATTCGTTGTGTGTGGAAGCACCACATCCCAGGGCAACCCAGCAAGCCGGGCAAGAGGAGAAGGAAGACAGCTGAGTATCAGGCTTCTTATACCAAGACTGACCTGCCTCTGTCATAGGTCCAAAGGCACTAGGGGCTGTTCGCTTCAAGGGAGTGGCACTGAGAAAGCATACAGTTCTCAAGGTCACCAATCTGACTCCAGCTTCCTTAGTAGTGAGTACAGGCATCTGATGACCTTTTGGTGGCTGTCTCGGGGTTCACTCACTGTTGGGGTGCCTCTGCATGGCTGCATCTGTGGAATCAGCTCTGGCCTGGTCTGGCACTCTCTTCCAAAACACCCACAGAAATTGATGCCAGCTGTACCATAGCCTAAGGCTAAAGATCAAGGTGGTCATGACTTACATGCCGAGAGTGCTTTTCATCCGGATGGTTTCCAAGACACTTTAAAAACTATCTATAGTGCATACATAGCATAGTTCACCCATCACTGAGGAGAAAAGTCTGTTCCTTCTGGACTGAGAAGCATGATTACACCTCTAGGGTTTCCTCACCCCTCTGGAATGTCCTTAGCCTTCATGTTCCCCCTTTCGATGAGTCTTCTTTTAGGTGAGTCATCCATGGGCTCACTTATAATAAGTGGGATGGGGCAGGGGTGAGAGTGAGCCGGTCCGGGCCAGTACTCCGTACCGGTAAGAACCTGCACCGGCCCATACCCAGCCCATGCAGAGCTTTAATGTCCCTGCCCCTTTTGCATCTCCTGGAGGGGAAGGGGCAGCAACGTTAAAGTGCTGCTGCAGCAAAGGACCCTGCAGCGCTTCAATGCCCTGCCCCTTTGCTCCCCCCCCCAGTGCTGATAGGTGGGGGTGAGGCCAAAGGGAGCACCTGCCCTGGGGCCGGCAATTTAAAAGGGCCCGGGGCTCTGGACACCGCTGCTGCATCCAGAGCTCTGAGCCCTTTAAATCAACATGGGAGCCCCGGCCGGCACAGGCCAAGAGGTGGCTGGGGGATGCTGACCCTCAGCCCCACCCCTTCTGCCCAAGACCTCACCCTTTCCAGGGGCCGCCTCTCCCCACCACCCCCCTTACTGGTAACCCTTACCGGTAACTGTCCTCACTTACTTTCACCCCTGGACAGGTGGATAGGACAGGGGTATTTGATAACTATCTGTCCAAGCACGATGTGGATCTTAGCTAGATTTGGGCTTTCAAAACATGGTTAATGAAAGCAGTGAGTCTCTGTGGACAATGTGGCTTCTTATGGTCTTAGACCATGGCTCAGCATTTCCCAAATGGAGGTCAAAAAAGAAAATTATGAACTTGTTATAGAAATCAGAGGTGGAAATGACTGATTAGATATCTGGTCTGCTCCCACTATCCCCACCAATGATGCAGTCATACTGGCCCCAGGTCGTTACTGAAACCAGTGGGCTCACACAAGAGGGGAGGCTGGCTATTCTGCTGGAAGCTCACTGGGTTTCCAAGACTGTCACATGGGTATGCAACACAAGCTAGGCACAGAACATCTGAATGTTGCTGTTGCTCAGGATGCTCTACCAGTCCTGGCCTAGTTTCTTTCTGAACCGGGTTTTGAAATTGGGGTTCTGGGAAGCAATTTGGTTTCATACTAAAGGAAAGCCATTCCTTGGGCTCCTTGGCCATCATTCAGGTAATTGTGAGGAGTCTCAATCAGTGCCAGGTCTGTCTTGTACAGCAATGGCCTGCTTGCAAAGTTGATGAGGACCAGTAGCTCCCATTGGCTTCCAGGGGATTTTTGGGTGCTCAGCAACTCTGAAAATCAGGCTACAAGTGCTTACTGATTACAGGAGAAAGGGTGCAGTTATTCACACTGTACATGTGGTGAGCAGAAGAGTCTGTGTGGCAGTCCCATTAGGACTAGGGTATCTGGCCACTTTATTGAGAGGCCTCCAAGAAAGGCAGAGGAGGGAGGTCTGCCATGAAATCTCAGTATCAAATATTTAACCAGAGGGAATGGGATTCCCCTTCACACTGAAAGCAGGAGGCATGGGCTGGGGTTGGTGTGAGACTGTGGCATGATCTCCCCCAGGTACTAAGGACCATAACAAACCTTCCCAAATTCCGTTCCAGTCAAGAGGCACTTCTCTGGCCTGCCTCCTCAAAGATAAACACAGAGCAGTGTGGACATTTAAAACACAACACTCCCACCACCCAGCTCTCTGCTGCACACACAGGTCTCCCTAGAGAGAGAATGAGCCACATGTGACGGGGTGAGTCAGGTTGCTTAATGCAGGACTGCAAGGTGCTCAGGTGAATCATAGAATCATAGAATATCAGGGTTGTAAGGGACCTCAGGAGGTCATCTAGTCCGATCCCCTGCTCAAAGCAGGACCAATCCCCAACTAAATCATACCAGACAGGGCTTTGTCAAGCCTGACCTTAAAAACCTCTAAGCAAGGAGATTCCACCATCTCCCTAGGTAACCCCTTCCAGTGCTTTACCACCTTCCTAGTGAAAAAGTTTTTCCTAATACCCAACCTAAACCTCCCCCACTGCAACTAGAGACCATTACTCCTTGTTCTGTCATCTGCTACCACTGAGAACAGTCTAGATCCATCCTCTTTGGAACCCCCATTCAGGTAATTGAAAGCAGCTATCAAATCCGCCCCTCATTCTTCGTTTCTGCAGAATAAACAATCTCAGTTCCCTCAGCCTCTCCTCATAAATCATGTGCTCCAGCCCCCTAATAATTTTTGTTGCCCTCCGCTGGACTCTTTCCAATTTTTCCACATCCTTCTTGTAGCGTGGGGCCCAAAACTGGACACAGTACTCCAGATGAGGCCTCACCAATGTTGAATAGAGGGGAATGATCATGTCCCTCGATCTGCTGGCAATGTCCCTACTTATACAGCCCAAAATGCCATTAGCCTTCTTGCCAACAAGGGCACACTGTTGACTCATATCCAGCTTCTCATCCACTGTAACCCCTAGGTCCTTTTCTGCAGAACTGCTTCCTAGCCATTCAGTTGCTAGTCTGTAGCAGTGTATGGGATTCTTCCATCCTAAGTGCAGGATGGAAGAATCCCATACTTGTCCTTGTTGAACCTCATCAGATTTTTTTTGGCCCAGTCCTCTAATTTATCTAGGTCCCTCTGTATCCTATCCCACCCTCCACCGTATCTACCACTCCTCCCAGTTTAGTGTCATCTGCAAACTTCCTCAAGGTGCAATCCACGCCATCCTCCAGATCATTAATGAAGATATTCAACAAAACCGGCCCCAGGACCAACCCTTGGGACACTCTGCTTGATATCAGCTGCCAACTAGACATGGAGCCATTGATCACTACTCGTTGAGCCCAATGATCTAGCCAGCTTTCTATCCACCTTATAGTCCATTCATTCAGTCCATACATCTTTAACTTACCAGCAAGAATACTGTTGGTTCCTCTAGCACTTGCACCAGGAAATTGCCCCCTACACTTTACAAAAACTTTCTGGATTGTCTGTGCACTGCTGTATTGCTCTCCCAGCAGATATGAAGGTTATTGAAGTCCCCAATGAGAACCAGGGCCTGTGATCTAGTAACTTATGTTAGTTGCTTCCAGCCTTGTCCACCTCATCCCCCTGGTCTGGTGGTCTGTAACAGACTCCCACCATGACATCACCCTTGTTGCTCACACTTCTAAACTTAATCCAGAGACTCTCAGGTTTTTCTGCAGTTTCATACCGGAGCTCTGAGCAGTCATACTGCTTTCTTACATACCATGCAATTCCCCCACCTGTTCTGCCCTGCCTGTCCTTTCTGAACAGTTTATATCCATCCATGACAGTACTCCAGTCATGTGAGTTATCCCACCAAGTTTCTATTATTCCAATTACATCATAGTTCCTTGACTGTGCCAGGACTTCCAGTTCTCCCTGCTTGTTTCTCAGGCTTCTTGCATTTGTGTATAGGCACCTAAGATAGCTCACTTATCATCCTACTTTCTCAGTATGAGGCAGGAATCCTCCTCTCTTGTGCTCTCCTGCTCGTGCTTCCTCCCGGTATCCCATTTCCCCACTTACCTCAGAGTTTTGGTCTCCTTCCCACAGTGAACCTAGTTTAAAGCCCTCATCACTAGGTTAGCCAGCCTGCTTGTGAAGATGCTCTTCCCTCTCTTTGTTAGGCGGAGCCAGTCTCTGCCTAGCACTCCTCCTTCTTGGAACACCATCCCATGGTCAAAGAATCCAAAGCCTTCTCTCCGACACCACCTGCATAGCCATTCGTTGACTTCCACAATTTGATGATCTCTTCTCATGCCTTTTCCTTCCACAGGGAGGATGGACAAGAACACCACTTGCTCCTCAAAATCCTTTATCCTTCTTTCCAGAGCTACATAGTCTGCAGTGACCCACTCAAGATCATTCTTGGCAGTATCATTGGTGCCCACATGGAGAAGCAGGAAGAGGTAGCAATCCAAGGGCTTGATGGGTCTTGGCAGTCTCTCTCCATCACATCATGAATCCTAGCTCCTAGCAAGCAGCACATGTCTCGGTTTTCCCAGTTTGGATGGCAGATAGATGACTTAGTCCCCCTGAGGAGGGAGTCCCCAACTATCACCACCCACCTCCTTCTCTTGGGAGCAGTGGTCATGGAACCCCCACCCCTAGGACAGCGCATCTCATGCTTTCCAGTCGGTGGAGTCTCCTTCTGCTCGCTTCCCTCAGATGTATCATCTAGTCCACTCTCCGCATTAGTAACTGTGGAGAGAACATGAAAATGGTTGCTCACCTGTATTTGCATTGCTGGTATGTGGACGCTCCTCTTTCTTCTTCTGGAGGTCACATGCTGCCAAATTTCTTCACCGTCCTTCTGTCCCCACTGCACAGCCTGCTCTGATTCCTCAGAATGTTGTGCCTGTGCCGTAGAAGCATATGCTGATGTCTGTCCAGGAAATCTTCATTTTATCTTATGCAACGCAGGGTTGCTACTTGTTTCTTGAGACCTTGAACCTTCTCTTCCAATAGGGAGACCAGCTTGCACTTTGTAAAGACAAAGTCGCTTCTGTCCTGTGGAAGAAAGACAAACATAGCACATCTTGTGCAGGTCACAACAGCTGATCACTCATCATCCATATTACCTTCTTTCTATGGGCTTCCTCAGTTGTTGAAGTAACTACTCAGAGATGCCTGTAAGACGAAAGTCTCAGTGGGATCTCCCCAGGTGAACTCCCAGTCAAACTACCTCTGTTAGCCTCCCCACTGTTTGCTGCTCAGCTGGTTCACAGGTGTCACGGAATGAAGGCAAGGGAGAAACCTGTACAGAATAGAAGAGAATTCTAAGGTAACCACAGATGCTCCTGAATATTTTGGTGCATACGTTGATAGCTGAGTTCATTTTTTCAGGGGTCAGGCATCTCTTGGGAGGGAAAGGAAGAAGAATCCCTCCTTACCCTAGCTGAAGTAGATTCCTCTCACCTCCCTGCATCCATCCATGGAACTTTCCCTCTGCCTTGGCTCTGTCGCTGATAATTTTCTCTGAGACTCTAATAGTGACTTGTCAGGTTACATGAGAAGGAAAGAAACAATGCTGAGGAAATTGATAAACACTGCTCAAGAAACTGAGTGAGAACAAGCTTCCCTTGGAGAAGCTGTGATATCTATATATCTATATATCTATATCTATATATATCAGTCCCTTTGTCGGAGTTCCTAAAAATAGCTGTTGGCTGGATCGACCTATCACCATCTCTCACCAAAGATCTACTGAATGCCTTTAGATACTGTACAGCTAATGCTGGCATTCTCCAGACGATGGCACAAAGGGTCATTTTGCAACCAGGAGGCAGCTTAGGAGGTTTTGGCCACCTGGAGGGGCTGTACCAGTCAATATGTGGAGCAGCCTAGCCATCAGCCCTCATAGAGCCTGTGGGGTTCATTTCTGAATCCAAGCGATGTACGCTGAAGCACAGGAAGAGAGATGGAGGTGGAGACCAGGCAGGAATTGTTGGGGAGAAAGTACAGCACCCCACTAAAGCTGGGGGAAAATCAGTGTTGTCCCCAGGGCGACTGAAGGGCTCAGATACTTTGGGGAAGAGCATGGAATAAATGAGACTGGACTAGATGATCTCTCAAGGTCCCTTCCAGTCCTATGATTCCATGATTCTATGTGTAGAAAGATCAGTCGACCCCTCATGCCCAGAGCATCAGTCTTTGGGAGAGCCAATTCATGTATTCTCATGGGATGGGGCATGACGTTTGGCTCCTGATATCTAAAAGGACCTCAATGCAGTCTTATGTGCCCACAATTTTGTGCCCCACACTAGCTGCAGGTGCGGATGCTGCTACTGAGCTGCCAATCCACTAGGCTCTGCATGGCATCATGTAGATGCCTGCGTGGAGGGATTTGTCTGCTGGCACAAAAGGGCAGGAGCATGGACTGGCACCTGCAAAAGCAGAGGCCATTCTTCAGTATTGGACCTTCTGGCCAGAATTTTCACAACAGCTCAGTTCATTGGAGCTACTGGCCCTAAATGGAAGCTGAGCCTGTTGGTAAATCTGGCCCTGACTGCAAGTGCAGGAATTATGCTGGGGCAGTTCTCTGGCCCTTACTATGCAGCAGGTCAGACTAGATGATCACAGTAGTCCCTTCTGGCTTTGGGATCTAGGAATCTCTGAAATCTTCTCCTGTGTGATTTTAAAAATCTGGCCTCACATATAGTAGTTTTAGGAACAGTGGGTTTTAGTTTTTATTAACTAATAACATCAGTTCAAAAATTCAGGCAAAATCATGCAAAGGCAAATGTTTAAAATCCAAATATTTGTGGATTTATAAAATTCAAATATTTCAGGCATAATCTGTGAGAAAACTAGCCTTGCTTATCTGCATTAACTTAGATTGATGAGAAAGACAATATGACGTGCTTCAGTTGCGTTTTCCATTGGGCTGCTTTGTTCAAGGGCCTGGACCCAAATGGTGATGGGAGAAGGAGGATTCCACAGATGTTCTGCTTGTTAGGGAAAGGAAAAACTGCAGTGTGACAGAGATCAACCAGCGGAATGTGGCTTTCTTCAGAAGTGCTGAATACACTTGCATGAATAAAGGGGAAAAAAGTATTTCTTGGGAATGAAATCTGTCGCTTGTTGGCATAGTCAGGATCATTTGGGTAAGTGAGGTTTTATTTGCTATATAAGTAAAGTCTTTCAATATGCATTTATGGTGTTCAAAGCATCATAAATACATGTGTGTCCCATGGATATATATATGTAATCTCCATGGAAATTATACACAAACACACACAAACATGTTAGGCACCCACTATTTATACAGGGTGTCTAACGTATGTGTGCGTCTATTTGGAAAACACATGAAACCAGAGAAGGTTGAACGTTTGTTGCAGATGGAAATGGCCATTCCACCCCCCACCCCCTCAGAAGTTCTGTGGGAAATTTTCATTTTGTTTCTTTTTTTTTTCACATTTTTGCCAAACAAGGAATAGTTTCCATCCCCTTCCCCCTCCCCCCATTTCTCCTTTAATCATGTTTCCATTTTGCCCCTGGAGAAGGGGTGTGTGATTGTCTATCGGCCCCACTCAGGCAGTGCAAAGGTTGATGTGGGCCTGAGCAGCCAGTTAGCACACGTGGGTGCTGCTGGATCCACAGCCAGGCCAGCAAAAGATGAGTCCCAGCTAAGATGGGAGTTAGGTGGTTTGTATATAGGGAGGAAGCCCAAAGTAGAAGGTGGCTGCCAGGAGAGAAAGGAATGACTCTCGTCCTTCTCTGAGTAATGAGAGAAGAGAGCTTCAGGAAGGAGTTTATACCAGGGTCCAGAGGAGAGAGGGCAGCAGGGGTGAAGGAGCCTCCTGGAGTGGGCCTGAGAGATGCTGACCTCCAGGCAGACAGCCTTGGGCGTAGATGGGAGTTGAGAGGGAAAGGCTCCAGGGAGGTGAGAGAAGAAGAGCAGAGAGCGGGGGCAGGGGGAGTGCGTAGAGGTTTACACCTGGAAAGGGAGCAGAGGTTGTTTTCTAAGAGACATGGAGCACCTACAGCGATGGAAAAAACCCATAGCAGTGCCACTGGAGTGCCCATAGCATAGCCATGGCCATAGGTTCTTGCACCCGTGCAGAAACCTCTGCATCTTACCAGGTTCCCTTGTCAGGCTAGAGCTCTTGGATAGATGAACTTGAGCTAGCTATTGAAACAGGGAGCTCAGCTATGGCTGGCCTGATCATGCTCCAGGATCTGGCATACAAGGAAAAGAGCAGATCTCAAATTAGTTCAGCTTCACAGGACAGTTCTCTGAGGACTAGTAGGGTTAGTTCACTCTGTAAACATGGCTGAGGGAGGCTGCATGTGTATTGGGTATTGCTGTATTCCCTGTGATACGGGTTCAGTCCCAGAAATTCACCCTGAGATCTGTGAGTCTGGCTGGGCTCTTTCATCGCAGGCATTATAACCACCATAGAGATCCCGCACCTCCCAAAATGCCCTCGGGGATCCGAGTGCAAGCCTAAGCCTTCAGACCCTGCTCTCTGCGACCCAGCATACGTTGATTTACCATCAGTGAGTTCCCACAGGTATAACTCCAAAGCAAGTAACGTTGTGTTGGTGCTTATGTGGCTTTATGGTCCCCACATTATACACCCACACTTACAAGGGTTCTTGCTCCAAATTCATTAACACTATTCATAAGGAAGAGTCTGGCAGCCATACTGGTAGCACAATTTACAAATGGTTTGTGATTTCACTGTGATCTGTGTCTGTGCTCTGCTGACCTTTGGAAGAATTGCTCATCTGTGTGTCATAGGCCCTGTACTGCTGGCAGCTAATGGGGAGTCTCCATTATCTCCAGTGGCAAGAACCCATGCATTCTTAGCAGGCCTCGTTGTACCATTGCTCTGAATTCCTGCAGCCAATCTGCAGCATAGAGTCAGCAGCAGAGTCTCAGGCTTGGTTACAAACCACATTAACCTCTGCTGTGCAGTGTGAGAACTGGTGCTACTAATGAGACATAGGCTTGGGACTCCAGCAGTGAATCGGGAGCAGGAGAAACAAGAGTCCTTGGTAATAAAGACAGAAAGTGACACGAAAACCAAGTCATCTCTACAGCAAGGTTCTGGACAAGGTTTTTATCCTTAGGATCTCATCTCCTCCACATGCAAGTTGCTCTTATCCCTGCTCCCCCGCCCCCTCACCCTCATGCTAATAATATTTCACAAGGTGATATTACAACCAGCTGATTAAACAGCAGATATTAGAGCTGAAAAATGAAGACAAATCCCTGAAGGTGTCTGTCTTGCCCCTTGCAGAAGAGCTCATTAATTTTGTTTTGTTACGAGGCCAGGAGAATGAGCTATGATGTGGCACCCTCTGTGATGGGAAGGTTCTCCCAGCCAGCCCTGACGTGAAGACCAAATACACCAACTTGTGATAAATTGAGGCATGGTGAGCCAGGACTCATCACTCATTAACTCCACATTAATTCTGCTGAAGTCAATGGATTCTAGGCCTGATTTTCACCAGAAAAACTGAAAGCGAACTGTGGCCCAGAGTTTTAGGGCTGGGTCCCATTTCTCCTGAAATTCTGCAGCCCTCGTGGACTTGCCATGGGAGATGGCAGGTTTATTTGCTGTGAATAAGCTATCAAACAATTTAACCGTTGGATGTGACTGTGAGTCATCCATGAGCAGGTTAAGATTGACCCAGGGTCATTCGTTATTGGGGAGTATGTTTGAGCAAACTCACTTAATCGTCCAGATTTTGACCAGCCTCTTTAAATTAGGTGATGCCCTGAGCAACAGGTGATGCATAACCTGCACTGCTCCAGGGCTACTCCCAGGGCTTTGTGACCTGCAGTCCCTCCCTCTGAGGCACAGTTCCTCCCTGCTTCCCCTTTATGATACTTTCTCCCCAAACCTCCACCATGTAAGCTAAGGAAAAACAGATTCCTACTAAGATTGTAACCACTGCACTTCACTCCCGTGCAAGGCACCAAACATTACTGTTGGTTTTCAGCCTCAAATTCCTTCCTCAAGGCATCCCTAATCCTTGTAGCCCTGTGCAGGGCCTCTCTAGTAGCCCTGCTCTCTGGCTGTGCAAATGTAGCCTCGAGGTGTTGAACCTTGGAGGTCCATTCCTGACTGAATGTTTCACCCTTCCCCTCACAAATATTATGGAGGGTACGGCTCACGGATAAAACCGCAGGGATGCCGCTTTCCCCCAAGTCTAGCTTCCCATACAGAGATCTCCAGTGCCCTTTTAAACAGCCAAAAGCACACTCCACAGTCATTCGGCACCGGCTCAGCCTGTAGTTGAACCATTCCTTGCTGCTGTCAAGCTTCCCTATATATGGTTTCACGAGCCAAGGCATTAACGGGTAAGCGGGGTCTCCAAGGATCACAATGGGCATTTCGACGTCCCCTACTGTGATCTTCTGGTCTGGGAAAAAAGTCCTGGCCTCCATTTTCCTGAACAGGCCACTGTTCCGAAAGATGCGTGGACCATGCACCTTTCCAGGCCAGCCTGTTAATGTCAATGAAATGCCCATGGTGATCCACAAGTGCCTGAAGAACCATAGAGAAATACCCCTTCTGATTAATGTATTCGGATGCTAGGTGGGGTGGTGCTAGAATAGGAATATGTGTCTCATCTATCGCCCCTCCACAGTTATGGAAACCCATTTGTGCCAAGCCATCCACAATGTCCTGCATATTCCCCAGAGGCATGGTTCTTCTTAGCAGGATGCGATTAATGACCCTGCAAACTTGCATCAACACGATTCCAACGGTCGACTTTCCCACTCCAAACTGGTTCCTGACCGATCGATAGCTGTCTGGAGTTGCCAGCTTCCAGATTGCAATAGCCACCTGCTTCTCCACTGGCAGGGCAGCTCTCAATCTTGTGTCCTTGCTCCGCAGGGTGGGGGCAAGCTCAGCACACAGTGCCATGAAAGTGGCTTTTCTCATCCGAAAGTTCTGCAGCCACTGCTTGTCGTCCCAGACTTCCATGACGATGTGATCCCACCACTCAGTGCTTGTTTGTCGAGCCCAAAAGTGGCATCCACGGTGCTGAGCAGTTCCGTGAATGCCACAAGCAATTTAGTGTCATACGTGTCAAGCGACTCAATATCATCGTCGGACTCCTCACTGTCACTTTGGAGCTGATGGAATAGTTCAACTGCCAAATGTGATATGCTGGCGAGACTCATCATCATACTTCTTAGCAGCTTGGGCTCCATTTCCCACAGAAATCGCGCTGCACAGAAACCGTTTGGAGAGTCACAATGGCGCCAAATGTGAACGGAAAAACAGTGACTGCTGGGACGTGAAGCGATGCATCACTGGGCATTGGGACAGGAAGTGGAATGACCTGCACCCTTCCATCCCCTTCCCACAACCTATGGCACCAAAATGGGACGAGGTGTTCTGTGGCATAGCTGCCCATAATGCACCACTCCCAACAGTGCTGCAAATTCTGCAAATGTGGCCACACTGCAGCGCTGGTAGCTGTCAGTGTGGCCACACTGCAGCGCTTTCCCTACACAGCTGTACTAAGACAGCTGTAACTCCCAGCGCTGTACAGCTGCAAGTGTAGCCATACCCCTAGTCATTGGGAATGGCCACAATAGGGTACTATAATCGCAGGAGCAAGGCTAGGGTATATTCCACATCAGAAAACACCCGTGAGTTTTCGCAGGAAATTTCAAAACCATTTCCTTTTTCAAAGCTTGCCGGGGAATGTGGGTGGGCGTGTCTTCTTTTAATTTTGAATGAAAAAGTGACACCGAAAAAATGCAGCATTTTTAGTGTTTGGCATTTGGGGGCTTTTCCCTCTTTTATTTTTGACCCCAGCTGTAGGAGGGTGGACACACCACAGGTGCCCCCGACATCCAGGCATGACGTAGCTGGCTCTTCTCCTCTAGTGTCCCTGCCAATAGTCACGCTGGCGCGGCGATGGTCTGCCTGTTCTTGTGACTCTGCCCTACAGGAAGGTCACTGTAACGCCTCTCCCCTTCCGGTGTGGCAGTCTTCCATGTGACACTGGTCATCAATATGATGTCTCCCCCCACACCCTCACGCCCCTCAGGCTCTACTTCTATTCCACTCTTCTGTCTGAGTCATCACTGTCTTTTGGCCAAACTCTGAGTGAGACACAAACCCCAACCCCTGGGTTCTTCATACCCCTGAGCACCATGGAGTTGTTCACCTGACTTTTAACTGTTGACCAAGCCTATGTGGGCTTAAACCAAACTGTATTGTCCACACACACATGGGACTTTCGGGCCTCTTCTGCCTCATCATTCCAGGCCTTGTGGTTTCTTCAGCCCATCTCCCATGCTCTCCTTCTCTTGTATAGCCACAGCCACTCTGGTCTGCATGTTTTCTGAGCCATGCAAGGGAGTAGGAGGCAGTCCTATGCCCCAGTGTGGTCATAGAGGAGCTCCCCAGGTCATGGCTTGGCATAGGGCTTGGGAAGCAGATGAGAGAGATGGGGAAGGGAGGAGCCAGGTTCTGCTCTGGCCACGCTCAAGGTTGGGATTCGAACTGGGGAAGTAATTTACTTCCCCCAACTCCCCGGAGCAAGAAGTTTCCAGAGGAAAAACTGTGACACTCTAAGCTGCAATTACATCCCAGGGCTCCTAAATTCCCTTTAAGCTGTGTGGTTGTGCAGCCACGCAGCAGCCTATTAAGCGTTATGCAGGCGCTCACAGCTGCAGTGGGGAGAGATGCCTCTCCCTGCTGGCCCCAGCCCCAGACCCGCCGTGGCCGAGGGAGAGGTGCCTATCCCAGGGCCCCAGCCCCAGAGCTGCCACAGCATGGAGAGGTGCCTCTCCTCCCCAGCCCACATGTTGCTGCAGGGAGAGAGAGCTGGGGGAAGTCCTCTCTCCCCACTGTATCCCTGGGGAAGCTTGCACCTCAAACCCCTCATCCCCAGCCCCACCCCAGAGTGCACACCCCCAGCCAGAGTCCTCACCTCCCCGCATTCCAACCCTCTACCCCAGCCCTGAGCCACCTTCCACATGCTGAATCCCTAGGTCCCACCCCCACCACATGAATTTTGTTATGTGCACCAATATGGAGTTGTTGTGTCATACATTACTTTCCTATTGGTGCACATAACAAAATTCATTCCACATATGTGTGGGAAAAATTAGAGGGAACACTGCCTCTTATTGAGGGAAGCTACATCCCACCCCTAAGCTATGCCTCCTGGTGAACCGTCCCTTGGGGGAGTGACAGGCATTTGCCAGGGGTGCTGTCACGGGCTGGCTGCCCCTTGCCTGTGACTTGGCCGCTAGCTCCCAGCAGATGGCAATATGGCAAAGTCGTGCTCATTAGTGACCATGGCCATGACAGCGAGAGGACAAAAGTGGAGCACTCAGTGAGGGCAGGTGGCACTGCAAAGACGCCCCAGGAGAGAGGCTGGAGGAGGACTCCTTCTTCCTAGCAAAGGCAGGAGACACCGTGTGGAAGAGACTCCTGTGTGGGAGACCTGAGGCACGGCCAGTACAAGCTCTTTAGCAGGCCCAAGAGGGGTAGAATAGTTATTAGTCTGGCAGAGAAGGGAAAAGCCAGAGCCTTGAGAGCCAGAGGGAGGCCATGCTATGCAAAGGAGCCTGGAACCAGCTCAAGGGGCCTGGAGGTTGGAAGCAGCCTAGGAAAGCAGCGATGTGGCTGCAGGAGCAGACCTAGCAGCTGAGCGCAGGGACCCCAGATCAGAGGGTGGGTTTGGGTTCTCCTCTCAGCCTCAAGGCAGGGGCATACAAACCGCAGTGCAGAAGCAGATTAGGCTCCTGGGGGAGGCCCAGTAGGAACACTGCAGAGGAGCCCAAGAGGAGCAGAAGAATTGTTTTGTGGATGTTTAGTTTGGACTTTCAATTGGGCCTTTTGTTATAGCAGAAGGAGGCTGAGTTTTATGTGACTTGGCTGGAGGGCTTAGCCGTGGAAGTCCAGGTCAGAGGCATATGGCCAGCAGGAGGTGCCAGAGATGAGGGCCCCTTGCACCACTTCACGCTGACCCAAGGGGGTACTATGGGTCCTGCGTACGCTACCTTAAAGATCCACTGTCTAGAATCCAGTCCACACACACACGAGGAATGAGTTTCTCTGAAGTTAGGTCTGGCACTGGCGAGAAGGACAAGTCAACACTCCTTGATTCCCTCTCTCCCTCTGCCACTGATTCACTATGCAACCTCGAGCCAGTCACTTCAGTGCTCTGTACGTCAGTTTCCCCATCTATACAACAGGCCTAATATGGCACAGCAAGGTAGCATTTGTGTTCCTAAAGCATTCCGGCCTCTGGTACCAGGTTCTGTGGAAACACTGTGTCTGTAGTGTAGCCAGATTCCAAATACTTAAAGTGGCAGCGCAACCTAGAGTCGGGGGTGGGTTGTGTCAGGATGATTTCAGGTTCAGCTGTGTAAGATGTTGCTGCGCCGTGAGTCATTGTTTTCAGTGGCAAGTTGCAGCATTGTAAATCACACTAATAAATGCTAAAGAAACAGGTTTGATTTACCTATGTGAAATGTTGCACTGGGGATAGCTACACTGGGCATATATAAACAAAAGACTTGTAAATTAGGGCTTTAAGGCCCAGTCATTAAGGCCAAGTTAATAAATCCAGCTTCTTTGTCCCGTCTCATAGTTCAAAATCACAGGCAGAGCCTCGAGGCCTAGTTTTATCCTGAAATTTGGAGACTTAATTTAGCGGCTGTGAAAGGAGTTGACTGGGACAGCTCTGGAGGTCTGTGTTTAAGGTCCAGCAGCTCCACAAGCATCCTTCCCCCCATCTCTGTTATGGATGGTGCCCGTCTCTAATATGTATCCCTGGCCCATGAAGTCCCTCATGTCTTTGCTGGTACCAGTTGTGCTGTTTGGGCTGTGGACATTTGTACTCAGGGAGGTGACCGGAGACCAGAAGAGTCATTGAAAAATAAGATCAAGATTTTCAGAAGTCACTAGGGCCAGTTTTTGGTGCCTGACCTGAGACAGCCTAAAGGAGCCTGACTTTTAGAAACTGCTAAGTGCCCACACTCTGAAAATCAGGATATTGAACTAGGCACATGAAGAATGAGGCAACCCAAATCACTAGTTTTTGTTGGTTGAGATTTTCAAAGTGTCCTTCTCCAATAGGAATAACCCTTAGCTCTGTATAGCACTGGGCCTCCACTGATCTCCGCTCTATTCACTAAGGAGGGCAAGCAGCACTATCCCTAGGTTACAGGTGAGGAAGATGAGGCTCAGTGTTGGGAAATGACTTGCCCAAGATCAGACTGTAGGTCAATGTCAGAATCAGGAATAGAACTCAGGAATCCTGACTCCTAGTCCACTGAACTATCCTGACTCCTGCTGAGCAGCTTAAAATGAGTCACAAAAACTAACTGCTGGAACCTCTTATCACCCTGCTGCATGGTGAGTTGATCTCAGCCCCATTGCATAGGCAGGGAAACTGAAGCACAGGGAAATGAAGCACAGATCTCTTGACACTCAGTCAAGCGTATTAAGCAGAAGACCAGCACTGTCTCACATGCCAAGCCCTGCTCCCGGCTTCAGGGGAGCCATGGAACAGTCATCAGACTATAATGGTTTTTGCTCTGCAATCCAGACTTTGGAAATGAGTGCTATGCCAAACAGTGCCTTCAGCAGCACTCATTGTGGGACTCCAGTGCCAAGAGGCAGGGTGCTGCACTCTGTGCTTGGTTCAAGGAGCTGGAGATCTTGTTAAAATGTTCCATTTCGATAGGTTTGTAATGAGTGCTAGACTCCACCAAAGGGGGGAGGATGGGTGAAAGGTCACTGGAGGAAGCTGTTGCAAAGGTGCCTGCCCAGTGGGGAGAAGCAGTTAGAAAAGCCAATGCCCTGTATGGGTGCATTAAAAAGGAGAGAGAAAATAACACAGGCAATACTATGATGGCATTTCAGCTCAGAGTGGTGCACTCTGCTGGCAGCAGGCGTCTGTGTCCAGCTCTGGGTGCGTGGCTCTGAGGCAGAGAGAGGTGGAGAAGGGCACCGAGGAGAGGCAGGAGCCCAAAGTGACAGCAGCACAGCAAGAGGCTTCTGGAGTTAGGGTTATGGGGCTTGGAGAGGAAGAGGGAGGGACTGAAGATGATGGATCTAGCTCACCCCAGGTGAAAGTGGGATCCAGTCACCTGAAGACAATGGGCCAATTTTTCAGCTGGGCTCCTGTTGATTGATAGTTTCATTTGGCGGTATGCAGGCAGAGGGTAAATGGCCCAATGCTAGAGGTAGTTCAAGGACTGGGCATCACCTAAGTCCCCTTACCTGTGGGGGCACAGATGCACTGAAAGGGTAGAACCATGGTCACCCTTCCGACCCTCCAGTCTCCCTGCTCCTCCCACCCCACAATGCCTGCCCCACACAGTCTCCCCACTGCTCTCCCCCCAGCTCCGTCATTTCATGCACCCCCACAGCCTCCTGCCTGGCACTTGCACAGGGACTAGGGGCCACCTCCCGTGCAGGGGAAATAAGCAGGCCTGGCCTGTGTCCAAAGGCTAGTAAGACAATTTTTCCATCTCATGACATTCTGGAGCCAACTCAAGAGTTTTGGAGTCTTGGAGCTGGCAACACTCTGAGGGAATGACAGGGTGTCAGGGTCAGGCCCAGCTGCTCCCCAAAGGAAAAGAGAAGAGCAGGATCCTCCTTCTGTCTTCCCCAGTGCCCCCTGAGCCCAGAGGGACAAGGCACAGGGCCCTTCTCTAGTGCAGAGGAGTGAAGACAGAGTGGCAATTGCATGGCTGCACAGGGGTCACAGCAGAAGTGGCCTTGAGGGTCTACAAAGCTGCCCTGAGGAGCCCTAAGAGGCCACAGGAGGTGTGGGGGGGCTGTTGCTGGGTTATTTTCAGGGCCAGCTGAAGGACCATCTCAGGCCTCAGAACTTGTCTGCCTTTGGTTCCCAGGAAGGAGAGAGCTGGACTGTGGGACCAGAACAGCTGGAGATCATTGCCGCCTCCCAAAGGGCCGGGGCTGAGGGGACAGGTGCAGAGGGCACCTGCAGGGCTGGATGGAGTAGTAGCCACATGGGCACCTTGCCCCGACACCATCACACCCTGCTCTGTACTGGTGCAGGTCTGTCCCGTCTCACAGGGAAGGGCTCTGAGGGGCAGGACAAGGCACTCGGGGACCTGGCAGGCTGGTGCAGGATATTAAAGCAGTGAGCGGGGCTAATGCAGCCTGCCCAGCTGGGCTTTGCCTGGTGCCCTCGCCGTCCCCAGCTCCATATCTGAGACCCCACTGGGGTACCCAGAAGGAATTGGGCCTGGCCAATGGGAGCTGTGGAGCCAGTGTATGGGGCGGGGGTAGCATGCGGAGCCCCCTGGCTGCCCCTCCTTGTAGAAGCTGGATGGGGGACATGCTGCTGCTTCCTGGATCTGTGCGGAGCCATGGCAGGCAGGGAGCCTGCCTTAGCTCCACTGCGCTGCTGACCGGACTTTTAACTGCCCAGTAAGTGGTGCTGACCAGAGCCACCAGGGTCCCTTTTCTATCGGGTATTCCTTTTGTTCCCTTTCTAGGCCTGCAAGACACCAGTCTAGGACTAGGATCCCCCTGCAACCAGCGCTCTACAGCCTGCATAGAGCCAGTACCCCACCCCACCCTGGAGAGGTACCGGGAGCCAAGAGGCTGCCTGACCTTAGCTCTCTATGCATAGTTGTTTTATTGATTGCTGACTGTTTATTATTTGGAGCTGCCTTGTGGTGACTATTGCTATCAGCTATCTAGTTATGGTTTCAAGTAGTTATTAGCTATCCACAGGGGCGGTGCAACCATTTAGGCAAACTAGGTGGCCGCCTAGGGCGCCTAGTGGTTGGGGGCGCCTAAAAGCCCCCTCAGGCAAGGAGGTGGAGGTGAGCTGGGTGGGGGAGCGTGCAGAGAGGGTTGCCCGCAATAACGAGTGGGGGGCGCAGAGGGGAACCCCTCCCTGCCCCAGCTCAACTCCGCTCTGTCTCCTCCACTGAGCACACAGCCCAGCTCTAAGTCTCCTCCAATCAGCACCACAAGCCTGGGTGGGGAGGAGAATTAGGGCAGCGCCGGCATGCTCAGTGGAGGAGGCGAAGCCGAGGTGAGCTGGGGTGGGCTACTCAGGCAGAGTTAGTTGTGAGGGGTAGGGGGGGAAGTCTCCCCAGGCAGGGTTAGCTGCAGGGGAAGGGGGGAAGTCTCCCCAGGCAGGGTTAGCTGCCGGTGGAGGGGGAAAGGGGGGAAGTCTCCCCAGGCAGGGTTAGTTGCCATGGGGGGATGGGGGGAAGAGGGGTTAGCTGTTGCAGTGGGGGGGTAGCCACAGTGGGGGGTGCTCCCCGGGTGGGGGGCAGAGTTAGCTGCCATGGGGGGGTGGGGTTAGCTGGTGGGGGTGCAAGGTGGAAGTTTCACCTAGGGTGTGAAACTTCCTTGCACTGGCCCTGGCTATCCAGCCTATTATTAGCACTTTCTGTTCATTATCAGTGACCTAACAGAGCAGGCTGGCCAGAGTCGGGAAGGAGAGGTCCTGAATTCATGTGCGGATATTTTGCTTCCCTTGTTCATGCTGAGTCTGTGGGTTGATTGAGGATCAGCGCCCTGAGGCTATAGAGCACCTGTCTCTCTGTGTCTCTGGCTGGCTGGCCATGCGAGAGGCGAGCCCGTTAGACTGGCTGGGCAGTGAATGTCCAGGACTGGCACAGTGAACTTTGCATCTGTGCTAATCACTGTGAGTTTGGCTGCCTGAACTGAACTGATAACAAGTGTCTTGCTGTTTCCTTTGGCTCCTCCCTCTGGCTGGTGCACCCACTCATGGTCTCCCATCTGGACTCAGATGATCTGCTCTCCAAAGCAGAGACTGCCAGTGGGTTCTGTTTGTACAGCACCTAGCACACTGGGGCTTTAGGCCCAACTGTAATGCAAATAAGGAGGAGCTGTTCAGTCTCATAATGTCTGGATGGTTCTTGCAGAGGCCTGAGAGCTGGGCTTGTGAGGAAACTGGCCTTCAGTATAGGAGCTGAGCCCTTCTGGACATGCTGGCCTGAGGGGGCTGGGAGGCACTATAGCCTGATAGGGTCAGCGCTGCCTGTGGAGGTGGGAGCCACTGGGCCCTGCAAGCCTGAGCTCTGACCCTCTCCAGCTGCACTTCTGTTTGATGATGGGCCATGGCTGCATTTTCCATTCCAAGCCTGGCGTTCTGGACTCAGATGCTGGGGCACAAACCCTCTCACGCTGCTGCTTTCACCTCGTCTCCTGCTGGTCAGGAGCTGGGAAAGCTCACGTGACATTGCATAGACAAGTTTGGCTCTCACCTGCTGCTCTGTGCCAGGACAGACCCTGCACATGAACGAGAGAATTCCTGGGGATCACCCAAGGAACTAGAAGCTGGCCGACGACTCCATGATTGGGAGAGAAATGAGGGATCCTGCTCTGGGTGCCTGGTACTTATTACAGCACCATGGAAACAGGCCAGGCTCAGGGATGTCAGGGCTGCAGAGTTTGGGCACAGAGACCATGGCAAGCCCCACAACTGTCATCAAAGGAATGGGGGAAGGGTGTGCGGGGGGGGGTGATGGGGGCTCTCCTGGGGGCCAAAGGGAGAGGTTTAGGGATGGAATGTGAGTAAGGTGGGGCAGATGCTTTGGGCTCAATGCAGGGGTAACTGGGTAAAATTCTAGCCAGTGTTATCCAGGAGATCAGACTGGACAAGCTAATTGTCCCTTATGGCGTTACCACTCTCCTACTATGCAATGTCCCTGGGCAGGCATTTCCTTCCTTTGGGACTCCACCCCAGTTCCCAGCTCAGGCGAGGATAGTTATCCCTTCCCATTGTCCCAATCCCACCTCCTTCTCCTGTCATCTCCCTTGGTCATGCCACTGCTCAAAGCTTTGGGGGCACTGCTGCAGGTTGGTTGGACCTTTAAGGGGATGTGGGCTGTCAACCTGGCTGCAACCTGCAGCTGATCCTGAATTCCAGTAAGTGGCCCCAGCTGCAGAAGGGTCAGGGAGAACTCTGCAGAGAGGGGAGAGAAGGCAGCCAGGAGAGAGGAGTAAGTGGGCTGGTGATCCCTGGGAAGGGTTTGGTGAAGGCAACCTGGAGAGGGCTGCAGGGAGCAGGCCAGGCTCCTGTGCAGGAACTTCTGGGATGTCCCTGAGGGAAGCTGGGAGAGCTGCAGGGAGGCAGGGGGAAACCTGCTGGAAAGGAGCAGCGTGGAAGAACTCCACAGGCTGGGAGTCGGGGCGAAGAACAGAATATGTCAATGTAGCCCAAGAGGGGAAGAAGAAGTATTGGTTTGGAGACATGTCTGGATTTACAGCTGGACCTTTGTTACCCCACACAGGGGTTAAACATCAGAGGTGACCTAGCTGGAGGTCTAGACCACAGAAGACCCAGCCAGAGACATGCCACTGCAGGGCCAAAGAGGGACTAAGGGAGGGTGCTAGAGGTGAAGTCCCTGAAACACTCCAGCCTTATGCCAGAAGGTGCTACAATGGTGAATACAATGGCTGACAGGATCACCTTCTGCTCCAGTCCTGTCAGGGAGGGTCCTGGCCCACTCCCAACTGTGCCATGGTTTGCACCAATCAGCTGCTGTAAAATAGCGTTAAACACAGAGGACCCGTGCAGTGGAGGACATCCCCCTGCTTCATCCTCCTGCTTCTGGATAAGGGGGCACAACCAGCCAAAAGGGGCACAGCTGGGACTGTGTTGTGTTAACCCTGCTTGAGCTCCCCTCTAGGGTCTCTCTTTCCCAGGGATCAAACAGGCCCTGCCTGATCCTGGAACCTTCCTATGATCTAAGCCCACCTTCCAGTCTGGTGCTCATCCACAGTAGCACAGCTGGCTCCCTGCTCTCCTCTCTGCCCACGCACTAATGCTAAAAAGCAAGGGCAGGGCACAGGCCCATGATCTAGGGGTGAGGAGCAGGACCGTCTCTGTGTGCTGTTGTAATGAGTTCTAGCCAGGGCCAGCTCCAGGCACCAGCCGAGCAAGCTGGTGCTTGGAGCGGCAGATTCCAAGGGGCGGCATTCCGCCCAAACCTTTTTTTGTTTTGCACTTCGCTGCTTCCGCCACCCCTGCAGGTTTTTCTCTTTTGGTTTGCTGCTCCTGACGCCCTGTAGGGGGCGGCAGTGCGGAGGAGGGGAGCTGCTGGGAGAAGTGCCGGGTCTGCAGCAAGCCCGTGTCCTTCCCTGCCCGCCTGCCCACCCAGAGCGGTGTGGAGCCCTCCCAGCAGGCGGCACGGTGGGACGGGCCACATGGCGAGCGCCCCGCTTCTCTCCACCCCCGCTAGCTGGGGTGTGCACTCCGTTGCCTGGGGTCTGCAGGGTTGGGAGTCCCCCTGCACCCACGCTCCCACTGCCCCACAGGTATTTTTTCTTCTTTTTTGTTTTTTGTTTTTTTCTTCCCTTCGCCGCTCTGGCAGGCTGGGCGGTTTGTTTCGCACCCCCTGCCCCTTCACTGCTCTCGCCGGCAGGTTTGTTTCGCGTGCCCCCTCCCCCCCATCGTCACTCCAACCGGCCGGCAGGTTTCCCAGAATTCCCGCCCCCCTTTTGCTGCTCTAGCCGGGTGGCAGGTTGGTTTCCCGCCCCCTTTGCTGTTTCGGCCGCTGCGCAGGGGTTTTTTTTTTTTTTTTTTGCGCGCTTGGGGTAGCAAAAAAGCCAGAGCCGGCCCTGGTTCTAGCAGTCCTGCCTTAACTGTGAGGAAGTGGGTAAAGGTTAGTGTATGGTCCCAATGACCCGCTGAATTGTTTAGGGAAAGGGTTGAGAAGGAGACTGTGAATTAGTTTGAACAGAGAGGGTTTCCTGATACCACTTGAGGGCTGTGTTTAAGATTATGACTGGTAAACAAGAGGAGTGGGGGACTGGACATCAGTGGACCAAAATCAGTGCTTCAAATGTGAGGCTGCACTGGTGGATAAAATAATAAGAGGATGGACTGTTCCACTCCAATGCTTTTCTGGGGCCCTTAAAAAGAGACAGAGAGAGAGAAAACAGTTGGCTTGGGGGAGGTTTGTGTGGTTGGGTTTTTACTGTCATAACTATGGTGGAAGGAGTCTCTATTTTTGCTGTGCCCCCAGACCTTGATATTCTGACCATCATCCCTGTACCATTGAGGACCCCAGCCTGATACATGTGAGATCCTGCTCTGGCTCCCCTCCCTCATGTCCCTTTCCATTCCCCACTCTCTTCCTCCTGTCCTATCTCTCGCTCTCTCTGCTCTTCACCTGATCCTGAAATCAACTGCATGATTCCGGCACTGCAAGATAAGATGGCCTATCCTGGCTCTGCATGGCCAGAGAAGGACTAGTGAAGGAGAGGGACCTGACCAGACCAACCAGATTGATGCCCCTGGCTGTGGAGGTGTGCTGGGGTCTAGAGCGACAGCTGTCATTGTTAACCCGCCAGCCTAAAGCATCCATCTGTGACTGACCAGCTGCCCTCTATCCTGAGAACACCAGCAAGAGCCACATTTTCCCCATCTTCACCATCCTGTCTCTTCTCCCCCTGCTGTATCTGTCTGTTTTGCCAATAGCAGGAAAGTGACTATCATTCCCAACTCAAAACTGAGCAATAGAACTAATCTTTTCTTCCCCACCAATAAGGGCTGCTTAACAGAATCAGAGACTCTACCCCATATTCCCTCTCTCTAAAAAGAGACTTTGAGAGATTTTGATTTTGTCTTGCATAATCACTCAATTTCCGTTTGAGTGTCTCTTGCCGTGTTTTGATTCTTTTCCTTTTCTGTAAAAGCAGCAAAGAGTCCTGTGGCGCCTTATCGACTAACAGACGTTTTGGAGCATGAGCTTTCGTGGGTGAATACCCACTACGTAAGAGGCATGTAGTGGAAATTTCCAGGGGCAGGTATATATATGCAGGCAAGCTAGAGATAATGAGGTAGTTCAATCAGGGAGGATGAGGCCCTGTTCTAGCAGTTGAGGTGTGAAAACCAAGGGAGGAGAAACTGGTTCTGTAATTGGCAAGCCATTCACAGTCTTTGTTTAATCCTGAGCTGATGGTGTCAAATTTGCACTACATACATCTGACGAAGTGGGTATTTACCCACGAAAGCTCATGCTCCAAAATGTCTGTTAGTCTATAAGGTGCCACAGGACTCTTTGCTGCTTTTACAGATCCAGACTAACACGGCTACCCCTCTGATACTTTTCCTTTTCTGTGTCTCAGTCTATAAATTTCCAGCCTTGCCATGAGTTTCCTAGTGTGTTTGCCTTGGTATTAAGCAGGTAAGGTCTCTACAGGCCAGACTCCAAACCTTATTTAAACCTGTTTAATGGTGAACGGTGACAGGAGCAGGTTAACATCTTTCAATCTTGGGGCCTCTTTATTCCATCTAAATGAACACAACACCGCTCATTTCCCCTCTGCGAGGAGGGGCCAGCAGCCCAGCAGAGCACGGCACCAGCTACATGAGGCAGTGCTCATCACTTTTCTTGGGTGCTGCTGTTGGGTCCCTGGCTTCGTTCATTACACTGACAGCTCTCAATAGAGTTGCCCCCTCCTCTTCCCCAGCCCTCCGTATAACCCTTGGCCCCTGCCAGCCACTTGGTGTTGATGCCGCCAGCAAGGAAGCAGGAAGAAGTGGCAAGAAGGTTGTCCTCAAGGGGAGTCTGCGGTGCTAGATTGGCACTGGGACTAAAGATCTGTCACCAGGCTCAGGCAGGCAGTGCTGCCTAGGCATTCAATGGAAGTAGCAGAGAACGCGAACTGTGTGGGCAAGGGGCAGGCTGATTTTCTGCTTTCTCTCCAGGAGGCACAGCACAGGGGGGCAAGGTGGCTTTAAGTCTCCTTTGCACCCTCCTGATTCTAGGCTGCTTCTGGTGCTGAAACAATCCATGGCATAAACTGGAGGTTGTCCATGTTCTCATTTTCAGTAGCCTTCCAAGGGCCACTGCACAGTGCAGCGCAGCCCAGCATCTCCACAGTGGTGGTTGCTATGGAGACATCCTACCCCCTCAGAGCCTCAGTCCTGTCCCCCACATGCTTCCTGTTTACTTCTGTGATTTTTATGGTGGATCTTATGATTCTAGGAGTTTTTTTTGCTGCTCCAGTTCCTGGAGTCATGTGAATATATATGATTCTCAGCTTCCATCGTTTTTTTTAAAAGTGTCTAGCTCTCATGGTTGCAGGAAAAAGCTTGAAAAAGTGACCCAAGCACATCCTAAATGCTCAGGAAACAGAAGGTAAAGAAAAAGGAACCAACAATATTATTTTTTTAAATCACATGATTTTTAAGCCAATCTTATGTGCGGTGGGGTGGGAAGGGGGTTTGAGGTCTTTGGGGACCAGAAGGCTTGAGGTATGGCTGACAGTTTGGAGAGTTTCACCCCGGTCTTGCTGGGTCAAACATAGTCTGGATAACTCTGTAACCAGTTGTTGGCTTGTGTGAAGTCAAATGGACATCTCAGTCTTGGGTCCCACTGGCAGATAACCACAGCATGGAAACATCCTATCTGTAGCTGGCCTCCAGGGGGGCCATCTCAGCAGAGGAAGGGCCAGGAATGGAATGTAGGAACTAAGCTCCCCTTCAGATCTGCGTTGAGGCCCCTTAAAAGAGGGAGTGACACAGGTAAGTAGAGCAGTTTGCTCTGCAGTGCAGTCACGCCCACTCCTATCATCAGTGCTAGCTCCACCTCAACACAAATAGTGGCAAGCCCTGAAGTGGGCTTTGAAGTTGACAGTGAAGTCCGGCTGTTACAAAGCCACTGTCTTTGTTGCATCAGGGGATGGTAAAAGCAATGCAGCCTTGAGCGAGCTGGGGCTGAGACAGTCATGTACTGCAGCTCAGACCTCTGTGAGTGACCCCTTCCTGAGGTGTGTGATGGCTTGAGGGGGATGTTGGGCATCGGTTCCACACCTCAGGTCTCATCAGAGCAAAGGCGCAAGTGTCCACTAGCCTCAGCCATCATCCTTAGAAGAGGTGTGAATGCAGCTACTCATCAGGAAGAAAGCTCCACCATCACCATGGTCTGCAAGTGTAGGAAAAGGAAAATTTGTGATGGGCTCCAATTTTTGTCTCACTCTGGCTTAACGCTGGGGAACGTCCACTGACCTTGGTAGAGAGTCCTGATTTAGACCACTTAAACTATTATTATTATAATCTCTGCTATCACTCTTAGGAATCTGAGGGTACATCTACACTGCAGCTGGAATATGGTTCCTGGCTCAGGTCGGCAGATGCGCTAGCTCTGCTCAGGCTAGCTGGCTAGAAATAGCAGCATAGTTGGGGTTAGGATGGGTGGCAGCTTGGGCTAGCCAACCAAATATTTACCCATGGTGTCCAGGTGGGTTTGTATGCAGGCGGTTAGTCCAGGCTGCCACCCACGCTACTTCTCTACACTTATTTTTAGCACGCTAGCTTGAGAGCTAGCACATGTCAGTCCATTCAATCTGGGAAGCATGCTCCCAGCTGTAGTGTGGACATACCCTTAGTTAAGGATCAGAGTCTTATTGTGCTGATCACACAAATAACAAAGACAATCCCTGCCCCAAAAAGCATACAATTCAGATGAGCGAATCCACTAGCTGGTAGCAGTAGTAGGTTATTGTTCTCTAATAGAACAGTCACAAGGAGGTGGCATAACGCATGTATTGTCAGTGCATGGTATTTGCATTTAAATTAGAGGTTTACTGACAGGAGTATTTGAGGAAACAGCTGGTTTAAGCAAGTATTGGAGGATAGTCACAGAAACTGAATTTCAGATTTGTAATCCCAAGTATGCACATTGGGAGTGTGATTCTAAGAATTGCACTCATAGAACCACAGAACAGAAACCACCCACATGTGCTGGATAAAAACAGTTCATAAAATGGGATCTGGACTCTTGTCAATGAGCCACTTGTGAACAAGCAACACTCTAAGAATTATTCCTTGACATCTTTACGCAAATAACAAATGTGTTTGAGCAAACTGGTGATCCACTCATGGGAAGATTTGTTGGATAAAATTATTCACCCAGACCTAGAAATATGTCAAGAGGGCTTAGTCCCTTGACTGTGGAGAAAATTCTCATGATGGTCAATTTGAAATTCATTTCCTATGAACAGCCTTCAAAATTTACTTAAAACTGGCTAAGTTGACAAGCATCTAGGGTGACCAGACATTCCAATAAAATCTGGACTGTCCTGATATATTTAGGCCTTTGTCCCACATCCCATCCAATGTATGGTTGGGACTCAATTTGTCCCAATATTTTGCGGTACTCCGTTTTTTTTTCTCCGCCCCTCCACCCCATGTGTCCCGATATTTTCCTCTCATCTGGTTACCCTACAAGCATCCCTGTCAGTAAAAATCACTCACAGAAAGTAACACTGACAAGGCCTGGGCCATGTTCACCTCTCATGGCTGGCCTACTAAAGAGTAACAGTTTACCACTTCTACCAGCTAATAGAGCTTATTTCTTTAGTTTTGGTCTAGATTGGTGTTACAGGAGCCCAGGAGCTTTCTTCCCATAGCTGATTGCAGTAGTAGACCCCCTTTGCTGTGAAATAGCTGATGAGCCTTGTCATGCTTAGAGGTTTTTAAGGTCAGGCTTGACAAAGCCCTGGCTGGGATGATTTACTTGGGGTTGGTCCTGCTTTGAGCAGGGGATTGGACTAGATGGCCTCCTAAGGTCCCTTCCAACCCTAATATTCTATGATTCTATGCTCCCAGGGAAACTGTTCTAAGTCTCCACTTGTCCAGGGTGACTTATAAGTTATAAGGTTAAAAAAAGGACAAAGCCAAGGGGACCTTTGATCACTCCCTGTTTCCAGTGGGCCTGCCCTTTCCAATGTCATTCACATGTCAATGAAACCATGCTGGCTCACTTCACACCTCTTCATTTTGCCATTGCATTGAAATCTCTTGAATTGGAACCTGGTTGCTCATCGAAACACAGACCATCTGTAGCTGATAGCCCGAGGGGCTGGACGCTTCATTGAAACCAGGGAGGGGGCTGAGCATTTGGAGCGTGCAGCACGCATGTCCGCCAAAACACTCCCGGAAACAGGAGCAGAGAGCGCCGCAGTAAGCATAACAATACAGGAGGTAGCGACATGATCCTTCGACAAGGGGAGCCTCTTCAGAGAGCCTCTGGAAGGAATGCCCATGGGATTACAAGGGAAGCTGGGAGGAGATTTCCCCACAGTGGTGCAAGTAAGCCAGTATGGTGAGGCACCTGTACCATTAAGACATTTATTGCTGGTACGCCGTATTGGAAAGACACATTTTCAAGAATGAATTTTAGAGCCCTGTGTGGATACAAATTTATACCTGCAGATGCAGATACCCGCAGATAGAAATCGGTATCCGCTGAACTTCATGGCTCTCCTGGGAACTGCAGCAGCAAAAGGAGCAGAATATGGGACCGCCGCTCCCAGGAGCCAGCGCTCCGTGCCGGCAGCTCCTCCACCACGGCTGTACCGTCCCCAGCCCCAATCCCAGCCCTGTCCTCCGGCGGGTCTGTACAGATCCCATACAGGAAACGCAGCAGTGTGAAGGGCTAGGGCTGAGGCTGAGGTTGGTACAACCGTACCGGAGGAGCTGCTGGCGCGGGCGCTGGCTCCTGAGAGTGGCTTTTCGCCACAGCGGTTCCTGCATACCAGGATTACTGGATACCCGCAGCCCTGCAGTTCAGCAGTTCAGTTATAGAACATTTTTTGTGAGGGGGGTCTGGGTTGGGGGATGGTATCGTCCCAATAAGGATTAAAATCTATTTGCACCACTGTTTCACCATACCAAGTTGTGGCCTGTTTATACTGAATGTAAGTCTCTCTCCAAGCAAGATTGTGTCCTGCCCATACAGGGGGTTAAGGGGGCACGAGACACTCCCCCTCATGCCAATGGATAAGTATAAGGATCACAGGTTCTGGGGGCTGCTTCTGCCACCACACTGGGGTGTTATTTCAGAGAAATTCTGAGGGGGAGGGGTGACAGCTGTGTCAGCATAGGGCCACTGTATGATTGCTATATCCTGCAAAGCTGGTGGGGGTGACAGTTGTGTCAGCATACAGACCTGTGTGTATTTTCACACCCTGCAAAGATGTGACAGAGTTGGGTGGGCATACAGACCACTGTGTGATTATGTTACACTCTTTGAAGCTGGGGTGGGGAGGGGGTGACAGAGTTGTGTCAGCTTATAGACCATTGTATGATTTATGTTTACTCCTGGGGGAATTCTGCACCAAAAAGTTAAAAATTCTGCACACAATATTTTAAAATTCTGCATATTTTATTTGTCAAAATAACACAATATAATCACACTAGTTTCAATTATTTTGGTAATTTATTTAAAAATACCTATCGGCAACTATATCTATAACAATATAGACACACACAAAAATCCTCCAGGAGTAGAGTTAAAGGAAACTCCTATAACTACCCAGTTCCTGTTTCTCTGCCCTCTTCTCCCAGAGCCCAGCTGCAGGGCACTCCACAGTACAAACACTCATATGCATCCCTAGTTGTGGGCACCCCCCATCCCAGACACCTGCACTCCCTCTCCAGCAGAGCCCAGCCATGGGGCACCCCTCAGGTAAAACACTCGCATGTACCCCTACCCCCCAGAACCCAGCTGTGGGGTTCCTCAGTCAACACACTTGCCTTATCCCTCCCCCAACAAATCCCGGCTCTGGGTCTTCCCCAGTCCACCAACTCCCCTCAGATCCCAGCTGTGGCCCCTCAAGCCCAGACACTCTCACCCTCTGCCCTCTGGGAAGCCCAGGGATCCAGAGGGAGAAACAGCCTGATGCCAAGTCCCAGGCTTATGTAGTGTTTTCTGCATCCCACAAGCTCCTTTAGGGCATCCTGAGAACTGCAGCTGCCAGGAACCCTCCGGCTCCTTCCAGCAGTGGTGGAGCCTTCCCAAAACTGTGGGGCGGGAGGGAGACAGGGGCATTATCACCCTCTGTGGCCCTGTCCCTTCCATCCGAGGCAGGTGGAGGGTCTGCTGTGGTGCGACACCCATGATGTCCAAGCTCTCCAGCCTGGCTCCAGCTGCTGGAGGGGCAGGTGTGGGGAGGCCCATGGTGAAAAGTGGATGAGCCATGGCCCCCTGGCCTCCTTAGTTCTGGCACTCTCAGCTCCCTCCCCTTCCCCCTAGCAGCGTCTTCTTCCTGTGATGTGTGTCCTGCAGGTTCCAGCGGCCCCTAGTTGTGGCCAGCAGCACTGCAGCCCATTTCCGTGGACGAAAAGGAAATTCTGTGCAAAAAACATTAATTTCTGTGCAAATTCTAAATGTGTAGTGGTGCACAATTCCCCCAGGAGTATATGTTATACCTTGAGAAGCTGCGGGGGGGATGGCTGTGTCAGTGTATAGACCATTGTGTGATTTTTTTATACCCTGCAAAGCTGGGGGGAGGCAAAAAGTGAAAGGAATTATAGAGCATAAGGAGCTATGAAAAGTGATGGAGGGCAAACCAAGGTCAGGGGGTAATTGCCCCCCTTGCCAATAATAAATGCTCTTGCACTGCACAGCAGCGGGGGGAGTGGTCAGAGAGGGACATGAATGCCTCCTCCCCCACCCACATGCAGGGCCGGCTCTTCCATTAGGCGACCCTAGGCTATCGCCTAGGGCGCCAGGATTCAGGGGGTGGCATTTTGTGTGCTCCCCATGGGGCGCATGGGAGCTTCTGGTTTTGCTCCTGTTGCACTGCTGAAGAAGGACCTTCTACCAATGTGCCGTGGAAAACAGCAGCAGGCAATTGAGCAGCTCAATTACTGCCGCTGTCGCCTGCAGCATTTCGGCGGAGGGTCCTTCTTTGGCGGCACGATGCGAGCGGAACCGGAAGCTCCCGTGCGCCCCATGGGGAGCGCACAAAATGCTGCCCCCC
Organism: Gopherus evgoodei; assembly: GCF_007399415.2. Lineage (NCBI taxonomy): Eukaryota > Metazoa > Chordata > Testudines > Testudinidae > Gopherus > Gopherus evgoodei. The sequence goes on along the minus strand of NC_044331.1, from coordinate 46,339,044 downwards.
GAATTCTGCCTAGGGCGCCAGAAACCCTGGCACCGATCCTGCCCACATGCCAGCTAGCACATCCGAGCTGAGCGAGGCAGTGATCTGTTACTGATCAGAGCATCAGCCGGGGACTAGCCTCTGTAACAAGGGGGAAGCAGTTAAGGGACTGGGACACTCAGGATCACAATTCTTTCCCTGGTCCGCCCTTGGGCAGCACAGCAACATGCTCCTGCTTGCTTAGTGCTATTATAAGGTCACCATGAGGAGCTATCTCTCAGAGCACTGACCACCACAGGGCTGCCAGGCTTTCCCCAGACAGAGAGGGGCCTTTGTTTGTTGTTTGAGTTATGGGCACTGACCAGCCCAGCAGGGCGCTGAAGAGCCACACACTGAAACAACAGTTGGGTATTGCAATAGCAACCAAGGGCCCCTGCAAGATCAGTGTCTCACTGTGCTAGGTGCTTGTGGAGAAACAGGCCAGGCACCAAGAGATTAGAATCAAGGCTAGATGTTCCACAGAGACTGAGCCGCTGCGAACTGAACCCACAGCTCCTAAGTCCCAATCCATATCTCAGCTGCAAAATCACCCATCATCTCCATCATTCTGCACCTGGGGAGCAAGTTGGACAGTTTCACTCCTTTCCCACCCTGCTCAGCCTGTGCCTATGCAGATCTCCAGGCAGGGCTAGGACTCTGCCGTGCTCAGGTTGCAGGAGCTCTGGATTCCATCTCCCGCCAAGCAGGTGCATATGGGGCAGAGGGCTCACTGCTGCCTCGGCTTTGCATGCCAGAAGCTGGCCCACTTGGGAGACGTCTGGCGGAGAGGTGGTGCAGGAAAGAATGATATCATTATTATGACAGTATTAAATATGTTTTCCGCAGGCTTCTGGCTTTCCCAGGATGCTCTCACATACACTGCTAATGCAGCATAAGCCGGTTAAGACAGCCTAGCTGGGTAAAGCCGGATTGGTGGGCCTTAAGTGGTGATCAGTCAGTATTCCTATTCGCACAGATCATCCGTTAGGCCCTGCCTCTCCCACTACCAGCCAGGCTTTCCCTTCTGAATGCAGGCAGCACAACAGATCCCTGGTCCCACTCCACACCCCTCCAAGGCTACTGCTCCCCTGACTTTGAGCATCCTCTTTGCTGATGTCTCCAGTACCTTTCATTTGGGTCCTGATGCCATAGCTCCTAAAGCTCACGTGCTCCTGGATGGCCAGTGCGCTCTCTGGAGGACAGCTTCTCTGTGTCTGAGACACACCAGGGCCTTCTGAAGCCCATCTCCAGGCCTTAATGAGAAGCTCAGGGAGTAGCAAAGGTCTACAAAGCCTTTATTTCTATGAGGCGACTGTAACTAGGGAAAGGATCTTGTCTGGAACTTGCACAGCTGGGGTTCAGTTCCCTGGCGTGCTAGTCAAATGCTTTCGATAGTCAGTTCAAGAGTTCTTCAGCCCTGCTCCTGGGGCCTGAGTGCTATCAACTAGGCAGACTACTTCTGCTGGGAGCAGGAGTCCCCAGCCATTCTTCTTGGGGCAAGGCTAATTCAGGCCTTAAACCAGTATCTCCCAGCTGGCCTCTTTTCCAGTACAGCCCTGCACTGGGAAAGCTCAGCATGGTCCTGCCTGGTGGCACTCTTGTTCACAGAGCTCATCCCGACTGACTGGGAGAGGGGAACCTTGCCACACCCTGCACTACACAGGTCCTGGGCCCTTAAGGAGTCAGCAGCATAGGTTTTCCCCAAACACTATTCCTGGGACCACTTGCTTTCTCCTAGTATCTGCCCCTGCCTTTCCCTGGGCCATCTTGTCCCCCCAAACTCCTGGAGCCTAAAATGGCCCTGGCATGGAACAGGAGTTGGCTGACCCCTTGTCCCTACTGCCCTTAAAGGGGACAGACCACCCTTGTGACAGGAGACTATATAAGTGCCACAGAGACCACAGAGAGATTCCTCTGCAATATGGTACCATCTGCTGGTAGCTTGTGCCAAGTCTGTTGAATTGTTGGTCTCAGCCAAATGGCTTGGTACCTCCATTGCAAAGGACCCTGTATTTGGCCCAGTTCTTGGGAGTCTGAGCTGAGCTCTGCATGAAGCTCAGTGAAGAGAAGCCTTTCTAGAAAACTATCATTACTTATTTATAGCAAGAAATACACCCTGAACAGTGATACTTGTGGGGGAGGGGGACTGCTTGTTGTGGGTTTACCCACAAAGGGAGTACAGTGTAGAAATGGCCTGATCAAACAACTGGGAAAACTGAACAGGCTCCATAAGTCAGGCTGCATGCATTAGAAACTCCTGCACCAGGCTGCACCTGTATCCACTCCCCATGTGGAGCAGCTGTTATTATTCTGTTACGTAAGATAGCTAGGGCTGGCTGGAGACCAAAGGAGGTCTCTGGAATATAGGGAGCTGTAGCTGAAGTCAGTACCCAGTTCTGGATGCTGTAAATGCTGCAGTTACGTAATGTTAATATTCCAACAAAGGAGAGTGAGTCTTAAATGGAGTGTCGCCATTAAAGACACTCTCAGGATGAAGGAAATGAATCAAACAGATGCTTTCCGGGTATGAAGACTGCAGTAATGCCAACTCTCAGCATGAGTGTAGTGCTCTTTGGAGGTGTTTGTAATGCCTCAACTCCCAGAACTAAGTGGTTCCATCAGAATCTCTGCTTTCCTTTTAAACTAGAGTAAGTTTCTAGCCTTTGTGATCCTAGAGAAAAGCTTGGAAATATGACCCCACTGACCCCGAAAGGCTTAAAAAGCAGAAGACATATAAACAGAAGCTCAAATTAATTTTATTTTAATAGCTCCTGATTTTTAAGCCAGTGTCCTGAGATCTTTTGGGCCTGACTCATGACCGGTGAACGGTTGGGGTTGGCAGTCCTGGAAGAGATGCTGTAGCTAGCTGCAAGGTTGTGAAATCAGGTCTAATTGGTCTCTACTGGAAAAGGTGAATCTGAAGGACAGTCTTTATATCGTGCTCAGCATCATGGTTCCCAAGTGCCACTACTGTGCTGGGTGCCCTTCCCAAGTATACAGGCTGAGCCTTACGTTTATCAGAGAACCTCCCCAAAATACCATGTAACCTCAACCATGTAACAACCAAACGTACAACAAGCTCCGCCCCCTGAAACATACACTGGTGTGCAGACGGTGATGAAAAGTTTGGACAAAGGCCCAGATCCTCCAAGGTATTTAGCTTTCTAACTTTCATAGATTGCAATGGGAGTTAGGAGCCCAAATACCTCATATCTGGCTAGAATCTTCAAACAGAACAAATGTCAGAGCATCTTTGTGGGAGAGCACAAACTCTGAGCACCTTTAATTCCACAGGGGTTCATTCTCCCAGCTCTTGCTTATAAACCTATTAACTCGACACGAGATTTATCCCTGACAGCAGGATTGCTGATTTTGTATGTCCTAAAATAATATTTGCTGAGCAGCACTTACAGCTATTATTACAACAATGTTGGGCACTAAAAATGTATGGCTCTGGGGAGATCTCTTCCTATCCAAGACAACAAGTCACTTAATGCACATCAAGGAGGAGAGCTCTCCCCAGTCCCAGGGGAAGTGGGAGAAGTAACCTCACTCAAAGCCATGAGATCAGAATGAATGAAAGACAGAAAGCGGGAAGGAGAGAGAGGGAAAAGGAGACAGATGGAAGGAAGGCATTTTGTTAAACTCCATGTTCTTGTGCTTTTCTTACAGCCTGAGAGAAACTCCCTAATTTGCCCTATAGAAAACAGACAGCAATGCAAAAATAAACCCACAAACCCCGTCCCCGCTTCCCCTCCCCCATCCTCCTCCTGCAGCTGGGAATCATGTGTTCACCTTTAAACTGCGCAGACAATACTAAGTAAAATCTGAAAGCCTCCAACATCAGAGTTTGTGCATCTTTTTCCAGGGGTTGAAAATGCTCCATTAAACTGCTGTGTGACCATTGGCAAATCACATCCCTGGTATGTGCCTCAGTTTTCCCTCTTGCTTTCTGTATATTTACATTGTAAGCTCTTTGGGGCAGGAATCATCTCTCAGTACATTGTGGTAGCACCTACCTCACCAGGGGGCCTTGATTTCCACTAAGGCCTCCAGGCATTACTATAACCTCTCTAAGAAGATTCCAGGAAGGTTGCTCTGAAGCCTAGAATAGCTGTTGAGTCAGTGTGAAGAAACAGAAACAGCTACATGCAGGGTTTTGTTCAGGATATCACCAGGTTCAATCATCACCAGGATTCACAGGCTTTTCCCAGACAGTTTTTCACTGCTCAGCCATTTTACTTGACAAATTATACCCATGAAGCATACAGCTACAGTAAGGCATGTATGTATGTGAGGCCTCAAGACCTAGACCACTGTGATATCAGAGTTTCAGAGTAGCAGCCATGTTAGTCTGTATTCGCACAAATAACAGGAGTACTTGTGGCACCTTAGAGACTAACAAATTTATTTGAGCATAAGGTTTTGTGGGCTACAGCCCACTTCATTGGATGCATGTAGCGGAAAATACAGTAAGAAGATATATATATATATATACACACACACACAGAGAACATGAAACAATGGGTGTTACCATACACACTTTAAGGAGAGTGATCAGTTAAGGTGAGCTATTACCAGCAGGAGAGAAAAAGAACTGTAATGAAAATGGCCCACTTCCAGCAGTTGACAAGGAGATGTGAGGAACTGTGTGTGTGTAGGGAGGGACGAATAAGCATGGGGAAATAGTTTTACTTTGTGTAATGGCCCATCCACTCCCAGTCTTTATTCAAGCCTAATTTAATGGTGTCCAGTTTGCAAATTAATTCCAATTCAGCAGTCTCTCATTGGAGCCTGTTTTTGAAGTTTTTTTGTTGTAATCTTGTGATTTTTAGGTCTGTAATCGAGTGGCCAGGGAGACTGACGTGTTCTCCAACTGGTTTTTGAACGTTATGATTATTGACGTCTGATTTGGGTCCATTTATTCTTTTATGTAGAAACTTTCCGGTTTGGCCAATGTACATGGCAGAGGGGCATTGCTGGCACATGATGGCATATATCACAGTGGTAGATGTGCAGGTGAATGAGCTCCTGATGGCATGGCTGATGTGATTAGGCCCTATGATGGTGTACCCTAAATAGATATGTGAACAGAGTTGGCAATGGGCTTTGTTGCAAGGATAGGGTCCTGGGTTAGTGTGTTTGTTGTGTGATGTTTTGTTGCTGGTAAGTATTTGCTTCAGGTTTGGGGGTTGGTTGTCTGTAAGCAAGGACTGGCCTGTCTCCCAAGATCTGTGAGAGTGATGGATCATCTTTCAGGATAGGTTGTAGATCCTCCATGATGACGCGCTGGAGAGGTTTTAATTGGGGGCTGAAGGTGATGGCTAGTGGCGTCTGTTACTTTCTTTGTTGGGCCTGTCCTGTAGTAGGTGACTTCTGGGTCCTCTTCTGGCTCTGTCAATCTGTTTCTTCACTTCAGCAGGTTGTGGAAGTTTTTCTCCAACAAGGTGGAACCTCAACCTGGACCAGTCCATGCAAGAGATCCACTTCCTGGACACTACAGTATTAATAAATGATGACCACATAAACACCATCCTATACCGGAAACCTGCTGACTGCTATACTTACCTACATGCCTCCAGCTTCCATCCAGACCACACCACTCTATCCATTGTCTACAGCCAAGTTCTATGACACAATCGCATTTGGGCCAAACCCTCAGACAGAGACAAACACCTATAAGATCTCTATCAAGTGTTCTTACAACTACAATACCCACCTGCTGAAGTGAAGAAACAGATTGACAGAGCCAGAAGAGGCCATTACACAAAGTAAAACTATTTCCCCATGCTTATTCTGCACGCGCGCGCGCACACACACACACACACACCAGTTCCTCACATCTCCTTGTCAATTGTTGGAAATGGGCCATTTTCATTACCACTACAAACAGTTCTTTTTCTCTCCTGCTGATAATAGCTCACCTTAACTGATCACTTTCCTTAGAGTGTGTATGGTAACACCCATTGTTTCATGTTCTCTGTGTATATACATATCTTCCTACTGTATTTTCCGCTACATGCATCTGAAGAAGTGGGCTGTAGCCCACGAAAGCTTATGCTCAAATAAATTTGTTAGTCTCTAAGGTGCCACAAGTACTCTTATTCTTTTTGTGATATCAGAGGTAACTCAACCAATCACCACACATACTCTACAGCTAATTTGCATTCAATGAATTCATTGGTTGACTGGTGGATTACTCAGCCCAATTGCCGAAGCACAGGCTTTTCAGCTTTGAATGCAAAAAAGTGTAAGAAAGTAGCTCCAGTGGTGTCAATGGAGCTGTGCTGATTTAGGTTAGCTGACGATCTGCCCCAATCTATTTGACTCTGCCCCTAAGTTTTCAGTGCTCAGTGTGTCTATGGGGTTTTGTACATTACCTCCGATGGTAACTAGCTCTTCGTCACTCTCCCAGACCCAACAGCACTGAAGAACTTCTGCCATGGAGCTATAAAAACTTGGAATGTGCAGTAGTTAACAGCTTTATCAACACTTGTTTGTTTTCTGAATGCCTCCCTGAGTGCATTTCGTGGGCAACTGTAAAATAAATAATTAGCCCTGGCAGCCAAGTTAATTAGTTCAACGATATCTGCTTCTCTTAACAGAGCCATTAATTTCACTTTCCACATGAGCTCCTACAATTTTCCCTCCATCTGATCTTTTCAATTGACATATTTCTCTGGCCTTAAATAAAGTGATCTGAGAATATCTTTAATGCTGAGGAACGTGCCCGTGAGTACAATACATGGGGTCAGGTCTGGAGCTGCATTTGCTGTTACAGCCCCAGCACTGCACCTGCAAAAATCCACATTTGTGGGTGGGATGCAGGGAATCCAGCTAGTTGACCTGTGTGTGCAAATGGCAGTTTGTGCACACAAACCAGGTGCACATCGTCTTGGACACATGCAGAGTTTGAGGTATCAGAAAATTTGGCTTCTAAATTGAACCAGAATCCATGATTTTGGATGCTACTGAGTAATGTTTTCCATAGTGAGCTGTGTGGCCCTCTGACTAAGGGGATCAGTAACTAATCTCCCTTGGTCCTCAGGGATAACTCTGTGTGTCCTGGCTAGCATCCTCGGGAGCCTTTTTTGTAGCATGCTCTTCACTGGAGTGTCTGAGTGTTATAGCTCTCCTAAGCATGTCCTGGATCCCACAAGCTGAGCTCACAGAGCCATTGAACTGAGGACTTCAAGGCGTGTTTGGTGTAAGGGGTGGGGACTAGTAGGGGGCATAGCCATTAGGGAGCCAACTGCAGCTTTCTAATGTAGTGTTGGCCTGGATGTAGCATCAGTTAGAGCAGCCATGGGTCTGCTCTAAGGTGTGCTACTAGTGTAACCTTATGCCAGTGGGAAGTTGGCAAGACCTTATGCCAGCTGGGATTGGCAGAGCAGAGGTCCACCACCTCTCCACTCCTGACTCAACCTCTTTTGCTGAGATCAGTGAGGGAGGCATAGGAGCTGAGTCCCCTTCCCAAAGAGCAATTTTCTCCTGGCCATTTATAGCCAAAATCCAGCTTCTTTGTGCCACTCGAGTCACCAGAGAAACTGATTTCCTGTATTGGGCCTCATGTCATTGTGATCAGAACTGACAAATAATATCCCCAGAAGTTATGGGACTGATTCTTTCCAGCAGCTAATGAATCAATTACTTCTGAATAAATGTTTTCATTATTCAACCAGCCCTAGGGATGGTCGAATGAAATGAATCAAGGCAAATATTTGTGTTTTTCCCCATCAACCAGCAAAAAGATTATTGGGGAATAATTGTCTCCATTACTCGGCCAGCTCATACAAAAAATGTGTCTTGGTGCTATGACACCATTCCATCATAGAGACTTAGCATGTGCACTAACAGTTCCTTCATTTGTTTACTTGTGGAATGTTGAAGTGGGAAGAGACACCTCCGTGACTTACAGAGAATAAATGCTAAATGGACGGACAGGCAAGGCCAGATTCTAATCTCAGTTATGCAACATAAATTTAGAGAAACTTCACGGACTCAGAGAGAGAGAGATGGACGTGTATGTATGATGATAGATAGCGGAGACAAGCCCACCATGCGTTAATGCATCAGGCAGTGACACAGTGCCTTGGCTTTGCTACATAATTGTTTTGTCCCACAGGTTCATCCAGGTGGAATCCAGAGCCTCTCTCAGTCTTTCCCCCCCACCACCCCTCCCACACAGTGCTCCATCTCCCAGTCTCCCATCATCCGTTCCTTCATTGTTCCTTCATTCCCCTTGCCCCTGGCAAAGGCAGCTGGCAAGGGAAGCAATTAACATGCGAAGAGTGGATCTTGAGCAAGGAGAGAAATGAATGGCAGGGGAGTGGATAGTGATCTGCAGGAATCAATCAGGGATGAACGGACCTGCAGATGAAAGGGAGCACGCTGGGGAGATGTTATTCAGTTTGCAGATGGGTCATCTTTCAAGGATGCTGACTGTCTAAGCCCAGCATGGTAATGAAAGCAAGAGAGAGAAACGGATTCTTGGAGATGAGATAAGGTGAGGAAGATGGTGGTGGGAATACAGCAGGTATCTCTAGAATTGGGGGAGGGGAGGAGCTACAAGACACAGCTGCAGGTTGATTTAACTCTTTCATCCTGTTGTAGCCCTGGGCATTGTAACACCAGAGGGGAAATAAATCTTCAGGAGCATCTCAGCTCTGCACAGTGCAGCTACGGTGTGGGGGTGAGCTTTCCTGGCTTTCTGCCACCTGCTTCTCCCCTCCATCCTGGGGATGCAGGAAAGGGGCAGGAGGTGGTGGTGCAGAGCCAGCCCTGCCAAATCTATGCCACTCTGGGATATTCCTGCCACAGGGAGTCCTTCCTGGCAGTGGAGAGGCCAAAGTGGGAGCCAGTCACCTCCCCAAGCTGTCAGAAGGAGGGTACATAACAGCCTGGAGGCAGGCAAGCTCAGTGAGGAAGAGCATGGGATTGGGAGCAGGAGAGAATGGGCTTTGGGAAAGGCATTGGCAAGAAAGCATGTGTGGGAAGGGTGGCGCCAAGCGGGGTAATGTTCAGAACTGCCCCTTGTGTTATACGTGCTGCATATCAGGACTGCACTGCATCCACCTAGCTGCATGGGAGGGCCCAGAACTGGAATAGCAGGGGGGATGCAAGTCAGGAGTGAGGTGTATCGTCCGAGCTGGCTGGGGTCCCAAGGCTGCAATGGCAAGTGACATTTCAGGTCATGATCCAGCACAGATGTGAGGGAGGAGCATGCACAGCACCTGCCTGTGCGATACCTGGCTCTACACAGCTTTACCTGCCCTTCACATTCATGAACAGTAAAACTTGCCATGGGTTTCCCATCAGCTGGAGCCCTTCTAGCTCGAGCCCGCTGGGGGAGGTTCCCTGGCTTGTGCTGTGCAGTGGCTCAGCCTAGATGATCATCATTGTTCCTTCTGGCCTAATGAATTCACCCCCTGACCTTCAAGCTCGGAGCACAGAGTGAAGCCAGAGCAGAGCATAACAGCGTTAGCATCCACCTCTCTCCCTTTCCTCCATGAAAACCAAACAGCGAAGGTTCAGCCAGAGGGAACAGCTGCATCCCACTTTATGGCACCCCAGCAGGTTGTATGGCCTAGAAAACAAGTCCCCACAGTGCTCCAAGCCCAGCTGCTACTGCCAGTCGTACAACCATTCACAAACTCACGTGCCTTCGCTGTGCTGGGGCTTGGGTCAGACGATTGCTCTCTTTCACTGTTCTAGTGATGTTCAGAGACCTTCCAAAAACTGAATGAAGAGCAGGAAATCCCTTTACGCACAGTTGGTTCCCCTGGTGACAGCAAGCAGACAGGCGACCTGCTCGCAGCTGCCAGTCTCTGTGCCATGACTGCTGGGATAATATTTATACAGGCCTCAGCCATGAGCCCTTTTATGGCCTTGCACAGGGCATTCAGGAGTTGTAAGGGGCCCTAGGACTCAGCTTGTGCAGATGCCACCATGCTCCTTCTCCCGCTCCAGCGGAACTGGATTGGGAGTGGGCAGGCAGGGGCAGAGAGAGGCTGGAACCTTGGTGCCAGCCCTCCCTCAAACAGCCCCAGCCCATGCATCAGACCTGGTGCAGGTTACTTCCCTCCTGGAGTATGGGGGAAGCAAAGATGAGGTGAAGTTCTGGCCTCCCTATGGTACATTGCAAAACTGCCAGTGACTTCATGGGGGCTGCCCTGCCACTGAGCACCTGTCTGATTCCTGCCCTGACCCTGGAGGGTCTGTATGGTCACCTAGGCCAGCCCTCTGAGAGCAGCAGAGCAGAGGGGGCATGTCAACAGTGGCCATCCCTGCAGTCTACAAACTGCCTCTGACATGTGTAAGAGCTATGCAGAGCAGGGAGCATGTTTTCCCTTTATTAGCAAGTGCAGATTGACTGTAAAGTCCTGTGCACTTCTCCAGCGCTAGCGAAATAAATAACAATCACAGCTCTGATCCTATGAGTAGCATGGCTGGCAGCCAAGATCATGTATTGGGTTTGTTTTTGATAACAGGGAGAGCCATCTACTGGACCCCGCAAGTTTGGAGTGGACATGCCCTTGCCCTTGCTAGTCCCTGGGTGAGGGCAGGAGACCTCAAAAGATATTGGGGTAATTCCCTGCAGGGAAAATGACTACCCCCCCCCATAAGAAATGGTTTTGAACTCAGTGTGATTGCCTTTCCCTTTGATCTCCTCTTCATTAGTCTTTCTCCTTTGCTTTCAAACATAATTAATACTTCCCTGATCAAAGCCCTGTCATAAGGAGAGTGTTAACGACTCTTGTTTTACTGCATGTTCCCATTAAAGATTAGCTTTCTCGCTTAGGCAGAGGAAAGTAATAAGAACTTTCCATTCCAAGTAGTGGTGGTGATGTGGGTGGGTAGGGGAGGAAAGAGGTATTTTTTCCCCACCTGCCATCAGATGATTTCCTCGGGTTTTCCTTGCTAAATAAATTAAGAATTGAAGCAAAGCTTGGGATTTCACAGTTCCATCTATCAATCTTGCTGTGATTTTTACTATTCTACAACAAAAGCCTATCCAAAGCTTTGGGTGTCTTGGACAATCTTTTAAAGATTCACTAATAAACAGATTCATCAATTACCCCGAGCTCAAATAACCCAGCAGCAGGATAGATAACATTTAGTGGAGCCTTCCCCCACTCCAGAATCACCATGAGAGTTCCCCATGCCCGCAACCAGCCCATTCCCCACTGGCCACAGTGGAGCGTACAGGCAACTAGCTGGGCATCAGCTTCATTCAGCAATCACCAGCATGAAGAAGAGGTGCCTTCTCCTCCAACTGCCCCGGTTGCATGGGGCTGTCTAGTCATCTTATTACAGCTCCCATTTCTGTTCCAGTGCATGCAGAGATGCTGATGAATTCCCAAGAAAGTCATTCTGCCAGTGGGAGATTTGTCCCAGACACTCATCTTTGGGCTCCACTCACAAGTCTGAGAGCCTTGTTCTTCTGGGGTCCTGTCCTCCACAAACCTCTCCAGCTCAGGAAGGCCATCTGGGATCTCTCCAGAAGCTCTGATCCCAGCGGTAGCATGCCAGCTTCCTGTCAGGGGGAGCTCTGGGACATTTTCATCACCATGTACACATCACCAGACATTTAGAGAGAGAGGAACAACCCACAAGTCACTAATTCATTCTTCAGGGTTTGCTCCCCCTTTTCTTAGACATTGCCACAGATGGCAGTAGCTGCTGGCCCAGGACCTGTGGCCAATAGATGAGCCAGTCTCCCCTCCCCAGAAGAGCTTTCAGCCTGAGAGCAAAGCAAACAAATGGAAGACAAAGCTATGAACTTGAGGAGCCCCAGGGATTGAACTCAGGCCACAGAGAGCTGACAACATGAGCCCAGGACCACCAGCTAATAGACTACAGCCCAGATCCTAGCAGGTATTTAGATGCCTAACTTCCATTGATTTCATTGATCTTGTGATTTCAATTGGAGATAGGGATCTGGGCCTATATGCCCTGACCGGGTGCTGAAGCAGCTGTATCCCCTGTGGCTCAGCAGGGGCAGCAACATGCAGCACACGTTGATCAGTGGGTTGTAAAGACGCAAGGTGATGGATGAGAACAAAGAGATGACTGAGGAGGAGGGTGTGCTTGGAGATTTGGATTGGACAGGGAAGAGGATGGCACTTGCCATGCTGCCAGCCAGTATGTGGAAGGATGAGAGGGAGGGGCTGGGGAGGATAAGACACAGCACAGAGCCCTGGTTCCCTTGACCATTCCAGTAGGTTTGTGCTTCACTCAGATTTCCCATGCAGCATTTATTACACTGTGGTGCTCCAATAGAGCCCATGTGAGAAAGGCTGGCCTCTCAGAGCTAGGAAGAGCCATTGAGGTGAAAGGAACACATTGATCTCCAGTTGTTTAGCTGAAGGCTTGTATAACACTAACAGAGCCCAGTTGTTGTAAGGCAGGATTGAACCTGGGCTCTCTGGAGCTTATTGCATGAGCCTCTACTGCCTGAGCTAAGAGCCAGAGGTAGAGGTAGGGCATGTGTGTTTGGGTGAGTGTGAGTTCCTCAGCTGCAGTGCACAGGTGGCACCATGCTCTCAGAGTGGATCATCACTAGTGGCTTGCATTGGCCCTGCTGCTGCTGCTGTTTATAGGTTTGCCATGTGTTCAAGTCTGCTTCCCTTCTGGGATGTTAAGCACTGCTAATCAGGCTCACACACTAGAAGATGGGAAGGATGGAGGTCCTCCGATGCACTCCCTTCACACCTTCCCCCAGATTGCAGGGAGGTGTAAAGTCAATGCTGCACCCTGCAAGTGGGTGCTCCGCGCTGAAGATATCAGTCTATGAGCATGTCCAGACCTCCTCTCCTAGCTCGGTTGATAGAGGCATGTGCTTTAGTACTAAAGGATCTGGAGTTCTAACTCTGCTGACAACGCATGTTGGGGGGCTATTGGAAAGCTGCTGCCTAAACAGGGACTTGAATCACTGTGAATGTCAGACACATAGGCTGACATGGCCTTATCATGGGGGTATATAACACTGGTGTAAAGAAAAACCATAGGGTGTTTGTAATCTCATACTGTGCCATGGCTGGCCTCTCTCTCCCTACCCAGGTGCTGCTATGGTCACTGTTGTGGTAGTATTTGATGCTACCCAAAAAATAACCCCCTTTGCTCTTCCTCCATGATGCACGCTCAGGACATTTAGGGGTGGGGGAAGGTGCTTGTGGCTCTTTCCTTCTCCCTGTGTGTGTGGTTTTTTCCCCATTTTCCTCTTGCCTGGGGGAAGTTGCACATACATTCTAGTTATTTTCATACATTCTCTCTCTCTCTCCGCCTCCGGTTGAGTTTGAGTCTCTGAGAAGACCCCCAGATATTGAACCTTTCCTGCCATTCAGCTCCTCAAAGTGCTAAGGAGGCTCAGAGCCTAGAAACCAATGAAGATAAAGGGTCTGGGAGGATCATGTTCAGTTGAGCAGGTGCGCTTTGGGAAGAGAGTTGTCTCTTTCCATGCGTGACCTCCTGGCGTTGTGAGCTGACATCTCAGAGTGACAGCTTTCCAGAGGCCTGCAGGTGGCCACTGATTCAATTGTTCCATCCCTATTCAGTGCAGCCATTAAGCTCATACCTAATTTTACGCACATGCGGAAGTCCCATGGCCTTAAGCTAATGACATCGGTAAGTGCTGTGATCAACAAGGATTGACTGAAGCATGTGCTTAAGGGGTTTGAACCCCAAAGTTTGGATCCAGAGCTGAATCCCCTTGGCATTCAGGGTGGTTTGATTCCGACTTTACAGTGCTAGAGTCTGGAGCAGTCATCCCCAGAGTCTGTGCACACTGGGCTTTTGGCATCAGGTCTTTTCCTTTAGAAAGACTCCAGAGGGACACTGATGAATTAGATGAAAACCAAGCTGGCACAGAACTGCAGTGCATGCTGCATCCGAAAACATGGTGCTGTAGGGACAGGCCATTGGGAGTTTATCAGACCTATGCCCCTTTATTTCCCGTCTGTAAATCGATGGTCTCTCCACACCAGGGCTGGTGGGAAATGGGATTTTCTTTGTGAGAAGTTAACATTTTTCATTTTCCTCTGGATTTTCACCAGAAAATGTTGATGTTTTATTGAGCACCCCCCTGGGGAGGTTTTGGCCTAGAATACATCAACACTTAGGGTTGCCAACTTTCTACTCACACAAAACTGAACACCCTTGCCCCGCTCCTCCTCCAAGGCCCTGCTCCATGCCCCAGTAGTTCTCTGAGGCCCTTCTCACTCCATCCATCCCTCCTTCTGTCCCACGCTCTCTTCATCCTCACTCACTCACTCATTTTCACTAGGCTGGCTCAGAGGGCTGGGGTGCAGGGCATGTGTGTGTGAGGGCTCTGGCTGGGGAGGGATTTAGAGGGCAGGAGGGGGATCAGAGCTGGAGTGGAGTTTGGGGCATGGGGGCGGCTCAGGGTGCAGGCTCTGGGTGATGCTTACCTCAAGCAGCTCCTGAAAGCAGCGGCATGTCCCACCTCTGGCTCCTATATGGAGGCATGGCCAGGCCTAGGAGCCAGAGGCGGGATATGCTGGCTGCTTCCCGGGAGCCATGTGGCGCAGTGACTAGCAGGGATCCTGTCAGCCCCATTGCATGGTGCCACCAATGGGCCAGTCAATGGTGGAGCTGCCAGGATCCCTTTTCAACTGGGTTTTCTGGTCCAAAACCGGACAGCTGGTCACCCTATTGACGTCCCTCCCCCACGAGGGGAGGTTTTGACCTAGAATACATTGACACTCCCTCCCCTACATGGGGAGGTTTTTGTCTAGAATAGATGGCAACAAAATGTCTTCATTTTGACAAATCTGCTTCTTCTGACAGAAACCCATTTTGTGTGAGATCTGGGCAGCTCCAGCTGCCACAGCCTGAGCATGCAGGCCTCCCTTGAGAACACCTCCCCCCGCATGGTTGCTGCTAACAGTGGCACAAGGCCCCTCATCATCACTCCCTGCCTTTCCCTTCTGCCCAGCAGGGGCATTGCTAATGGACACAGGTGCCCATGTAGCAGGGTTCAGAAGTAAACCCCAGGCAGGTGATGGCAAAGGGGGCAACTGGAGTTAATCTGCCCCCACTCAGACTCAATGGCTCAACTGTCCTGATGGTTCACCTTTCTTTGGTTTCCGTGCCCTTTCATGCCGCCTCCCCAGAGTCCCTTGCAATACCAGCCCCAGAAAGAAACTCATTGGGCTCAGCTGCCTCTCCTGTACCGGTCTGATCCTGCACACACTGGGTACGTCTGAGCAGCTGCACACCCCTCCCCGCCCCGGGGGCTATGGAGGCTTGGTGCCACTCATGGGAGCTCAGCCCGCTGTCAGATCAGGCCCTCAGTGCTCCAATGGCTACCTCGCACTGCTCACAGCAGCCTTGTTCCATGGTGTTTGTCATCCCACTTGGCCCATGTCTCCAGAAACTAGCTGTCTCTGGCGTGCTCATGGGGGCAATGGACTCCCCAGGTCACATGCCCTGCTCACGCCAAGTAGGTGAGCGTATGTCACTGAGTCTGGTGGCAGAAAGCAGGCAGGCCCTGAGCGTCCTGTGCAGGGGTGCCCCTGTCCGGCTCCCAGTCAGGAGCTGTAGGAACTGCCAGAAAGCACAGGTGGCTGGGGAGCTTTACACTAACGTGCCTGACGGGGCTGTGAGATGGACTTCAGCCTCCAGTCAGTCCCAGGCTTCTTTGCTGAAAATGACATCTGCCTGCTAGGAACTGGCCTGAGTCCCACCAAGCGCATCTCACAAGCAGCCAGCAGGAGGTAGTTTCTTTAAGCCACCACCAGCTGGGTTTGACCCAGCAGTAAAGGGCTCCCCATCTTTCTTCAGAGCCTGCTGGGGAGCTAAATCGTGAGCCTGTCCTTGCTGGTAAAGACCTAGCAGCTGTGCCTCGCTGGCAGCCAGCCCATCTCCCCTGCATGATTTGGTCAATCAAATCCCTCCTATTATGGGCTGGTTTTATCCCTAGTAACATCAGGTGTCTGTGCAATGGGGCAGCCTCTGCAGCTCTGACCTGTACGCACTGTGCTGCACTCCTCTCAGTGCGTTCCTTGGGCAGCTCAGCTCAGCATGCAGATAGTTATCATCGCCTGCTTGCTCTTGGATGTAAAATTCAAGGTGGCTGGAAATTGAAGCCATAAAAAGCATTTTAAACAGTGTTTTCTGTACATGGAGCACTTGGTAGCATGCTTATGTCTCAGTCCTTGCATCTGAAAGAGCCCGCTTTGTAGAGAGATTCAGGCGATGCTGGGCCTGGAGGCTATTACAGATGAGATAGTGTGTCCCAGTGGTTACAGCATGAGACTTTAGAGGATTAGCAAACTGCCACTCACTTAATCTAAATGGCCAAGAAGCCTTAAAACTATTTTAAAGTGCTCCTAAGTCACTTAGGACTACAGCTGGTTGAAAACTTTCCGATGGCACATTTTTCCCATCGGAAAATGACATTTCATCAAAATCAAAACTTTCTGTGGGACTACACTGAGTTAGATGAAATTATGTGTGAGGAAAAAAACTGAACAGAAGCATTTCAATAAGGTCAAAGTGACTATATGTCACAAACTCAAAGGTCGTGCCCACTCTTGGCCACATGCAGTCCCTGGGGGGACCCCCCCTTCAGTGTGACAGCCCTTCTCGAGGGTCCACTGTCTCTCAGAGGTTAAGCCCCCCCACCTCCTGGAACCACACCTCTCTGAGCATTAGCATGCCTGTCTCCCGCCATAGACCCCCTGAGGGAGTCCACTTGCTCTGGATCCCCGGGACCTCCACTCCCAGAGGGAATAATGCGACCCTGTTCTCTAGACCAGAGTGACTCTCAGCCAGCGTAAAACAGGAGGGTTTATTCAGTGTCTGAACACAGCACAGGAAACTCTCAGGGCCCTCAGGTCTGGCCTCCCTCAGCACAGCACATCTAAGTCTCTCCTGCATCCAGGTGGGCTCTGCCTGCTCTCTCTCTCCAGTCCCGAGCCCCCCTGCTTCCCAGCTGGGCAACTGATATCACCTCCCCCAAGTCCTGCCTCTGTCCATTGTCTTCTGTCTAGGTAAATAGGATCGCCTGGGCCTCCTCTCCTCTCTTCCATCCTCTGGCCCCCTCTGGCTGGAACTGGCTCGTTAGGTCACCAGGGTCTTCTCTTCACAGCCCATTGTCCTCCCACTGGCCAGAATCAGCTGTGACTCTTGAGCTGGGCTTCCCAGTCACCAGGTCACCAGTTGCTGGGGTATCCATTCTCTGGACCATTGGCTGGGGTCCCAAGTTCTGTACCCAGTCCTCTGTAACAGCAAACTGCCTCTCCCATCACCTCGTTAAACCAGTAACACCCAGGGAAACTAAGTCCCATCCCCTCTGCATGCAAACCATTGGAAAAAACAAGGAAAAACCAGGAACCCACCCACCCCCCACTTCATCACACTGTGCAGAACAGAACATTTTGATGTGTTTTTCTTTCAGTATGACTTTTCCATTCTAAATGTATTTTATTGTACATTTATTAGTATTTACAAGTAAAAATCCAAGTGGAACATTGGGATTGACCCCAAATGATTTTTTTTTCAAAAATTTCATTTTGATGGAAATTTTGCAAATTTTTGTTTTTGTTCCATTTCAGAAGGAATTTCCCATAGAAAAAGAAATTCTGAATTTTGTACAGTTCTGTGTAGGAGCCTATGTCCCTGCCCTTTAATGGGAAATGGGCCCCACTAGCCCCTCTGTGCCATAATTAGCTGCCTCCAGAGGCATGCAAAGGAATTTAAATTCCACGATTTTTGTTGGGGCACTTTCTGTTCCCCCTCCAGGGCTCGAGGAGCTCGCTTTCTCTGCCAGAGCCCCATGGCTGGAAGGGAACATTCTGTGCCCCTGCAGGCCCCAGGCTGGAGAAGCTGTCAGTTCCCACTGGGGCCTCAGGGCCCAAGAAGTTCTGTGCCCCCACTGATTACTGGGGAGGACCGTGCTCCTACTTGTCCCCTCTTCTGCATGCCCTGACTGCCTCCCAGAACTCATAAAGCCTGAGCCTCATAAAAAGGGCTGAGAGAACCCACTTCGGAGAGGATGTACAGGGAGCAAGCTCCAGGGGGAGACCTCGAGCTAGCATTGTTACCTGTCCAGGTTTTCCCAGCATGACTCCATTTTTGAGGTAGTTGTCCTGGGATATCTGTACGGGTGCTCCGTACACATTCCCAGCTGCCCAGTTCAGTAGGTTCAGGATCACCCCATATGTCCTGGTTTTTGTTTCCTCAGAGGTGGCAGCTTTACCGCTGGTAGGGTTTGCAGGAAGGTCCTTGGGAGAACCTGGAAGATTCCCCAGGGAGGGGAGGCAGAGGGAATCTACTAGGAGGAAAAAGGCCTTCAGGGGAAAGCCTTGTTATTTTAGCTGAGTAAAGGGGGTAGAGTACTGCAGAAGGGACATCAGAGACAGCAGCTTAGGGGTCAGTGCTCTATAACAGAGCCATGAAGGCCCTCCGGTAGTCCATTATGGGGTGAGAGCAGAGCCCAGAAGACAGGCTGAAGAAATAGCCTAAGAGGGGTAGAGGAACCATGTCGTCTGGGTGTTTGTTTGGCCTTTTGCTTTGACTTGTGTTATCCCGGTAGGGGCAGAACTAGAAAGGAGACTATGGAAGCTACAGCATGAAGCAGGTTAAAAGTTAGGTTTCAAGTTGACCCTTTAGGATAGTCAGCCTCTCTGAGGGAAAAAGCCTCCCTGATGGGAATGCCCGGTTCTCCGGGCTTTAAACATTGCCTCACCTGCAAGCTGTTGATACCAGTTTCAGACGTGCATACTTAATGTGTTCGCCACCTAGGCAAAACACACATAACACAGAAGTGTCCTCATTGCCTCAAGTTAACTGCCAGAACAAGAAAGGCTAGAGACTTGCAACTAAAACTCCTCATGGAGAAGTCTCTCAGACCTGTGTCTGAGCTTGAAGCCCAGATCCAGCCTGGACAAGCCTCGCCAACCACTGCTTCTAACAAGGGTCGTTCCTCTACCCGGATTTCTAAACAGCCTGCTAAAAATGTGTCTAAAAAGAAGGCAACTATGCCCCAACACAGGAAACTGCCAAGAAGTGCCATTCTGCAAATGAGCAAACAGCATCGGCACCATCGGCGCTGTTAGTGCCTGGAGCCAAAATAGCGGGACCATCCGGCACTGCTGGTACCGCAAGGGCTAAGGACTCTGAAAGAGCCAGCTCAGACACAGGAGTTAAGAGAAAGTCAAAATCCTATGCCTCGGCACTGACTCAGCCAAAGCCATGATCAACACATAGCGGCGCAGCACTGGTGCAGACTTTGGCTCACTCCTCAAACCCCAATGCACACTCAGTGCACACACCGGCATAGCTACGGTGCCGACATATACACCGACAATCACGCAGTGCAGATCATGCAGACACTGCAGCAGTTCCTACAGCACAAAGATCTCTTAGTCAGATCTATGCCTGACTCTCCCATCCGCAGCACCAGCACATTTGGATCCGAGTTTCCTTGTGACTCTACCACGCTACTCTCCACCCTTTTCAAGTGATGATGCGGACAGTGAGGAAGGACAAATAGATTCTCCTCCACAATCTCCTGCCCACCATGAGCTGACCAAATCAGAACCCCCTTGGGGGGCATATTACACTGATCCCAGATATCTACAGTGGTATGGCCTCCCCTAGTGTCCACCTATGCCTCTCCCACTCCAGTGGGCATACTGGAATCCATGGGCAACATACCCCACACAACAAGGTCTGCCCACCACATCTAGACTCAGGACGCAACAGTTGTCTGCACCTTCAGTGCCTGGACCCTCAGAACTGGCAGGGGAAGGAGAGGAAGAGGAGGAAGAATCCCCAGACCAGGAAGGAGAACCACCTACCCACCTGTCATCATCCTCCCCAGATGACACTGTCATGCCTCCTTCCCCTAATATGGGGCATGATTTCAAACAATTCCAGGACTTATTTAAAAGAGTAGCTAGATCTCTGGACATCTCTCTGGAAGAGGTCCAGGTGACACAAGACAAACTAGTGGACATCTTAAATTCTTCCTCTTTATCCAAAATCGCTTTGCCTATGACTGATGCAATAGTGGAACCTGTCAAGACCATTTGGCAGACCTCTTCAACTGCTTCTCCAATCTGCAAGAGGTCTGACAAAAAATATGATGTGCTAGTGAAGGGCACAGAGTCTCTCTTCTCCCATCTGGCACCCAATTCATTGGTGGTCGATGCAGTACATGAATGTGGCAGATAAGGACTGGAAAAGGCTCGACCTTTTTGGCCACAAGGCTTATTTTTCAACTATACTACACCTCTGCATAGAGAATTATGAGGCCTTGCTGGCAACGTATGATTACAATAACTATATAAAGATTTCTGAAATAATTAACTTTATTTCTGAAGACAAGAAAGAGCAATTTACAGTGCTTGTATCAGAGGGACAACTCATCTCTAGAACAGGCCCTCCAAACTGCACTGGACTTTGCAGACACAGTTTCAAGATCAGTGGCCACTGCAGTGGTGATGACAAGGGACTCATGTCTCCATCTTTCTGGCTTCCCTAGGAAAGTGTAGTCCAGGGTCAAAGACTTACTATTCGAGGGGCCAAACTCTTCACTGAAAAGACTGACCACTCTCTTCACACGCTCAAAGATTCACGGGCAACACTCCAATCTCTGGGGACCTATAAGCCTAGACCCAAGAAAAAACAGAGAAGTTACTATGCCCCTCAATGTTACCACCACACTCCATATTCACAACAATGGCAGTATGAGTCACAGGGTCACTAACAGAGGACGTTGAGGAGATGACACCATACCCCTCTTGCAGCTGCGTCATAGCCATCAACATCCAGGCAACAAATTTGAAGCCTTGGTCGAGGGCCCGAGAGCCCGATGTCTGTCTGTGCTGGAGACCACTACTCTCTCCTGACCATTCAGAGATCACCTAGTTCCATTTTATCCAATGTGGAAAACCATCACATCCGACAGATGGGTGCTAGAAATCATACAAACTGGTAACTCCATTCCCTTTCTTTTCAAACACCCTACCACCCTCCCTCCCTATCCCTCTTCAGAGACCCTTCTCACAAGCATCTACTGTGTCAGGAGGTAATCCACCTCATACATTTAGGAGCAGTAGAACCCATTACAACAAAACACAGAGGCGGGGGGATTTTATTCTCACTATTTTCTCATGAAGAAAAAGTCAGGCAGGTGCAGACCAATACTCAACCTATGGCAACTCAGCAAGTTTGTCAAGACACAGTGTTTCAAGATGGTCACATTAGTCACCATAATCCCAGCACTAGAAATAGGGGAATGGTTCTCAGCCCTCGACTTCCACGATGCATATTTTCATATAACGATAAATCCCTTCCGTTGGAGGTTTCTCTGATTTACTATTGGACAGGAACATTTCCAATACAAGGTTCTTCCTTTCTGTCTATTCACTGCCCCTCGAGTGTTTTTTGAAGTTACTAGCAGTGGTTGCAGCCTAACTCCACAGAAACGGAATCATGATATTCCCGTACTTGGATGACTGCCTGGTGAAAGCACCAACACACAGGATCACACTCCTTATGCGTGGAAGCCACGAGACTCTGGCAATGGTGCATGAGACACAATATTCACATCACAGCATCATACCTACCTGGATGGCAGAACACCACAGTGGATATTCTAAGCAGGCATCGTTTTCAGGATCATGAGTGGAAGCTCAACAACCACATGCCCCTACACATATTCCAGACTCCCAGAGATAGACATCTTTGCAACTGCATAAAATACCATATGCCCTCGGTTTTGCTCCAGGGCAGGTCATCGCACACATTTTCTAGGTGACACCTTTCTCATTGAATGAAATGCTCCCTTCCTATATAACTTCCCTCTCATCCTCCTCCTGACCTAAGTGATCCACAAGATCATGCAGGACAGAACCACAGTAATCCTAAGAGCCCCTGCATGGTCCTGACAAAACTGGTATCCTTACCTTCTTCGGATGGAGGTGCGTCCACCAGTCATGCTCCCTCTTCTGCCTCATCTGTCTCCCAGGACTCAGGTTGTGCCCTGCATCTGGATCAGCAAAGACTTCATCTCAGGGCGTGAATCCTCCATGGCTCAAGGGATCTGAGATGACCTGCTTGGAAGATGTATTAATGAATAGTTGCCGAGCAACTACTCGCCGCACGTACATACTCAAGTGGCATTGATTCGATGCCTGGAGCCAGCAAAAATAGATGGCATCCATTTCAGCCTCTTTACCCGCAATATTAGATTACCTCCTAGAACTTAAAAGGTCAGGCCTATCCATGAGTTCAATAAAACTTCACCTCTCCACTATGACAGCTTTACAGCACAAGGTGGATCAATGTTCTGTTTTTGCCTGCCCACTCACCAAATGTTTCCTCAAAGGCCTCACCAACATCTACCCGGAACTACATGATCCTACTATACCATGGGACCTCAACCTAGTCCTTCGGGCCTTCACTGATTCCCTACTTGAACCCACGGCTAAATGCTCACTACTACACCTTTCCATGAAGGTGGAATTTCTAGTGGCCATTACATCTGCCAGACATGTAGAAGGGCTGAGTGCTTTCATGGCAGACCCCTCATACACTGTCTTTTTTAAAGATAAAGTATCCCTGAGACTGCACCCCAAGTTTTTACCTAAAGTCGTATCAGCCTTTCACTTTAATCAACCCATTTACCTACTGGCATTCTACCCCAAACCCAATAAGGATGGAAGGCAGCCTACACTTCATACTCTTGACATATGGAGGGCATTGGCCTTTTATATAGACAAAACAAGACCATTTTGTAAATAACCCAGACTGTTCGTCTCCATCACTGAACACTCCAAAGGGAGTGCCATATCCAAACAGAGGCTCTCCAAGTGGATCTCTGATTGCATAAAACTATGCTCCCATCAATGTGACTGATAACCCCTATGGGAATTAGCATGCATTCCACCAGAGTCCTATCGACCTCTGTTGCTTTCCCTAACAATATGCCCATCACAGACATCTGTAGGGCTGCAACCTGGGCCTCAGTCCATACCTTTACACAGCACTACATTACAACAGCAGGCAATGTCCGATGCTTCTTTTGGACTCACTGTACTGTCTTCTCTCAAAACTTCAACTCCGAAGCCACCTCCTTCCCCCAGAGAGCACTGTTCTGAAGTCACCTAAAGTGGAGCACCCACAGGAATAGCACTCAAAGAAGAAGAGAAAGTTACTCACCTTGCGCAGTAACGTAGGTTCTTCCAGATGTGTGTCCCTATGGGTGCTCCCCTACCCTTCCTCCTCCCCTCTACTTCAGAGTTTATTACTTAGTCTCCATGGTAGAGAAGGAACAGAGGGGATGATGGTCGCACAGTGCCAGTTAACAGCCTGACTCAACGCAAGACGGGGACCGCGTATGTACGACCCAACCAGGCACTGCTACCAAAAATCTCCAATTACAAGTGCAGGGGCCCACAAACACCTAAAGTGAAGCACCCATAGGGACATACATCTCAAAGAACCACAAGGTGAGTAACTTTCTCTTCTCCCAAAATTCATTGGATCCTAGAGCAGCTCAGCTCACTGCAGTGCTAAGAAGCATGGGATGTCCCCAGAAGTCCCGGTGATGCACAGGGGAGCTCAGCACCAGTGAGGGCACAGTAACCCAGACAGAGCTTTGCAGTGGCTGCTCACTCATAGGCTAGGCCAACCTAGGAGCAGATCACCAAGTTAACCCTGCAATGAAGGGGCTATCTACAGACAGTGAATGTTGGCTCTTTGACATCCATGCCATGTGATCAGCAATTTAAGTCACATAGTATTTTTCTGATTGGATTAGTTACCTTTTTAGAAACAAGAGTATAGTGAATAACAGTGAATGGGGAATACTGGTTAGTGCCTGAGACACTTCCTGACTGGAGCAATCAGATGAAGGCTTGACTGTGAAACTTCCACAAGTTGTAAATATTTTCATGAAGGCCTGATGACAACCTGCATATCCTGGAGCACCAATTAATTCCTTGAATAACTGTGAACTGGACTTCCCACTTATGCACTACCAGTATTTGTTCGCCAGTGTTTATATGACCAGCTCTAGGCCTGAGGCACATTTCCGAACCCCAGTTCAGATGGGAAGAGGCATGTGCCATGCTACAATCCAAGTCCATTCCCATCATTGTAAGCATATTGGAGTCTGCTGGAGGCTTCAGTTTGTTTTCTGCTACTGTGTAAGTCAGATTCCACCAACAGGAGAAAATAAATTAAACTTTGGCTGAGAGCCAGTGGCGGCTCCAGGCCTCAGCATGCCAAGCGCATGCTTGGGGCGGGAAACCGAGGGGGGCGCTCTGCCGGTGCCGCGAGGGCGGCAAGCAGGCTGCCGTGCTTAGGGCAGCAAAATTCCTAGAGCCGCCTCCGCTGAGAGCAAAAGGCAAGATGTTCAGTGTCTTGTGTCACTGGGAGAGCCTGTAATATCTGCTGTAAGCATTTGTGCACACCTGGCTATGGAAATCAGAGATTAAAAAAAATAATAATCAAAGGAGAGATTGTACCAGCTGCTTCCTTGACTTGTCTTTCAAGCTTTTGATGGTGCTTAAGAATTTTAAATAATGTCTGTGTGTGAAAGGTAGTAATTACTCTGCTGTATATTGATGCATTTAATTCTGTAGGTGCTGAGAGGAATGGATTCTCTTATTTAATAGCAACTTGTTGCCTTTTGTTTAGAGAGACTCATTTTGTGTACACATTCCAATCAATGCTAGAGCACCTATAAATAAATAGCAATAGCTGTCACTTAACACAGCATGCCTCATATATCTGATCACATATTTTATATACCACATGGATGTTAATACATATTATCAACCATAATGCATGGAAATTAGATTGCTTCTCCCCCACCATTAGCTCTAAAGCATGAAAGAGTGAGGCATGTTTTTATGAGCTTTCATTTTATGTTAGTGTCTCCCTTTCCCCCTCCCTGCCCTGCCCTCAGTCCCACTGTGCCTTCACTGAACATGCAGTGTGTGACCGTGATATAAATTGTTGAGAAGTGAAATTGAGAGATTGGCCACCAGGTACTGTGAATTATGAGATGCTGGGAGCTCTGTTTGTACAGGACATACTGCAGCGTGGCCAAGCAGTAAGTTAAGGAGGCTGTGGGTTTTTTCTTTGTAATGACATAACCCCGACTGTGTTATGTATAAAAGATCTCATGAGTTATTTGGTCATTTCGGGATAGATGCTGATCTCAGTAATGTTAGGGTAAATCAAGGATGGATGCAGTGCAATTAGGCCACTGGAACAGAGACCAGAGTTTGGCCAGTTGCCTTTGAAACTTAAGGAAATGGCTTATTTTTAGTAAAGGGAACCCAAGTGAGTCAGAGGAGAATCTCGATTAGCTTTTGTGATGTGGTTCTTCAACTTGGAGCTCAGGGTGGTCACTGCCTTGATAAGTCTGATCATCATCCTTAGGCTGTATCATGAGGATGTGCCCATATCAGGCTGCTCATCCCTCCCTTGTCACAAAATGCTACAGGATTCTAGAGTTAATCCCAACCTCTTATAGAGCTTTCTCAGCAGCAGCTCTCATAGCACTTCCCAGTCTCTAATGGCCTTCTGGCCCCAAGGGCTTCAGCTGGCAATAGTGTTGCTGGAGCAGTTTGGGTTCTCATTCTAGGACAGCAATGCCTAGCAGCCCATCCTCCCAGACCTCCCCCCACCTAGCCAGGGTCTAAGCAGGACACCCATTCTCACTTAGCAGCACGGGACAGTCATGATCCCCTGACA
Organism: Gopherus evgoodei; assembly: GCF_007399415.2. Taxonomy (NCBI): domain Eukaryota; kingdom Metazoa; phylum Chordata; order Testudines; family Testudinidae; genus Gopherus; species Gopherus evgoodei. The sequence goes on along the minus strand of NC_044331.1, from coordinate 46,313,286 downwards.
TCCATTAATAACCTATCCCCACCCCCCAGGCTAGGGAGCCCTGCTCTAGGATCAATTTTTTCTGGCAGTGATTTCAGCATCTCAGTGAGGAAGAGGAGCAGTGCTGGGAGTAATTGGCACAAGGAATCAGAGCTTGTATGAGCAGAAATAGTACTGCTGCCTTTTTGCTCTCCTAGCAGAGATTGGGACGAATCTGAAGCATTTGATTTACCCTTCCCCCATGGTGCAGGAATCCAAGGCTGATACCCCTGCACTCACGCACCACCATTGGCCTAACCCTCCTGTGCTGTTTTCCTCTGAAACTCCCAGAGCCCTAAAGCTGGAGAGTTTCAGTTCAAAAGCTCTTGTTTACGTTTTTAGCATTAACTATTATACAGATGACAAGAGTATCCAGATTACAAATGTCCAGTCCTTTTTTGAATCCTGCTAAGCTCTTGGTCTCAGTAATATCTTGTGGCAAGGAGTTCAATAGGCTATTGAATTCAGTTATACTTGAATAAGGAATTAATTTGAGGAAATGCTTCCTGGCTGGAAGCTGGACTCCAGCTCTGGCTCCACAATGCAAGGGTGCCTGCAGTGCAAGGACCATGGGCCATGATCCGGTTAACTCCTCCGTAAGGGGAAAGTTGTAGATCAAGAGTTAGGCAGGTCCCAGCAAGGCAAGAAGATAGACTACAAAACTTGGGCATTGTCTCAGTATAACAGCTTCCATGATGCCTTGACTAAGATGAATGGGGGAGGTCCTACCTAGACCTATTGTTTCAGGCTCTCTGCAGACTCAGGCAGGCATAGACTTATTGGCTATACCCAGTCAGTATGTTCAAGATGATTTCCAGGCCCCTAAAGGCTAGGAATAGAATTCTGGGGTAAATGAAAGCTGATATCTAGAGAGCAAATCTGCATCCAGGATGGGAACTTCATGGCAAAGCCCCCTGCCAAGGAAATGCAGAGCATACCTGCTTATGCCATGTGCACTTTGCTCACCTCAACAGAGGAGTGAGCGGGGGGGAGTACAGGGAGAGATGAGAACGTCGCCAAGGCCTTCCTGTCCTTCCTCCCACATAGTCACTGTGGAGAGGATCTAGAGCAGAGATCGGCAACTTTTGCCACATGGCCCATCAGGGTAAGCCCCCTGGCAGGCTGGGCTGGTTTGTTTACTTGCCATGTCCTCAGGTTCAGCCAATCATGGCTCCCACTGGCTGTGGTTCGCCTTCCCAGGTCAATGGGGGCTGCAGGAAGTGGCGTGGGCCAAGGGATTTGCTGGCCACTGCTTCCCGCAGCCCCCATTGGCCTGGAGCAGTGAACTGTGGCCAGTGGGAGCCATGATTGGCAGAACCTGCTGATACGGCAGGTAAACAAACTGGCCAGGCCCACCAGGGGGCTTACCCTGGCGGGCCACATGCCGGAGGATCCCGATCCCTGATCTAGAGCCAGTGCTCAGAGTGGGGAGAGGAGTCCAAGTCCACCCCTCAGTGGTTGCACCCATTATTAGTCCTCAAGGCCTCATCTGTGCATACACCTAGTGTGAGATGGTCCCTGCCCCCATGAGCTTACAGTCCAGGCATGGGCAGGGAAACAGAAGCACCGAAAGCAACTTGCCCCAGGACACCCAGCAGATCCAAGACTAGAACTACTGATTTCCCATCCCGTGCTCTCACCCCTACCCCATCCTGCCACACCACATCTAGCCAACCTGACATACTCACCCCCACCCTAAGACACAGCCTGGCAGCCCCGTGGAATTCACGCTCCCAACACCGCTGAGCCTCACTGGGCTGCAGTGGCAGGAAAGACCCTGGCTCTAGTGGTTGTGGAAGTTCCAGGATGCCCAGCAGCTGTGCATGCCACTCATGTCCCTGCACAGCCTACCAGGTGACGGAGACCTTGCTAGGGTGACCAGACAGCAAGTGTGAAAAATCAGGACAGGTGGTGGGGGTAATAGGCACCTATATAAGACAAAGCCCCAAATATCAGGGCTGTCCCTATAAAATTGGGACATCTGTTCACTCTAGACCTCGCTCCTTCTGATTTTAGCCAGTGTGCACAACACAGCAAGCCATGGCAATACTGTAGACAGGTACATAAAGCAACTCCAGACTCATTGGGTGATGGCTGCCAAGGAGCTGTCTGAACAGAGGAGAGCGGTACGTGCTGATGCCCCCTCTCTTTGCTGGTTCCCTATTCCCCAAAAACTTTCAGCAGGGAGAGCGACTTCAAAAAACCAAGCTTCAAATGGCCAGTCAGCAAAATGCCAGGTGCAGAAGCTCACCTGCAATCTGGCAGGGGGACTCCTGAATAAGGATGTGCCAAGGTATTAAATAGAGAGAAACAAACTCCAGGTGCACTTTCTGTTGCTGTGGCTAGCAGTTGCCCTGCCTCTTTGACTTTCATCTGACACCACTTCCACATGGGCCTGCCCACCCAGGAGTGAAAAAGCAGCCCTTTAGCAGAGCTCTGTCGCTCTCCCACACATGCCGTACGGCCAGAATCTTTGCTGTAATAGAATCAAGGGCTGGCTGACTGGAAATGCTCTGCAGAGAGCTAATAAAATATGCCTGGCAGGTGGGATTTAGCCTGGGTTGGTGGAGAAGGGAAGTTGTTACTCCCTTCGGTGACCTTGGGTGCAAAGAGCTTGTTCAGTTGCAGGCCAGTCCCCAATGGGCAGGTTGCCAGCAATCCCTCTAGGTTCAGAATGATCTCATTCACAGGTTTTATTTTTTATGGGTCCTTTAGTGACTGAGGAGTCTGATCCTTGAGCTGCAAACTCAGCAGGCATTGCAGGTGGTCCTGGAAGTCAGGGTTGGGCCATGACTGCTGCGTGACGGTTGTCTCTCCTTTCTTCTCTGTTTTTTTTCTGTAACAGAGCAAGGCAATTTTTCTCAAAAGTGGATGTTCCTTCTCTGACAAGTCTTTGCCAGTTATCCCTATCCTGGGCTATGGTATCCCAGTGTGCGGTGTTGATGCCACATCTCTTGAAGTTTATCTTGAGGGTGTCTTTAAAGCCTTTTTTTGGCCTCTCAATTTCCTTTCTCCTTTGGTGACTTGGGTGTACAGCAGTTGTTTTGTTAAGCGTGCATCACCTGCTCCACCTCAGCTGGTACTGGATAATCCAGGCCTCAACACTGAAAACGTTGGCCTCTGTGAAGAGCAGAGCTATCCCTAGAGTACGGCGAATCGAGGCGACTTCCCAGGGCCCCATGCTTTGGGAGGCCCCATGCTTCATGAAGAGATGGGCTGGGAGATGAGGCAGGGGGGCAGGGGAACCCCCACCAACAACCTCTCCCTCCCTCCAGTGCCTTCTGCCCACTGGCGGGCCTCACCGATCAGCACCTCCCCCTCCCTCCCAGCACCTACCACCGATCAGTTGTTTCTCAGCATCTGGAGGCACTGGGGAGAAGGGGAGAGGAGCAAGGGTGCAGCACGCTCGGAGGAGGGGGTGGAACTGGGTGGGAAGGAGGCAGGACAGGGCCTTGGGGAAGGGATGGAGTGGGGTTAGAGCCTGGGCGGAGCTTGGGGAGCACTTCCCAGCAGATAGAAACTTAGCACCTATGTCCTGGGTCCTGCACCCCCCTAGGTACAGCCCTGGTGAGGACACTGACATTAGTGTGATGATCCTTCCACTTTGTGTTGAGGATCTTCTGAAGAAAGTGCTGGTGCTGGCATTCCCAGTTTTTCAGGTGTTGTCTGTAGGTCACCCAAATCTCACAACCAGAGTTGGGATTACCACTGTTTTATAAATGAAAACTAGAATGTGTGTTGTGATTGTTGAGCACCTGGTAAGACAGTCTGCCAAAGGCAAGGTTGGCACAGCAGATTCTGTACCTAATCTCGATGTCTATGTCTGCCCTCTGTGAGAGATGGCTGCCAAGATAGGCAAAGTATTCTACATTTTCCAGTTCTTCTTTGTCAAAGTAGATCTTCCTTGCTGGGTCTGATGATTGACTGCGAGCTGGCTGGTGGAGAACTTTTGTTTTGCTAATGTTCAGAGTTAGCACTAGGCTTTTGTAAGCTTCAGAGAACCAATTAAGGGCTGTTTGTAGATCCTCCTTTGAGTGTGCAACTACAGCACATCTGTGTACTGGAGTCTAGTTATTGTTGCTGGAATGGAGATGAAAACAGTTGAAGTGGTTGCTGTCAGTCTGATATTGGATGCTAATGCCCTGTGGTGGATGGTCTTGGGTTAACATTTTCAATGGGCAGGTGACCCCACCACAAAACTCAGATGGCGTGAGGGGTGAAAGTAAGCTGGTATGGGCCGGTACAGCATACAGTTAAAAAGTGACTGCCGGTATCAGCCCATACTCAGCTGACGTTAAAGCGCTGGCACGGCAGCGCTTTAACGTCGTTGCCACTTTTGCCCCCACCCTGGCCGTGATTTAAAAGGGTCTGGGGCTCCAGTGACAGTCCCTTCTGGGACTAGAGCCAGCCCCTGTACCAATAGGTGTTTAATGTTACTTTCATCTCATCATTCAGACATGCCAGAGAGACCAAGGACTGAATGGCCCCGGAGAGCCTGTCCTACCACATTCGATAGACGGGGCATTGGCTGGCCACTAGAAGGAAACTTGCATGGCTTCTGCCCACGTTGCAGGTGTGTGATGGATAAAGAGAGAACTTGACTCTCCAGGACCCTCCATGTGATGTTCTTCACCAGCAGAAGGTTACTAGCATTTTTGCATTTTCATCCCTGGGTTGTGGGTGAGGAACTAGTATTTTACCCTATGAAATGTTACAGGGTAGCATCAATTGTGGGCAAACTTTTATGGTTTGGGTGTTCCTCTGAGTCTCCGCAGACTCTCTTGAGTCTGCCACACCAGGCTGGACTGGGGAGATGATCTGGTATTTTCTTCTGGAGCGGATGTGCCAGACTGGATCCAAGCAGGGGTTCATCTAGGCTAGTTCCAATGACCAGCCTCAGCTGCTTTGGAGAAAGAAACCCTTCAGTAGGCAGCTATGGGGTAACCTGCCCCCTGGAAAGCTTCCCGTAACTCGCAGCAATTTGCCATCAGTTTATGCCCCAGAGCAGGAAGGTATTAGATCCCTACTATATTTGCTATTCTAACTTTAGATAGTCTTATTAGCCACATACAAGTCTAACTCTTTTCCATATGTTACAAAGCTCTTTGTGTCCCCCATATCTTGGGACAGTGAGCTCCACAGGCTAACTGTGAGCTGTGTGAAAAAAACATTTCCTTAGAGAAGCAGTCTCCCTCACGCTATGTCAGCCCACTTCTAGGTATGCGTTACATGTCCCCCTTGGGGCCTGAGCCAAAGAGAATGGGAATCTCTTAGAGCTCCCAGCTACAGCTTCTGCTCCTTTTGCTTAAGTGGTTGAGACTCATGTTTGTGCCCTGGTTCAGCCCACACTCGTGACCAAGATACGGTTATTTCATAGACTAAAGCTAGAATGGACTGTCAGATTACACAGTCAGAGCTCCTTCATCAAAAGGCAATTCCATTTCTCTAGGGAGCCCAAGTACTTTAGTTGGACTGAACCAGTTCAGTCCTCAGGGCTGACGAGAGAGGTGGGGAAGCTGATATGTATCCCTACCATGTATCCCTGGTAACGTGCCCCTCTAGCTGACAAAACTTCAGGCAGCCCCCCATCCCCTCTCCCAGGGCCTTGCATTCCCCGGGCCTGGCTCACCCTTTCAAGCCTCTGCAGCTGAGGAGCCAGAGGGGCTTCTCTCTCACGGTGATACCTCATCCCCCTGCCCTGCTGTTCCTTCAAACAGCAGGAAAAGCTGCTTTCTGAGCAGCTATGGGCATGAGTGGCAAAATGTGGCTCTGAATTTCAAATGGAGGGGCTGGGAGTTGGATCAGTCTCATCTCAAAGATAGAGGCCTGATCCAAGTCTGGATTTCAAACACCCTTTCCAAGTGTCTGGACCTTGGCTTTGTGTCAAGCTCTAGTTCTGAGGGGAAATATCAACATCACAGCCAAGTCCCAATTGTCTGCTCCCAGGGACCACAGGGCAGGCTGGGGAAACTGAAGCCCAGTTCATCCTGGCCCACTTTGCTTGTTCTTGCAGGGGAAATCCTGGGGCGAGGTGGGGGTTGGAGGGCACAGAAGGGGGCGTGGACTGGGGTGGTCCTGCACTTCACCAATTCAGTGCTCCGGCAAAGCCCCCAGGGTGACCTGAATCTGAGATACAGCTCAGGGCTGCACTGGGGACTGGCACAAATTGCACCCCATCTCTCTCTGGTCGGGTGCATCTGGCTATTGGGGTCAAAACTGGATGCAGGGGCAGGCGGCCCAGGAGACCACCTGGGGGCACCGGGCTCAGGGTGCTGTTTTTGTTATTAGTGACAAAAGGGACAATAGAAGGTGTGAAGTAACATATTTTGGGTATTCCATATGTGGATTCATTTTTCACTCACCTCCTAGAATGTTCTGGACCTTTGTAGGATCTCATGGAACATTCCAGACTCTCTGAGAACTAAATTTTCCTTGAACCTCCTAGAATGCTGTCGCCATGCCCTCGTGGGCAGATAAGGGTGGGGCGTCGCCATTCAGTCAGCAAGATATAAGAATGAAGTGAAGTGAGACTCCAGCTGTGATATTGTGAATCTTGTTTTATTGTGCAGCTGTGAAAGTATACTTGTGTTTTACGACTCACAGAGTGTAAATAGCAACTAATAAAGAACATATTTAATGAGACACCACAGATATTTATCGAACCCTTGCCTATGCAACAATATAAAAGAAATACTGTTACTTCTTTTGCCATGCTTAGCACATAATGTTTGATGACTTTCTAAGACTGTGGAACATAGATTTTTGCATTCCCTAATACTGTCTGTTTTCCCCCAAAGAACCCTTCAGGAAGCAAAAAGCTAAAGGACTAGAGTTAATATTCTAAGGCTGTCACCTACCGTAACAATATTTAATACTGGTCCATCCAGTGTTGGCACACCATTCAATTTCTTGATGTTAGTACATTTCAGTTATTCTTAAAATGTAAAAGTTTCTATAAGCTTAGAGGAAACAAAAAAAAATTTACTTATATGGCATGACTAAATACAGATTTACAGATCCTAGTGTACAAATTTATCCTCTTATATGACAGGGATAAATCATGGGTCCAAACCCCAAATAAATCGATTTTATCCTGTATAAAGCTTAGACAGGGTAAACTCATAAATTGTTCGCCCTCCATAACACTGATAGAGAGAGATGCACAGCTGTTTGCCCCTCCCCACCCAGATATTAATACATACTCTAGGTAAATTAATAAGTACAAAGTTTTGTTATTAAATACAGAAAATAGGATTTAAGTGGTTCCAAGTAGTAACAGACAGAACAAAGTGAATTACCAAGCAAAATAAAATAGAACACGCATGTCTATGTCTAAGAAATTGAGTACAGATAAAAACCTCACCCAGTAAGCTTCCTTTTACAGACTACTCTCCTTCTAGTATGGGTCCAGCAATCACTCACACCCCCTGTAGTTACTGTACTTTGTTCCAGTTCCTTTCAGGTATCCTTGGGGGTGGAGAGGCTCCTTCTCTTTAGCCAGCTGAAGACAAAATGGAAGGGTCTCCCACCAGCTTAAATAGACTTTCTCTTGAGGGTGGAGACCCCCTCCTCTCTCCTATGCAAACTCCAGCTTCAAGATGGAGTTTTGGAGTCACATGGGCAAGCCACATGTCCATGCATAACTCAAATTTTACCAACCAAGCTACATTCCTGGGAAGGCTCAGATGTGGATTGGCATCTTTAAGTTCATTGTTGGTTTAAGTGTTTTTTGATTGGGCACTTAATTTGCACTTTTCTCAAGAAACTGACCAAATGCTCTACTAGGCTAGTTAAAATCAAGCCAGTACACAGACAATGGTCATAACTTTGAATACAAAAATGATACTTGCATACAAATAGGATGAATACATTCAGTAGATCATAACCTTTATACGTAGATATGCTACATGGCATATGTTGCCTAAAACATATTCCAGTACGATCATATACAATCATAAGCATATTCCATTAAGCCTTATGGGGGGCACCTCTGCAATATCACTGTAAATCTGTGGCCTGCATTATACAGAAAGGCAGAGCCGATGACTTAAAGGTCCCTCAGTAGGCATGGACAGGAAGGTTTCATGTGCTGCCCTCTTCCCTTGCCCTGGCTCTGCAGCTCCCATTAACCAATGGGAGCTGTGGGAGCAGCATCTAAGGGCACAGGCAGCACACAGAGCCCCCTGGATGTGCCTCTGCCTAGGAGCTGGATATGCCAGCTGTTTCCAGGAGTCACCTGAGGTAAGTGCCGCCCAGCCGGAGCCCACACCCCAAATCTCCTCCTGCACCAGAACCCCCTTCTCCAGGTCAGAACCCCCTCACACACCCAAACTCCCTCATGGAGCCCACACCCCCTCCTGAACCCATGCCCCATGCCCCAACCCGGATCCCCCTTCTGCACCCCAAACCCCTCATCCCTGGCCCCACCCCAGAGTCTGCACCCTCAGCCATAGCCCTCAACCCCTCCCACACCCCAAAACCCCTGCCCCAGCCCGGTAAAAGTGAGTGAGGGTGGGAGACAGGAAGTGACAGAGGGAGTGGGGATGGAGTGAGCAGGGGTGAGACCTTGCAGATGGGGCATGGCAGGGGTAGGGCCTGGGGGGAGGGGAAGGGCAGTGGGTGGGGCAAGGGTGTTGGTTTTTTTGTGATTAGAAAGTTGGCAACCCTAGCATAAGAACTTAGTAACATAAGAAGGGCCATTCAAACCAAACCAAAGGTCCATCATGCTCAGTATTCTGGCCTCTGACAGTAGCCAATGCAAGTGCCTCAAAGGGAATGAACAGATAGGTTATCATCAAGTGATCCATGCCCTGTTACCCAATCCCAGCTTCTGGCAAACAGAGGATAGGGTCAACATTCCTGACCACCCTGGCTAATAGCCATTGATGGACCTATCTTCCATGAATCTATCTAGCTCCCTTTTGAACCCCGTTATAATATTGGCCTTCACTATACCCTCTGGCAAGGAGTTCCAGAGGTTGGCAGTGCGTTGCATGAAAAAATGCTTAATTGTGTTTGTTTTAAACCTGCTGCCTATTCATTTCATTCGGTGGCCCCTTGTTCTTGTATTATGAGAAGAAGTAAATTACACTTCCTTATTTACTTTCTCTATACCACTCATGATTTTATAGACCTCTATCATATCCCCCCTCAGTCGCCTCTTTTCCTAGCTGAAAAGTCCCAGTCTCATTCATCTCTCCTCATACGGAAGACGTTCTATACCCTAATCATTTTTGTTGCGCTTTTCTGAACCTTTTCCAATTCCAATACATCTTTTCTGAGATGGGGCAACCACATCTGCATGCAGTATTCAAAGTGTGGGCATACCATGGATTTAAATAGAGGCAATATGATATTTTCTGTCTTATTATTTATCCCTTTCTTAATGATTCCCAACATTCTGTTCACTTTTTTGACTGCCGCTGCACATTGAGTGGATGATTTCAGAGAACTATCCACAATGAGACCAATATCTCTTTCTTGAGTGGTAACAGCTAATTTAGACTTCATCATTGTATATGTATAGTTAAGATTATGTTTTTCAATGTGCATTACTTTGCATTTATCAACACTAAATTTCATCTGCCATTTGTTTCCCAGTCACCCAGTTTTGTGAAATCCTTTTGTAGCTCTTTGCAGTCTGCCTGGGACTTAACTATCTTGAGTAGTTTTGTATCATCTGCAAATTTTGCCACCTCACTGTTTACCCCTTTTTCCAGATTGTTTATAAATATGTTAAATAGGACTGTGTCCAGTACAGATCCCTGAGGGACACCACTATTTACCTCTCTCCATTCTGAAAACTGACCATTTATTCCTACCCTTTGTTTCCTATCTTTTAACCAGTTACCAATCCATGAAAGAACATTCCCTCTTATCCCGGACTGCTTATTTTGCTTAAGAGCCTTTGGTGAGGGACCTTGTCGAAGGCTTTCTGAAAATCTAAATATATTATATCCACTGGATCTCCTTTGTCTGCATGCTTGTTGACTCCCTCAAAGAATTCTAGTAGATTAGTGAGGCATGATTTCCCTTTACAAAAACCATGTTGACTATTTCCCAACAAATTATGTTCATCTATGTGTCTGATAATTTTGTTCTTTATGATAGTTTCAAGCAATTTGCTCAGTACTGACGTAAGGCTTACTGGCCTGTAGTTGCCAGGATCACCTCTGGAGACCTTTTTAAAAATTGGCATCACATTAGCTATCCTCCAGTCATTTGGTATAGAAGCTGATTTAAATGATAGATTACAGATGACAGTTAGTAGTCCTGCAATTTCACATTTGAGTTCCTTCAGAACTCTAGCCTCAGTGTAGAAATTCACTCCAGCAACAGAAGGGGTTTTCTTGTCTCTGCAGTAAATCTACCTCCCCAAGAGACTGTAGCGAGGTTCTTCCATTGAGGTAGCACTGGCTACGCTGGGTGTTAGGTCACTCAGGAATGTGGATTTTTCATGCCCTGAATGATGTGGCTGGGTCAACCTCACTTTGCCGCGTAGGTCTGGCTTCAGTGATGCGAGGATGGGCAAAAGCCAGATGCTGGTGTAATGTCTGAGTTAGGTGCCAGTAGGACTCAGATGGATGCAAACAAACAGCAAACTCTGCAGCTCCTGTCTCGTCCTGCATGGACAATCTGCAGTGAAGTGTGTGGTAGATAACAAGGCCCACAGCTAACTGAGGCCATCAGGCTGACAACCAGTGGAGGAGAGCTGTGAATGTAGAGAACGACCTTTCCCAGGAGCTGGATCTAGACAATGGAACACACCCCCGACAAAGAGAATGGCCATGGGCCTGCTTGCCCTCAGAACTACATGCCCTGGTGGTCTCCTCCTCAACATTAGCTTCCCCATAATATGTTATTTATGCATAGCCACCAATACACGACACCCCATCACAGGGATATGCAACTCATACACCACAGACAAACAACACACACCAGACATGCATAACACACCCAGTGACACACATACACAGCTCACTCACTCACTTGCCCATGCAAACAAAGTGTTATAAATTGATCAAGTTATTTTTCCTACAACCTGGAAGGAAGGAAGGGAAACATTATACTTGGGTCTGTTTTATATACTGTGCTGATGGGACTAGATAGATAGATAGATGTAGGTGGGGATAAATAGATAGTACCAGGCTTGTGGCAAGAGTTTTTGACTCAGAAAGTTTGCACTTGCATAACCCTAAAACTTCTGCATCTGGGCCTTCAAACTTGATTTGTAGCTCTCACTTAGACCTGCAAGGTACAGACATGTTTACAAAACATTGGTCTAACAGTTTCCACTTTACAAAGGATTAAATCACTTGCATTCTCAGCAAATGGGTTTTAGCTCATAAAAAGTGGCTGCCATTTTCTTCTGAGCATGCCCAATGGTGCATTTCAAACATTTATAGCTTAGTTATATGCACATTCTTTTCATGGGAAGCTATTTACATGCTAGCTTTTACAGTATAGCTCATTCTGAATTGTTCCCAGCAAAAATCAGTTACAACAATATTTCTTTATAGTGGAAATTTCCCATCCCCCCATGACTCCAAAATGGCAAGGTAGATTTCACTCAGACTGTCCCAACATGTTCATCCTGGGGAAGAGACAGAGGATAGAAAGTTTGGGAGCAAAAGCTAAATGTTTCTGAAAGTTATGAATGACTGACAGGAATGGCTTAGACTGGAAGCTGGTTTGGGACCTTGTTTGTAGCAGGTGTAATAGGCTGTTCATTTAGCACATTTCTACCTTAACATTCTCAAGCCAGATCCTCAGCTGGTGCATTGGCATAGCCTCATTGGAGCACTCAGAGTTACACCAGCTAAGGTGTTTGGCTTCATACCCTACCAGATACTCAGGTAGGGAAGATCTAACTTGCTAACTGAAGTGCCTACAGGTCATTGGGTAGGTCAGTCACAGATACAGATGTGATCAGTGGTTGGTTCTGCAGAGGTTCCTCAGCAGTCTATATGAGTTGCGCTAAAGAAGGTTTTCTGATGCATTACAGATCTTGCAGGGGCCATTAGCCCAGCTGTGTTTATCAGCTGAGGAACTCAATTTCTCCTTTGCATCCTTTCATCAGGAAGCCCAATTCCATGGATACCAGAGCCTGCATCTTCAATCAGTGTGCAGGGCTTCAGGGCCCAGAGATACTCCAGGCTTTGCTTTTAAATCAACAACTGAAAAGGGGTGAATTATAAGCTAACAGAAACTCAAGGTAACCCATACTAGTTAAGAATCCAAACGGAGTATGTTCACTGCACACAGACCCTACCAACATTTGAAAGCTACAAATAAAGGTGAGGGGAGTGGAAACTGGGGACCAACCTTGAAAGTTCACTCCAGTATGTCAGACTATGAAAGCTGCTGTTTTTGCTAACAATTAGGAATCATCTCCAGGTAGGATTGGGACACTTGAATAGTAGCTGTATGTTTGCCTGTTTTTCCTTTAAGTGAAACCTCCAATGTTCTAGAAAAGAAATTCTAGTACTTCAGTCTAGACTAAATGAGCATGGGCTTTGCTATGGCAGATCAGAGCACGAGCTTGTCTGGTCTGGCGGCCTGGCCTCCAGCCTTGGCCAGTACCTGATGCTTTACTGGAGGGAGAATACCCAAGCACCTCCCCACGGAGGTACTGGGGCCAGCTGGACAATGCCTTTACTACATGGATTTCAGAGATGCTGACCCCTCATAGCTCCCCCGACTTTAGCGCCAGGGTGGTCAGTACCTTTGAAGATCAGACCCCAGACATCCCTTTCCTTCAGCAGTTTCTTCTCATGACTGTGCATGTGGAATGCCCTCCTCTTCCAGGGCAGCAGTGTCTAGAACTGACCAGAGAGGGCAGTTTTCTCCAAGGAGTATTTGCACATGTAAATTACATAGCAGGGGGCTTTTCTGTGTGTTTGGGAGAGAGGAAATGGAGATGAGAACCACAAATACCCCCTGTTTCGTGAACATGGATTTTTTCACTGGGGTAAGAATTTGTTTTCTGCAGCAATTCCTGTCCTGGTTTGTCCTACATGGGTCAGGATGACAGACTTCAATCCTTGGCATTGCTATTTTTGCTTTCGGGGCTTTGTGCAGCTGTATCAGCTGATCTTGCTACATCTCACATACTAAACAGGTTTGGTGCTGGTCTGAGTGTAGCTGGGAGGGTCCAATGATAATCAAGGGGTGCTGTTGGAGATGATGTAGGTGGTGTTCTTCCTTTTGTGTCTACATTGACCTAATACCCTGTGATGGGATGTACTTGTCCCACACTGGAGGGATGGAGTTAAGGTATCATTCTTGGCAGAAAAAGCCTTGCCCCCTCGACCCTGCTGGGCATGCTCCAATTGCTGCTGCAGTACAAAAGTGAGCAGCCTAGCTCATTCTGGGCTGACCCCTGAGGAGGAAAGACATACCTTACCAGCTCCAGCCGAGGAGCAGCTGGGATCCTGGACTAGGGAGCAGGAGACACTGAGGGCGCCCCAGGAAGATTGCAGTCATTGCCCAAGGAGCCCATAGACTCTGAAGATACCCTGACTTCAGCAGCAGGAGTCAGGAAGGAAGAAAGTAGCCCAGGGAGGGACTAGCCAGTGTCCCTGCAGCAGTCGGTGTGTTGCAGGCAGATTCACTGCTGACTTAGTGGTGAACCAATTTGCCACCTCCAGGGTTTTGGCCTGGGACCCAGTGAAGCAGGGAGGGGCCAGGTCCTCCTACTCCAGCTGCCCCCTTTGGGGGGCAGCCCATCAAACCCCCTCCTACTGACTCTGGCCATTGGGCCGCGCTTCCATGCAGTCCAGAGAAGACCTACTGACTGTCCTGCCATGCAGTCCTGAAGTTGAGGGCAGCCATATTGACTTTAACCATGGATCTACCACACCCTTGCCCCACCCAGTGGATGATGGGGTGTACTTGCCCTGTGACATACCCCAGGGTGGTGCTAAGGCCCTGTGTTGCTGGGGTGCTGTCTTTCCAGTGAGACATAAAACCAAGACCCTCAGCAAGGGGGACATAAAAGACCCCGTGTCCCTTTTTGCACAAGGAGGAATGTTAAACAGCTGCCTGGCCAAATTCCAACTATAGTCTACAGTACCAAAAATTCCTTCTCACCATTTCAACTGGATAGAGTATTCTTCTTACTGCCCTCAGCCGTTGCCCAGTGTGGCTGTGTGCTGCTCAACATCTGCTGTGTTCCGCTCCAGAAGTGGCTGAACAAACTCACTCACGTTTACCCAGAGGGATAGAGCAGCACTGATATACATCAGTGGGGAGCTGGCCTGGAATCTGCAGTGATCTCAGGATGAAAGGCACTGTGTAAATGTCAGCTCATATAATTAATTTCCATCGGACCTTCAAAAGATGAAGGAAGAAATTTAACCTCCTGGCTTAGTAATTTAGCTGAGAAGTAACAAGGTTCTATAATGAAGCGTGAGATGCCCTTTATCAAACAAAGGGGAGATGGAGATGATCTCACGAAGATCCCTTATTGCTGCCCTGTGAGCTGCTGCCTCTGCTAAGTGTACCCATTTAGGTGAATTACTTCAGCTAGAGGGGCTCATCAGCACTTAGAAATGTCTGTGTGAAATGAACGCTTCTGAATGGAATGCCAGCGCATGTGCCCATTGGCAGGTCTGCAAACTGCAACTCTTGGAGATTAAATTAATGAGATGAAGTCAGGGCAGAGTTTTTAATTCTATTGCATACTGACGCTGGGCTCTGAGACAGAATGTCTTTAATTTCTTACCGAGCAGCCTTGAACCACTGGCAGACAAAAACCATTTCCCCAGTGGCAGACAATCCCAGGCTAACACAGGAATGGGGGAGCAATGGATCTATGGAACTGGAGGCAATGTGGTCTAGTGGCTTAAACTGCAGCTAAAGACTTGGGTTCTAATCCCACCTTGTGCATGTTGCTGGTTTTGTAGCCTATTTAGGCTATGTCTACACTGCACTTTCGTCTTTAAAACTCTTGTCACTCAGAGGTGTGAAAAAAACACACCCCTGAACAACAAAAAATGTAATGACCAAAAGTGCCGGTGTGGACAGCGCTTCATTGGCAGGAGCTGTACTTCTGGTGACAAAGCTCCCACCCCTCATTGGGAGTGATTTTATTTTGTTGTTGGGAGAGCTCTCTCCTGGTGATAAGGAGCGACTACACTGTGCACCTTACAACGGTGCAACTGCAGTGGCATAGCTGCTCCATTGTAGGGTGTGCAGTGTAAACATAGGCTGTATGCTCTTCAGGGAAGGTAGGGACTGTCTCTCACAAGCCTGAGCAACTGCACTGCAATTTTATAGCCATGCAGCCCAAGCCCCACAAACCTGAGTCAGCTGACACGGCGCAGTCATGGGTGGTTTATTGCAGTGTAGACATACCATAATAGTTCTCTGCTGGTAGAATAGCCAGAATATCTATAACCGTATAGCGCTCCCAGAGTAGAGATGGCCTCCAGTATGCCCTTCCAGCACTGAGCATTTCATTCATCATAGTGATGGAGCACCATGCCATTACAGTTACTGATGATTATCAATAAGGAGCGAGAGGTCGAAGAGGAGCATATGCCAGAGGAGCTGGAAGGGGATTTTGAATGATCTTCAAGGACTGATGGAGGAGCGAGTGAAGGTGACCGAGGGTAGAGAGAGAAGGGAGCCTGTAGCCTGGAAAGTAGGCTAGGCTGTCTACAGTGTTCAGACTGGAGGGCATTAGGAGGGAGGGTTCCCAGGGATTGAAGCAGGAGGGATACGTATCTCAGCTAAGTGAAACTTCTGAGAGGGATCATGTTTGCTTCTGACTGCAGCTCCAGGGGTTGGGGATGCTCACTGACTCCATGAGTACTCAGAAACCCACCCCAGGGAGCAGCAGAGAAGCATTTACTGCCAGAATCCAAGTGTAAACATTCTGGGCCAAAGCCATCCCTGGTATAAATGGCTGCCAGGTCCCAAGGCTCCATTGCACCAACATACACCAGCTCCAAATTTGGTCCTCCATATATGGGACAGAGAAAGACCCACTCTGTGGCCCAGAACTCCAGCTAATATAGCTCATTGTTGTTCCTTTGGAGCCAGTGGAGCTGCACTGATTGTTACCAGCTGGGATTTGGCCCACATAGGAGATATTGTTAATCTACATACCAGGAGCTCCCAGAGTCCCAAGGTCAGATCGGGCCCTGTGGTGTCAGGCACTGCATAGACATTCCAGTAAACATGGCCCCTGCACTAAGGTGCTTACAATATGAGAAAAGTGATGTACAAAGCAGGGGGAGGGGGGAGATGTCCATCCACTTTCAGGAAGCTGCACTGTTTTCCCTTTGCCTTTGGTGAGCCCTGTGCTTTGCTTCAATGTAGCAATATTAGTTTTTAGAGTCTTGCTGATAGGCATTAAATCATAATTACTAATGACCCTCTGTGGAAGACTTAGGCATGGGACTGAGAACAAGGTACACTGGGGACTACATGTGATGCTGCAATTTCTGGGCCAGGGAGCAGAATTAAGGACTCTGCTAATGAGACTGATAGTCAGAGATCTGGGAAGTAGCGAGAACTTGTGGCCAAGAAGTGGAAGTCCCCTGTCCTGGTTTTGATTTTCATGTTAAGCTAGAGATGAGCCCAAGCAGATCAAGATCATAGATTCACAGATTCCAAAGCTAAGATGGACCACTTTGATCTTCTCATCTGACCTTCTGTACAACACAGGCCAAAGAATTTCCCCTCCGTTAATTCCTGTTTGATCCACAGTGTCCCAGGTTTAAGGATTGTTCAGATCTGAGAGCCAGAGAAAAAGCTGTGTTATCCACCTGCAAGGAGAAAAAACATCTACTTGGATGGTGGCCCTGCCATTGGTGGTTGTAGGTGTACTTAAATGGATGCTCTGCCGCTGGTGTCCTATAGTTGCTATAGGTTGACCTGCATTGGCTATAGGTTGACCGGTGGCCCTGCTGATGGTGGCTGTGGCTTGATCTGACTGGTGGCCCTGCTGATGGTGGCTGTGGGTTGACCTGACCAGTGGCCCTGCTGATGGTGGCTGTGGGTTGACCCGTCCAGTAGCTGCACGCAGAGCAGATGGCAGAATCAGGCCCATTTGTTTAGTCGTGTTCACATTCTATAGGTGGTTGCTGTGCTCAAAGGGGGAATTTCTCCATCTGAAAATTCTGAGTGACAAGGAAATCAGGTTGCAAGAGTCCAAGGCCACTTCCCAGGTAGTCATGCAAGGATGTCAGTGTTGATTCTGCTGCTCTTCACTCCGTTCACACTCCATTCCCTATGGAAAGCCCACTAAAAATATTCAGTCTGGAAGGTGCTTTCTGCAAAACCACCACTGTCTATTAAAGACAGCTGCAAAACCTTCACATAAAGAAACTTCTCATCTGTGTCAGTCATCCCTGGCTGGGCTTAGAAAGGGTCCTTTCAGGGGCAGAGGCGGGGCCCTGGCATGGAGAAGGGGAATGGGAGAATTCCCATCTGGTCTCCCCAGCTTTATTGAAAGGAAAAACAAAATGAAACCCCTAAGGGTTATTATTAGTGGGCCTCATTATGCTAGGTGCTGTACAAGCATAAGTGTAAATGATGGTCTCTGCCCCAAAAAGCTCATGTCTTGGGGGGTGGGGATAGCTCAGTGGTTTTAGCATTGGCCTGTTAAATCCAGGGTGTGAGTTCAATCCTTAAAGGGGGCATTTAGGGAATTGGAGATTAGCCCTGCTTTGAGCAGCAAGTTGGGCTAGATGATCTTCTGAAGTCCCTTCCAACCCTAATATTCTGTGATTCTAAATAGACAAGGGCAGGAAGAGAAACCAAGGCAGAAGGAGTTCACGTGACTTGCCCAACAGCAGAGCCAAGGCCACTGGCCTAGACCACTTTCTTTCTGCAGCCAGAGCCATCTACTCTTCCCAACCCCCATGCCTCTGTTTCCCCTTCACTTGTATTTGGATGGTAAGCTGTTCAGGGCAGGTACTGTCTCTCACTATGTTTGTACAGCACCTAGTGCAGTGGGGCTTTGGCTAGGGCCTCTAGGTCCAGCTGGAATACCAATAAGAATCTAGTGAAGGGAGGAGGCAGCATCAGTGCCCATTTAGGGTTGCCAACCCTCCTGGTTTCACTGGGAGTCTCCCAGAATCAGGCCCTATTTCCAAAGGCTACTGAAGCCAAACCAGAAGATTTTAGGTGCTGAAAGTCAAGTGGCACAACAGAGTTCAGGCAAGCTCCCTGCCTGTCCTGGCCCCACACGGCTCCCAAAAGCAGCTGGCACATCCTTACAGCCTCTGGGGAGGGGGGGCAAGCTGCTCTGCACATTGCTTCCACCCCCAGCACCAACTCCGCCACTCCCATTGGCTGGAACTATGGCCAATGAGAGCTATAGATGCAGTGCTTGCAGGCACAGGCAGTACACGATGGCCCCTGCCCCTCCCCCAGGGGCTGCAGAGACATGCCAGGCACTTCTGGGAGTGGCACAGGACCAAGACAGGCAGGAAGCCTGCCTAAGCCCTGCTGCGTCACTGCCCAGGAGCCACTCAAGGTAAGCACCTCACAGCCAGAGCCTGCACCCCCATCCCCTTCTGCCACCCAACCCCCTACCCCAGGCTCATCCCAGAGCCCTCTCCCACACCTCAAACCCCTCAGCCCCAGCCCAGAAATGCTCCTGCCCCCCAATCCCTTGCCCCATCCCGGTGAAAGTGAGTGAGGGTGGGGGAGTGCAAGCAACAGAGGGAGCGGGGGGATGGAGTGAGCAGGGCAGGACCTCGGAGAAGGGGCAGGACAGGGGAAGGGCCTGGGGAAGGAGCAGGGCAGGGGAAGGATGTTTGGGTTTGTGTGATTAGACAGTTGGCAACCATATGCCCATCCAAAAATCCAGAGGAGAAATCGGGATGCTCATGCACCTGCCTTTGTGCATCAGGCCTAGCAGTGTAAGACTATCCTGATATATTGCCAGTGTAAGCAGAGTCAGGATAAGCTCTACACTGACATCTGGTGGAAAGAAGTTCAGAGAGTGTATTTGCATAGGCACGCCCACCCTATCCCAGACTCCCAAGCTGTGGGATTGCTTGGTGACAAATTGCTCACCCTCAGTTGGGTGGTACTGACTAGACATGGGACATGGGTTCCAAAACCTAGAGAATTGAGAGAGGTTGGGAATAGGTATCTGTGCCTGGTGGTGTAGTCTCCTTGTGGAGCTAGAAGCACCAGTTGCACTCTCTCCACTGTGGAATGTCAGAGTTGATTTTTTTTATTCTCTCAAGAATCTAAATACAGGTTACTGAGCTGAATGCCCTTTGGGCTAATGGTGCACTAGCACTGGGGCTCCCCCACTAAGAGCTGAGATCACTAAGAGTGGAAATCACAAAAAGCTGAATGGCTGAGCATTGTGCTAACTAGTGGGGGAGCCTGAAGATATGCTGTGGAACAGAGCAGCTGGTGGAGTGGAGCAGTTGCGGGGATGGCTGGTGGCAGCAGAGCGGAGTAGCTGTGGGATGGGTGGAGCGGCCCACAGAGTGAGCAGAGCAGCTCATGGAGCAGAGCAGCTGGTGGAGCGGAGCAGTTCCTGAGGATGGCTGGAGGAGCAGAGTGGAGCAGCTGGTAAAGCGGAGCAGTTCGTGGAGAAGGCGGAAGCAGAACCCACGGAGAGGCAGGGCAGTTGGCCCTGGACCATGTAAGGTGCCCCTTTCTACCCAGGCTGGGGGGGGGACCTCTACAGATAGACTCTCGAACTCTGGGGTGGCATTGACCAGAGACTTTTGGGTTGTTGGACTTTGGGGTGATTGGACTTAAAACCCTAAGCGGAAAAAGGACAGTGCCAAACGTACTTGGAGGTGGGTTTTTGTTTATGGTTTGTGTTATAACCCTGTTTGTGGTGTTTCTCCAATGGGATGCCGCATTGATTCCTTCCTTTATTAAAAAAGATTTTGCTACACTCAGACTCCGTGCTTGCGAGAGGGGAAGTATTGCCTCCTAGAGGCGCCCAGGGGGGTGTGGTATGTGAGTGTCCCAGGTCACTGGGTGGGGGCTCGAGCCGGTTATGCATTGTGTTACTGAAACGGAACCCCTGGATACTGAACCCGGCCCTTGTTGCTGCCAACTAGAGGGGCAGAAGGGTTACATTTTTGGGGGCTCGTCCGGGATCCCTGGGTCAGTACCCCTCGCAAGCACTTGTTGAGTGTTCCACTGTATTGGGAAATAATTATGTTTATATTTTGAGGAAACTACTGTTTGTATAATGGCTAATATGTCGGGTTTGTTGGGCCCCAGTCCTGCAGCCTCTAGCTCAGGGGCGGCAGACTCAGCCTATGATTGCGCAAAAGCACTGGGGCATATATTGGAAAAGATTGCGTTGGCCTATGCTACGTCAAACTCTTGTCGTAAGTTAAGGTTATTTGATGGGGAAGAGGAGTTTGAACTCTGGTCGGAGCATACTACTGAAATGCTGCGGGAGTGGGCCGTACCCGATGTAGAAAAGCGACGATGTCTAATAGAGAGCCTTAGTGGCCCAGCATTAGATGTAATTCGCACCCTGAAGCTCACTGACCCTGAGGTCAGTGTGAAGGACTGCCTAGAGGCCCTTGATAATACCTTTGGGAGCGTAGAGGGCCCTGAGGACAGTTACTGTAAATTCATTAATTCCCGACAGCAAAGGGGTGAGAAAACTTCAGCCTATATACAGAGGCTGGAGAGACTACTTCAGAGAGCTGTTATGAGGGGAGCAGTGACTGCTGAGCAGATGGATCAGACCAGACTGGCTCAAGTTGTAAGAGGGACTCAGTATTGGAACCCAATCCTACTTCATCTCCGACTAAGAGAACGGCAGGAACATCCCCCAAGTTACTCCCAGCTGATAAAGGAGGTCAGGGAAGAAGAAGAAAGGCAGGCAGCCAGCGAGTGTTGGGAAGCCCAAACATTGGAACGAGCCAGTACGACACCACCGCCAATGGCCAGTGTACTGATGGTGAGCACCACAGAGGAACTTGCCCAACAAATGCAGGTCCTGACAGAACGGATAGCTGAGCTGCAAAGCATCATTGACCAAGCTAAGACTTCCAGGAATAAGGAGCCTCAGACTGTGATGATAGAGAAGTCAGTATCTAGAGTCACCGTCCCACCTCGCCGAATGGAGAAAGGACACTTCTTTTGCTACCGGTGTGGTCAGGATGGGCACAGTGCTGCTAACTGCCATAAGGAAGAGAACCCCTCCTTAGTGTATGAAAAGCTGAGGGTCAGTTGGGAGAGATCCAGTAGCTGCCAGAAGGTCCGGGGACGGAGACCACCTAGGCCTAGAGGATTTGAAGATTCCCCCAGAAGAGACCAACCAGCTGGGATCCCTGCAGGACTGATAGGGCCTCGAGCAGAGGTCATGGTGAGGATTGAAGGGGCGGAGTGTAAAGCCGTGCTTGACACTGGATCTCAAGTGACTATTATATTTCAGTCATTCTACCAACAGATGCTTAGGCACCTGCCCATACAGCCACTGACTGGCATTGGTCTGTGTGGCCTCAGCATGGATGAATATCCTTATCAGGGCTATGTCATAGTACACCTGGAATTCCCAGAAAAGATTGCTGGGGTAAGACAGGAGGTGGACACTGCAGCTTTAATATGCCCTGACCCCAAAGGAGCCTCTGATGTGTCTGTGCTAATAGGGACCAACTCCAGCCTCTTTAGGATACTGGCCGATTACTGCAGACAGCGAGCAGGAGACCAATATCTGAATACCTTGGTGATACACACACACTGTGCCGAGGCTTACAGAAAAATTGAGGACACGAGAAAAGTGATGCCTGATTTGCCAGTCGGAGCACTGAGGTATGCGGGCCCGGTCCCTTTAGTGGTGCCTGCCATGTCAGAAAAGGAGGTGATTGTCAGGAGTACCTGCCTAAAAGGCAGTAAGGGAACATTAGCTGTGGTAGAGCAGCCAACCAAGGGAGGGCTCCCAGAAGGAGTGCTGGTTCTCAGCGGAGTCATAACCCTACCTGCTGAAGCCCAGGAGGAGGTGACGATACTGGTTGCTAAAGAAACACGCCGTGATGTGTTTGTAAAACCAGGGCAGAAGATTGCAGACATTTTTGAGCCTGAAAGCGTTGTGAGACCCCAGTGTGAAGCTGAAGTTCCAATGATAGATCCTGCGAAGTTTGACTTCGGGGACTCACCGCTGTCTGAGGAGTGGAAGGATCGCCTGAGGAAGAAGCTTTGCGAGAGATCCAAAGTGTTCTCACTACATGAATGGGACGTGGGATGTGCAAAGGGAGTGGAACACCATATCAGGCTACAAGATCCCCGACCCTTCAGGGAGAGGTCTAGGAGGATTGCCCTCTCTGAGATGGAAGACGTGCGCCATCATCTTCAAGAGCTGATCGCGAATGGTATCATCACAGAGTCACGAAGCCCCTATGCCTCACCCATTGTGGTCGTTCGTAAGAAGAGTGGAAAAATCCGGATGTGTATTGACTACCGCACCCTAAACAGGCGCACTACAGTTGATCAGTACACCATGCCTCGAGTACAAGATGCCTTGGACTGTTTGCTGGGTAGTCAGTGGTTCTCTGTGTTGGATCTTCGGAGTGGATACTACCAGATCCCTCTAGGTGAAGAAGATAAGGAGAAGACAGCCTTCATCTGCCCATTAGGGTTTTATCAGTTCGAACGCATGCCCCAAGGGATTTCTGGAGCACCTGCCACATTTCAATGTCTTATGGAAAAAGTCGTGGGAGACATGAATTTACTGCAGGTGTTAGTTTACTTGGATGACCTGATTGTGTTTGGAAGAACCCTGGAGGAACATGAAGAAAGACTTCTTAAAGTGCTCGACAGGTTGGAGGCATACGGTTTGAAGCTTTCAATTGATAAATGCCAGTTCTGCCAAACCTCAGTGAAGTATGTAGGTCACATCGTGTCCCAAGAGGGTGTGAGTACTGACCCCGATAAAATAGAAGCACTCACTACCTGGCCACGTCCCATTAACTACAGAGAACTCAAGACGTTTCTTGGATTTAGTGGTTACTACCGCAGATTTGTGAAGAACTATGCTACGATTGTAAAACCTCTGAATGATCTTACCAGGGGATACCAGTCCAACAAGAACAAATCTAAGACCCAGAATAAGCGGAGGCCTCCAAAGCCGCCTTTGCAGAGACACTATGGCCCCTTCGAACCATTTGGGCCGCGGTGGGATGAAAGATGTGAGAGAGCTTTTCGGGACATCATTACTCGCTTAACTCATGCTCCCGTCCTAGTCTTTGCTGACCCAAGCAAACCGTTTATCCTGCATACTGATGCCAGTTTGGAGGGTCTGGGAGCAGTACTGTATCAGGAAGTGGAAGGCAAACGCAAACCGGTAGCCTTTGCCAGCCGAGGACTGTCTGACAGTGAAACTCGCTACCCCATCCACAAGCTGGAGTTCTTGGCCTTGAAATGGGCCATCACTGAGAAATTCCGAGACTACTTGTACGGTGCTCAGTTCCAGGTATGGACAGACAACAACCCACTGACCTATGTGTTAACAAGTGCTAAATTGGATGCTACAGGACAGAGATGGGTGGCCGCCTTGGCTAGCTATGAGTTCAGCATTCAATACCGATCAGGGAGGAGCAATGTAGATGCAGATGCCTTGTCCAGACGTCCGCAGGCACCTGATGTCGCTGTGATACCCACGGATGGCGTGAGAGCTATTTGCAGTGTGAGTCGCCGAGAGCCGGAGTCCCCTGAGAGCCTTCATGGATGTGTTGCTGAAGCTTTGGGCCTACCCCCTGAAGGCGTGCCTTCTGCTTCAGTGAACTATATTGCTTTGGACCAATCTCCTTTGCCCATGCTCAATACGGCTGACTGGCAAGAGGCCCAACTACAAGATGCTGACATTCGTGATACACTACTTGCCAAAAGAGAGGGGCGAGGCCCAGCTGAGGTTGTCCCACCTACCCCAGAGGGCAAACTACTATTGAGAGAATGGACCAAACTAAAACTGATTCAGGGAGTGCTACACCGCACGACCACAGACCCTCTACAAAAGCAATGGAATCAACTAGTGCTGCCAAAAGATTACAGAGCCGTGGCCATGAGGGCCCTGCATGATGACTTTGGACATTTAGGGATGGAGAGGACCCTGGAACTTATCCGCAGTAGATTCTATTGGCCACGGATGGCTGAAGATGTTCGCCGGAAATGTGAGACCTGCGCGCGATGTGTGCAAAGGAAATCTCTGCCCACGAGGGCTGCATAGCTGAAGAACATCACCAGCAACAAACCTCTGGAGCTGGTTTGCATTGATTTCTTGTCTTTAGAAGTGGACAAGAGGAATATTGGGAACATCCTAGTAGTGACCGACCATTACACGCGATATGCGCAGGCATATCCCACACGTGATCAGAAGGCCACTACCGTCGCTCGAGTACTATGGGAAAAATATTTCTCAGTTTATGGATTCCCAGCCCGGATACACTCGGATCAGGGACGAGACTTTGAGAGTCACCTTCTGAAGGAGGTGCTGAGGACAGCAGGAATTAAAAAGTCAAGGACAACGCCTTATCACCCACAGGGTGACCCTCAGCCAGAGAGGTTCAACCGAACCCTTTTAGATATGTTAGGGACTTTGCGGCCAGAGCAGAAGGCAACCTGGAGCCAACATGTCGCATTTCTAGTGCACGCCTACAACGCCACAAAGAACGACGCTACGGGAGTCACCCCATATCTCTTAATGTTTGGGCGAGAACCAAGATTACCCATAGACCTGTGCTTTGGTGTATCTGAGGATGGAGATAGCTATGAAACTCACCAGCAATATCTATCCCGTCTACGAGAAAAGCTGCGGGATGCTTATCACTTAGCTACATCTGCAGCTCAGAAGAATGCAGGCCGCAACAAACATCGATATGATGCTAGGGTACGTCTGCAAGAGCTCCAGCCAGGGGACAGAGTCCTGCTGCGAAATTTGGGTATTGCTGGCAAACACAAGATAGCTGACAGATGGAAGGCAATACCTTACTTAGTGATGGAAAAGCTAGGAGACCTGCCGGTCTACAAGATAAAACCTGAAGAGGGTCCAGGGCAGACCAAAACCGTGCATAGAAACCTTTTGCTCCCTGTGGGAGAATTGGTAGGCAGCCCTTATGAGATGGGCCACAACAGGGCAACTGGGCAGAACGAAGGTGCTGTACCAAAGCCGCCTTCCAATGTGGACAGCCGGCCTCCTGCAGCTAACCTACCCCTACTCGGCACATCTGACAGTGAGTCTGAGGAGGAAGACACAACCATGGTGTATCCTGGGATGAAGACAAGATTTCAGTCTCGATCCGCTGAATCAGAAGAGAGCACATCCTCTTCCGCCCTAAACCCTATGGCAGAAGTATTTAGGCCCATTCCTGACATCCCTGAGCCACTGGTGGGACCCCCGTGTAATGACTTACACAGGCTATTGGACAATGGTGACATACAGATGGAGGATGTCCAGAGCACCTGCGACCCTCCACTGTTAGAACTAGAAATGCAGGAGCCTATGCCAGTATCTGAGGGGAACTCACAGGAAACCTTCCCATCCGGCACTCAAGAGGATGTCCCCCCTACCATAGCAACAGAGATTCTTAATAGGCGAGACAGGGTAATAAGACCAGTGAAACGGTTAACTTACGATGCACCTGGGGTGATTAGTGAGGAGCCTATACATTTAGCACACAGGTTTGTGAAAGCTAAAGTGGGCTATCTAATGCCTTTTGGAGGGGACCAATAAGTTGGTATAGTAGGGAATGTGATTTGTCGGGACGACAAATTCTTGGCTGGGGGGAGGATGTAAGCAGAGTCAGGATAAGCTCTACACTGACATCTGGTGGAAAGAAGTTCAGAGAGTGTATTTGCATAGGCACGCCCACCCTATCCCAGACTCCCAAGCTGTGGGATTGCTTGGTGACAAATTGCTCACCCTCAGTTGGGTGGTACTGGCTAGACATGGGACATGGGTTCCAAAACCCAGAGAATTGAGAGAGGTTGGGAACAGGTATGTGTGCCTGGTGGGGCAGTCTCCTTGTGGAGCTAGAAGCACCAGTTGCACTCTCTCCACTGTGGAATGTCAGAGTTGATTTTTTTTATTCTCTCAAGAATCTAAATACAGGTTACTGAGCTGAATGCCCTTTGGGCTAATGGTGCACTAGCACTGGGGCTCCCCCACTAAGAGCTGAGATCACTAAGAGTGGAAATCACAAAAAAGCTGAAATGGCTGAGCATTGTGCTAACTAGTGGGGGAGCCTGAAGATATGCTGTGGAACAGAGCAGCTGGTGGAGTGGAGCAGTTGCGGGGACGGCTGGTGGCAGCAGAGCGGAGTAGCTGTGGGATGGGTGGAGCGGCCCACAGAGTGAGCAGAGCCGAGCAGCTCATGGAGCAGAGCAGCTGGTGGAGCGGAGCAGTTCCTGAGGATGGCTGGAGGAGCAGAGTGGAGCAGCTGGTAAAGCGGAGCAGTTCGTGGAGAAGGCGGAAGCAGAACCCACGGAGAGGCAGGGCAGTTGGCCCTGGACCACGTAAGGTGCCCCTTTCTACCCAGGCTGGGGGGGGGGGGACCTCTACAGATAGACTCTCGAACTCTGGAGTGGCATTGACCAGAGACTTTTGGGTTGTTGGACTTTGGGGTGATTGGACTTAAAACCCTAAGCGGAAAAAGGACAGTGGCAAACGTACTTGGAGGTGGGTTTTTGTTTATGGTTTGTGTTATAACCCTGTTTGTGGTGTTTCTCCAATGGGATGCCGCATTGATTCCTTCCTTTATTAAAAAAGATTTTGCTACACTCAGACTCCGTGCTTGCGAGAGGGGAAGTATTGCCTCCTAGAGGCGCCCAGGGGGGTGTGGTATGTGAGTGTCCCAGGTCACTGGGTGGGGGCTCGAGCCGGTTATGCATTGTGTTACTGAAACGGAACCCCTGGATACTGAACCCGGCCCTTGTTGCTGCCAGCAGGACAGGGGAAGGGCCTGGGGAAGGAGCAGGGCAGGGGAAGGATGTTTGGGTTTGTGTGATTAGACAGTTGGCAACCATATGCCCATCCAAAAATCCAGAGGAGAAATCGTGATGCTCATGCACCTGCCTTTGTGCGTCAGGCCTAGCAGTGTAAGACTATCCTGATATATTGCCAGCATTGTCCCATCAGGCCACAATGCTGTGGCACACATGGTCATGATATGTCTTCCCCCACTGGGTCAACATGCTTCAGGGGAAGGATGGCTCTCTGATGAGTAGCCAGGGGGGTGGCAGTGGAGGTAGCAAACCCTGCAATGATCTCCAGTTTTGTCCCAACACTGACATGAGTGGACTCCCTGAACCATGGGTGGAATGAGAAAGAGTCACTTGCTAAAGTGCTGGTCTGGGAAAGCCTCGCTTTCCCAGTGCCCACAGCTGGAGTTGTGAAATGCCCAGGTCTCTCAGGAGATTGCAGGATCAGGCCCAAATCCCAGAGATTCAGGCACCAGGCACCCAAGATTCAACCCTTCTGACACATGCCAAGAGGTGTGGGGTTACAGAGGGGAACTCCTTTCCCTTCTGACCCTCAAACACTCTGAAGCGTCTTCATGAGTGGTTGCTGCCTGCTTTCCAAAACTCTGTCCCTGTTTAACAGCACTGGGGCTCTCTGTTTGATTGCATTACTGTTTGTTTAACAAAGAGTGGCTCCAATTTGTCAAGAAATTGAGAGGAGTCTGCAATTAATGATATATATTATTATTAGCATCCCATAGGGGACTTGCCAGTGCCTATAAACATGAACAAAGAGTCAGCAAATCTACAGCTATTATTTTTAATCTCCCAGGTAGATACATCTGTGTGTGCATGGTCCCACCTCCCAGGAGTCTTTGCAGATGTATCCATGGAAACGCGACACTGCAGAAACTGTAGGTACTACAGGAGGAAATCTTTCAAAATGTCCTGTTTGCCCCAGATACAATAAATAAATAGGTTTGGATGCAGAAGCATTGCTAGAATCTACTGGGTTTGGATGTGCTAAGATGAGAAAGGCAGAAGAGGGCTGGTTGCCAAGAGGCTTATAACACTAGCCTCTGGGCTTGCATACATGCGTGCTAGTCTGGCTGGCTGCCGAGATATGAGAGAGAGAGAGAGAGAGAGAGAGAGAGAGACTAGGTGGGTGAGGGTTGGAGTTTGTCTTTCTCCCCAACAGAAGTCAGTCCCATAAAAGATATGACCTCCCCCACCTAGTCTCTCCAATATCCTGGGACCGACACGGCTCCAGTGACCCTGCCTAGATTCGAGATACTCATAGATAGGAAATGCCCTTTGTGGATGTATGAGTGAACCAGCCAAAGCTGAATCCAAGAGAGGAGATAGGAGAGTGGGAGGAGAATGTAGACTCTGTGGCCTGTAGGTCTGCGCTGAGAGCCTACTCCAGGTCAATAACACCCGAGAGTCAGAACCTGTGACAGCTGGTTGGTGGCCTGCATGAGACGCGACAGCAAGTCTTAGTCCCTTTCCGAGTCACTAGATGTCAGTGTCATGACACCAGATTCTGATTCCTGAGAGTTCAGTAGGATGAGAAATGGCCGTGATCTCCCCTGCTGCCCAGAGTATGGTCCCTCCAAGGCAGGAATTGGTGGGATTCATTGAGGAAACCTCCATCCATTGCTCAGACTTCACCAATTCTGCAGACTTCAGTCTCCAAGGCCACCCATCACAAGCCCCACAGTCCCTTGGGTAGCAGGCTGATGGGAGCTCAGAACACCAGGAGATGAGTTCATGCTGCAGGGTATTAGTCACTGGTTTGAAGCGTTACTAACAGGCAATAGGGAAGGCACATCCAGCCCGGCTCTGTCAGAAGGAGGCTGCTCTGTTGTGAGCTAAGGGAGGGAGGAGGGAAGATAGCCAGCAGAAGGGATGCTGGCAGCTCTGGGCTCCACTCCCTCTCCTGGCTCTTCAAGAGGCAACTAGAGATCATAACAACTCTAGCAGTTTCTCAGGCCCTCCCTCTCCCATGCTCTGCTGCCATTGGCCATTAATGACCCAAGGGGGTCAGGCAAGAATTAGGCTCTGCAGCAGTGCAAGTGCATTCTGCTTTGGCACACCTGCAATATTCCACAGCAGTGCCGGTGTGTTCTACCCAGCATAGCTGGCATGGTCGGCAGCCTGGAGGGTGCCTTCTGTCGGTATGCAGGCAGCATGTTAAACAGCCATCAAGGGGTTAATTTATGCAACTTTTTTAAAAATCTATATTATCTGAACAGTAGCAATCAAGGGAGCCTGTGAAATGAAAAGCACACAAGTAGTATAATGATGTCTTCAAACAACCTAGCTCTGCTGTGTCCAGTATCGATTAATGCTGACATGGTACATAAGGTAGATTTACAGAACACCTTAGCACAGGCTGTGAACATAAACACAGGGCTTTCCCAGCACCCTCCATCTGAGCTCAAAGCTTTTGAGAAACAACAGTAAGCCAAGGCTGCGAGCTGGTTTACAGATGGGGAAAGTGAGGCACAAAGCAGCAAAGTGACTTGCCCAAACTCATCAGTGGTGCAGTGTCACAGGATGGCTGGCTCCTTTAGGCAGAGCAGAGCCAGCTCCCCTGATGAGGGGTCAGAAGCTTTGAGGCTGGGCTTGATGAAGAGGGTGGCAACACCTGAACTAGAGGATGAGCAGAGAGGCACCCAGGAGGACAGGAGCTATGGGAGGAGAGTCTAGGGAAAGGTTTTGAGAAGAGTTAGCTCCTGCAGTGATTACCCCAGCATGGAGGCCAGGAAGAGACTATCTGGGAAGGCAGCTTGAAACCCTTTGGAGAGAAAATAGGGCTAGTGAGGGCTGATCTGGACTGTGAGGGATTGTGCTGACCCTGGGATGGGAGGATATCATTTGAGGTGACTGTTTCATTTCTGAAGGGCCCCAGAGCACCTGTGCCCAGTACCAGGGAATCTAGTGCTGGGGAACCTGGTGCAGAGAAGAAGGGTTAACAGAGGACCTTACATTGGAACATTAGGGTTTGCTTTAAGCCTGTGGGCAGAGTTATTTGGGCTATTAATAAATTAACCTGCGACAGGGACTGAAAAGGTGTTTGCTGGAGTAATTTCTGAGCCACTTGTGGGGAGGGTATAGTTGTGGCCACTGGGGCCATGCTTGGCCAGCAGAGGGCGCTTGTTGATGGCACCCTCTGCTACATGCAGGACTAGAACTCAGTCTTCCCAGGTCCCTGCTCAGCTGGTGTCACATGCTGCTGCTTGTTTCAAAGGGGAAACCAATCCTTTCCTGGTGCTTCCTAAGCAGCACTGCTAAATATGGCTCAGGAACAAGCAAAAATCCAGGCCTCCATCCCATCTTTAGATACTACAGCGATGGGGTCTGAAATAGACGAGGGGGGAGCGGTACATGGGGAAGGGCCCACAACCCTGGCATCAGTCACCATTAGCAAGAAGGCACTTGCCTAGTCTGCAGCTGTGCCACCTCA
This sequence comes from Gopherus evgoodei, assembly GCF_007399415.2. NCBI lineage: Eukaryota > Metazoa > Chordata > Testudines > Testudinidae > Gopherus > Gopherus evgoodei. The sequence continues at coordinate 46,282,895 of NC_044331.1, read as the reverse complement.
AGCTGGGCAGCAGGTAACTCTCATCAGCTCAACAGGGTTAATCTTGGCCAGGACTGAATTGAAGTCAGCAAGGAGTGTGAAGAATTTGAGCATCCTTAGGAAGCAGCTCTGTGGGAAGTGCCATCTCATCCCGAGGAAATAAAAATGAGACCTTGACTGTTTCTACTCATTAGATCCTATGATGAGTATAAGTGTTACTGAAACCCTATGGCTGGGCAAAATTCTCGTCTCATTAATGATGTACTCTCACGCTCCTGTGGTTACAAACAGATGCAGTGTTTTATCCTAACTGAGTTGTATTTTTCATCTCTTGGTAGTCTTGCTGGAAGTTGTTGAACAGCTGCTGTGTTCTGCCCCAGAGGCAGCTGCATTTCAGTGTGGGATGGCAGGGTGAAGTGACTCGTGAATACAGAAGGCTATGCAGAAGCCTGCAATCTCTCCCACAGCCCTTTAGGGAGAAAGGTGTTACAGAAATGTGACATACCATTAATTACTATTTATAATAAATCATGAAGAGTCTGAAGTGGAAATTTTCCATGCATAGAAAATGAGGCCGCCTTTCTAATTATTACGCTACTCAGTGCTTGCACCCAGTTGCCAAGACATCTAAACCAGTTTGGATTGCCACTGCTATAGCTACTGGCCTGACACCACAGTGCTGGTGATTGCTGTGAGGACTCCTGTCCCTCGTGACATTCACGGAAGGCTACTTTGAGAGGCAGCAGAAATCCAAATACATTTCTTCCCCCTCAGTGCTGCTGCCTGGGTTTTGTAAGCAGCAGGCACTCTCATTGTGTAATTGTCTTTGCCTCGCAAGCAAGATAAACAGCTCCCAGAATTCCAAGGGCTGGGGGAGCTCGGATTAGCTAGTGCAGTCTGGAGTTCAGCACCGTGGCCCTGCTAAGAAAGGTGTCTGAGAAAAACTCAGTTCTCGCTTTTTTGTTTGGATGCAGCAAAATCAAATACTTTATTATTTCTCCAGCAATTGCAATAGAGGGAGGGAGTGCCCTAGGACACTGGGTCACCCCAGTCCCGGACAGGTCTCTCAACACATAAACAATTACAGCAAGCATTTATATCTTTGTTACAGACAATAACAAGCAATAATACAGACAATAATGAGCAACAGCTGCATTTTGTTTATACATGGGCTATCCTGCTATCTTATTTTTCTTACTTCTGGGTGCCAGTCTACGTATTTGATTATCAGTGCAAGGTCGTGATAACTTCTCACACAGTTCTTTCCTACTCGCCTCACGCTATCCTCGCTTCTACAAATCTTACGTTATTAGGGTTACAGCTGACCTAACTCTTGCTAACAGACTGACATGCATTAAGATCCCCTACAAATCCTTGTCATTTTTTTCCCTTCTTCCACAAAGGAAAGAGGCCAGTGCTGAGGAATGCATCTAGCTGGGTGGACGGGAAGCAGAGATGCGAGCTCTGCGCATTGGGTTTAGTAAGGAAGGCCCAGCAGGCCATTGGGGAGCAGCCTATCTGCAAAAAGATGTGACCCAAAGACTGACAGAGGCAATGGGAGTCTCTGAGAATCTCCGGAGCAGGGAGCCAGACATGGGAGTGCAGTCAGGGAACCACACTGACAGCAAGCATGGCCCTGACATGGAGAGGTAGGGTGGTCTAGTAGTTAGGGCACTAGCCAAGAACTTTGGAAACCTGGTCCTTTTTGTGCCTCAGACTTCCTGTATGACCCTGGGCAAGTCACTTAGTCTCACTTTGCCTCAGTTCTCCAGTTGGGATAACAGCATTGCCTCACAGGGGTGTTGTGAGGCCAGATGCCATGGTAGTGGAGACCAGCTAAGTATTTAGATAGACTCCTGCCTTCCCCACATGCTGAATGAGGCCCCAGATCTACAGTCTCACTACACCATCTCTTCAGCAAAGGAGGCCTGAGGCCTAGACCATCATCCAACACTTCCCCACCCTCCAAAGCCAAGGTACCAGGCCTCAAGTTTCATCCCACCTCTTCCCAAGCAAAGGAGGCCAATGACTTGCTGGAGTCTTAGCTCCACCCTTGAAGCACATCAGGCATAGGGTTGCAGCAGCAATGGAGGTGCAAGGCCCGGAGCTAGGCTGACCATTTGTTCTTGGAATCTGGGAATGTCCCTCTTTCCAGGCCTAGTCTAGGCCCCTCAGACTCCATGGCTGCCTGAAGCGGTGGTAGATATGCTGAGTATCTGCTAGGCCAGTGGTGGGTCCACCTTGCCTACCCAGTCCAAGGGGGGAGGGCTCAGTTAGCCATCTAAATGCCATCTCTTGCATTTGCAAGAGCTCCTACAAAATTGGGCCTTTGCAAGACCCCTTTAAAACCAGGTTCTCCCTGCCCCAGTCAAACATAGGGTCGTTGTCAGAGCCAAGACATGAGGTTTGCACACCATCCCTCATTTGCGCTAAGCCCTGGGCCCATTCTCTCGGTGGGGGTCTCCAGAGGCAGGGAATATCAAGGTGCTTTGGCCAGGCTGCTCTTGGATGAACAGAGGGACTTGTTCACCTTTCAGGGCTGGGTGTGGGAAAGGGACAGGTGTGGCTGATAGTAGAGAACCAGGCTGCATCTCCATCCCATCAGCTCCAGGGCCCAGTAATGGGAACTGACATATGTGACAGGCCAGAGCTCACACAGTCCTGGACTATGGTCCCACTAGGGCTCAGCAAGCTCTTTATCACTCAGCGGGGAACTATCGGTCTTGGAGAGAGGCTGTGAAAAATCACAGATGCTAAATTCACTCCCTGGAGTGGGAGCTTCCCCTCGAGGACTTCTTAGCTTGCAATCCATCCACCTTTGCAAGTTTGCAAGACAGGAGGGGGTGTGTATAACACACACACACACACACACACACACACGGTGGGGGAGAATAAGATCATTAATGCTGGCATTTTCCAAACAAGGCCCTGGTCCTACTCCTGTGGAAATCACTAGGAGTCTGTCCATTGACTATCTGTCCCAAAGGGTGCAGGGAGGACATGGAGGAGTGGCACGCAGGCGGCATGGATAGGCAGGCAGAAAGTCAGTGAAATAATATGAACATTTGTTCCTGAACAATTATTTGAGTGGAAAACTATCCAGATATTGTTAAAATTGCCAAATGCTGTTGGTAATAAGTTGCTTGTCCAGCTCTGGTTCATATGTGCATCACACTCATAAACCATATTAAAAGCCAAGCACTCAGAAGTTAGGAGATGCCAGAATTAAGTTTACCTGTCTCTTTCCCAGCCCTGGCATCTTGTCCCAGTCCCACTCTCCTCAGCTCACCAGTCCCAGTCTCCATTCCTTAGGTTCCTAACCCCAGTCCCAGTCTTCTTACCCAGCCAGTCCTAGTCCCCACTCTTCTGACTCCACCTCCAATCTGTGTCCTTCCCCCTGCCCCATTCACTGGGGAATCCATCAACATTGAGAAGAAACCCTTAAAATCTGTACATACAGGGGAAAGGGCATGAGGAGCACTGTAAGGACATACAGGGTTTGGCATACAGCATGGAGCCTGCCTGGGGCCAGCCTTCTGTCCCACAACCTCTCTCTTAGGTCTGGAGATTGGTGAGCACCTGTTAACATGACTCCATATTAGCCTGTTAACATGACTCCCATCTCAATGGCTGTAGGTGCCCACCATAGCTCCAGGGTACTGCTTTGGGAACAGGTAGCTACAGGGCTATCAATAATGTAGTGCAAAAACTTCAGGTCAGCAGTTCAAACCTAGCCTAGGGTGGCCATGACCAAGAGCTGTTGAGATGGGGTAGTTGTCTGATGGTGTACATGAATGGGGGTCAGCTCAACTCCTAGAGGACACCAATCACCCCTTGCACTTGCACCTTGGGGGCAGTTCCAACCAAGTGCCCATAAAAGGCTGTCCTGCCCTCATGGGATGGGGTATGCTGTCCAGGCAGCCTCAGAAGAGGTTGTGTAACCCAAACCCTCTACAGGCTGTTCCACATAATTCATCTGCTGCAGCAACTGGCCAAGGGGGTCATTGAGCACACAGGGCAAGATCAGTAGCAGAGGGAGAGAGATAGCTCAGTGGTTTGAGCATTGCCCTGCTAAACCCAGGGTTATGAGCTCTAGCCTTGAGGAGGCCATTTAGGGAACTGGGGTATAATTTGTCTAGGTATCAGCCCTGGTTTGAGCAGGGAGTTGGACTAGATGACCTCCTGAGGTCTGTTCCAACCCTGATATTCTGTGATCACAGGCTTTTAGTGCTGCAGGTCACAGCTTCAGTCTTGCTGACAGCCCACCGGGCTCCAGTTACTCTTACAATGCCAGTTCCCCAGCTGTGCCTGTGGGTGGATGAAGGTGGATGAAGGCATAGGTGTCTCAACTAGGAGCACCACCCTGCTCTTCCCATATTGCTAATTGGGAGGGGTATCCCAGCTAGCTGGGAGGTGGCTCCTGGGCTGAACTGGTCTCCCCAGCAGACAATTTGGTACCTTTGCCAGCTCTAAATTCATTGATTTTCTTTCCTGTCTATAACTTTCTTTCCCCACAGCCAACCCAAGCCAAGCTACAGCATCTCATCAGAATGCTGGTGGGCACAGCTTAGTCTCACCAAGGTGCAAAGAGTGGACATCCTCTAGAAAGTTGGCTAAGCTCATTGCAAAGCTGTTAAAAATGCATTTGAAGCCCAAGGAGCTGGGCTAATCCTCCACAAAGGGCACTTTACAAAACCAAAGATTAAATTAGCACAGGGGCAGGCTAATTTTTTGGCCTGACGGCCACATCAAATTTCATAAATTGTATGGAGGGCTGGTTAGGGGAGGGGGTCGTGGCCTGGCCCCCATCTCCTATCTGCCTCATCCAACCACCCCATTCCCTGACAGCCCCTCTGAGACCCCTGTTCCATCCACATATCCCAACTCCCTGTCCCCTGACTGTCCCTGGGCCTCCACGGCCCCATCCAATCCCCCCTCTCATTCCTGATGCCCCTCCAGCCCCATCCAACCACCTCTTCTTCCTATCCCCTGACTTCCCCCAGAACCCCTGCCCCCAACTTCCCCCTGCCACCTCATTCAAGCCCCCCACCTTCCTGACTGCCCCCCCAGGATCCCTGCCTCCATTCAACCCCCCATGACCCCCTTGACCACCCTGACCCCTATCCACACCGCCGACTACCACTCCAAATTCCCCTTCCCTCTATCCAAGCCCCCTGCTCCCTATCCCCTTACTGAGCTGCCTGCTGCCACCATGCAGCACAGAGCACTGGGTCAGGCCGGGCTCTGCAGCTGTGCTGCCCCAGGAGCTCACAGCTCCACTGCCCAAAGCATTGTACCGGCAGTGGAGCGAGTGAGCGGGGGAGCTGGGACAGTAGGGGAGGGGCCGGGGACGAGCCTTCCGGGCCAGGAGCTGAGGGGCCAGGCAGGATGGTCCCATAGGCCGGATGTGGCCCACGGGCCGTAGTTTGCCCACCTCTGGATTAGCAAAGTCCCCTTGAGTTGCACCAGCAGCCTGGACCAATTCAATGTGCTTGATATTCTCTTTGCAGAGGGCTCGCCAAGGACATGATTGAAACAATCTGTCACATGCACCTTAGTCCTCAGTTGCAGCAGCTCCTGCTATTCTGCCTCTGGGCCTCTCACTCACCGGTTTTCTAATGACTTTTAGTCCTGACGAATCAGAAGTTTCCGGCAAGTACCATTGCTTTGACTAAACTGAAATTTTGCACAAAAATCAGATCTTTTTGATGAAATTGTCTTTAAAAAAAAACAAACCACACTCCTGCAGGGGGAGGAAACCATTTTGAAAATGTTCCATTTTGACATTTCTAGAATGGAAAGTTTTGATTTGTCATTGTTTTGAAATAACTTTTCACTTGATTTTTCTCATTTTCCATTTTTTAAATAAAATAAATAAATGTTTGAAAACAAAGAGAGACATTTTGGCTTTTTGTCCCAAGTCAGGATGAAAAATTTGAAATCTAACATTTCTTTAGACAAAACAATCAGCTTTTGACCATCTCTTCCTCATCTGCCGCCCTTCTGCACATGCCTCCCCATTCACTTCCTGAAGAAACTCCTGCTATTTTAGTCCCGAGCCCTCCCAAGAGCTTTGGCCCTGCACCCCAGCCCTAGGCCCCATGCAACCCTGCCCATGCCCCTCAATCCTGGCCTGAAGATCTCCTGGCTATTCTAGCCATGAAATCCTTGATCTGGATTAATCATGACAAACTGTGCTGTAGTAATGTGCTTCTCTATTTAATTTCTATATTAAAGATAACCATATAAAATAGAACAGCAGATAAGCATCATAGCCAAACAAGGCAGGTGTCATAAACAGATAGTTAAGGGTTAATGTCTCTCTTACCAGTAAAGGGTTAACAAACAGGGACCCCAAACACTTGACCAGAGGACCAATCAGGAGACAAGATAGTTTAAAAGCTCATGGGAGGGAAGCCTTTTTTTGTGGGTTTTGGGTTTGGCTTTGTTCTCTCTGAGTCCTGGACGGGGATGGAGGTGTAACCAGGTTTCTGCCAATCTCCCTGCTACAGTCTCTTATCTGTTCAGAATTGTAAGTAGAAAAGGTGGGCATTGTCTTTTAATTTGTTTTCTTTTTCATTTGCATATGTGTACTTGCTGGAAGTAGCTTAAATTGTGTTTCTGCTGGAGAAAGTTTCTTTCTATTGTTTATAAGTTGAAAGACCCTGTAACTTTTTACCATCTAAAGTGCAGAGATAGAAAAAAGTAACAGGTTTTTCTGTTTTTTATTAAAAGCTTTGCTTTAAGACCTGTTTGAGTGTTTTCTCCTAGTTAAGGCTCAAAGAAGCTTGAGTCTGTATTGCCTGAGGGAGGGAATGGTAAAGTTCCTCTTTGTGTTAGATTCACGGAGTTGAATCAGGTGATCTCCTAGTGTTCCCAGGATGGGAAGGACCTGGGGAGGAAGGAGAGAGGGGGAAGGAAATGGTTTATTCCCCTTTGTTGTGAGACTCAGGGAATTTGGGTCTTGGGAGAAGATTTTTGGGGGAGACTAGAGTCGATCAGGCGCTCTACTCTAAGTCCTGATTGGTGGCAGCCTATCAGATCTAAGCTGGTAATTAAGCTTAGGGGAATTCATGCTAATACCCATATTTTGGACGCTAAGGTCCAGGACTGGGAATTATATTATGACAGCAGGGCAACATACAAGCCAAGAAATGTAGAACTTAGAATGCAGGGGGCCATTTGAACTGAGCAGGCATGTTACAGCAAGGACAGACAGCCACTGGAGTCTAGGCAGAGACCCATCAAAACCAGGACTATGCTGGAAGTCCTAGAGGGACCAGTTATTGTGTGTAGCTTCTGACCTCTCAGATGTCCCAACCATCAACATACATTGTGTTCATCGTCGTTATATCTGGCCGCCTGGCTCTCCCTGCTCCACCAGTCCTGCTCACTGCCTGGTGTTGGTTTCCAAGCTGCTGAGCCCATCAGTTTCTGCTCAGCAGCAGCCTCGTGTTCTTCAAGGGGTCGCCTCCTCCTGCTGACCAATGCACAGTGAGGAGAGACTGCCAGCCTGGCAGCCGTTGGAGTTGGATCACAGCCACATGACGCCTGCTCTTGGGTGGCTTCTCTGTGCCTAGACAGCGATGTTTGGTTGGCTGCCCCTCCAGCTCATGCCAGGCTGCTGGAGTCTGTTGGCATGGCAGATGCAGTAAGGGAAGTCACACACTTGCTATAGCAACATCCACTTCACTGCCTGTTGGCAGTCAGAGCAGAGTGATTGACCATGAACAGGGACGCTGAAGGCCACTGGAAAGCAAGGATGAAGGAAGGTTAAGTGTGATCCAGAGCAACCCAGAACACAGGGCCCTGAACTCTCTGGCTTATTTCCAGCTCTCTCTGCATGATGGCACAAGACTTACGGCACAGGAGGCACAGATGGCAAAGCATCAGACCCTTCCACTTGGTGCATGGGGAGATACAGAGGCGGTTCCTCTCTTTCCAAATGACCAGCCTTTCCCATCTTTTCCCCTACCTCCCATCAGCGGCCCCAATTCAGTGAAACACCCAAGCACGTCCCCTATTTGGATCGCCACCATTCATCATTTTTTCCCCAGTTCCACCCCCGTTTGTGGATTTTTTTCTCTGCCCCCTCCCCCTCTTCCTTCCCTTCATGGACTGGTTGTCAGGCCTGGCACCTCTCCATAAAAATCTCAACTTGCTCAAACCTGCGTGAAAGTGGCTAGAGGCCCTGTCCACTCGAGGAGGCAGGCATTTGACTCGTGGAGCCCTGCCAGCCCCCTGCGGGCATGAGCTACTTGTCCCATTCTAATACCACTCACCCTCCCAGCAAACTCTGGCTTTGAGACACAGGCAGGCCCATCTCGGAAGCCTCATTGGCACAAAATGACCCAAGATTGCGGCTGCTCACCATCATCTGCTACTTTGGCCGGGGTGTGGTGTGTGCTAACATAGCCTACTGGCCCGTCTGTTGTTCATGCCCTTCTGGCTCCTATCCACAGAAGCTGTCACAGCACCAGCAAGGCAGCTGCAGCTCCCACTGTAGCAGCCTGTGCTTTTGGTTCTGGAGGACCCTGGATCAGTCCCTGGAGTGCTGGCCTAGGTGGCGGCTATCGCATTAGCATTTGTGTTGTCCTGCAGTAAGGTGAGGTTAGGACTGCCCATTGAGGGGAAACATCATCTCTTTTCAGCCAGCCACACTGTAAAGAAACACAAACCAGTGCACTGAGACACCTCTCAGCTCCCAGGGAATGATACTATGCTGGAGGAGTGCCAGGGCTAAAAACAAGGGTACCTCCAAGGCTATTGCTTTACAGAGAATGGATGTCTTGGAAGCTGAAGAGAAGAGCAGGTGTTTGGAGAAAGAAGAGGAGAGGGTATGATCACACCCGTCTTTCTCCTCTCAGTCTTCCCCAACTCTGCTTTCTCAGTCTCCATCCCAGGTTCTTCTGCTTTCCAATGGTGTTCCCTCTTTCCAGAACCAGCAAAAGAGGGAAAGGGACATTCTCACACTGCGCTTTGCCCTTATCCAACAGCATGTTCTTCACTGCTCAGCTCACTTGGGCCCTTCATCAGAGGTCAAATGAATAAGCCAGATCTGAGTGAACAGGGCCCTGATCCAAAGCCCATTGAAGCCAATGGGCAGTCTTTCTACTGACTTTGGTAGGCTTCAGACCAGGCTGTAGCCGTGCTTCTGTGGGTCACATCTGAGAATACCAAATTCAGGACAAATTGCTGAGAAATAGGGCAGACACACCCCAGAACTGGTGGTTATTCTTCCATAAGATATACCAAACCAGCAACAAAAGTAAACTTCTGTTTCAACACGTTGCCTAACAAGAAGTCAGAACAGCAGTTTCCTTAGGCATTACAGTCCTTGCATCACCACCAAAAACACTAGTCTTTAAGAAGAGTGGCTCTTCACAACCAATTTCATCAAATTAAAGGTTCTTCTGATCCCAAGGACCAGCTATACCCCCACGTCAATATATAATCCAGATCTTACCCAATAATCACACTGCTACCAATCCTTTAGTATCTAAAATCTAAAGGTTTATTTATAAAAAGAAAGATGAGTTAAAATTGATTAAAGGAATCAAATACATACAATAATTACAAAGTTCTTGGTTCGGGCTTGTAGCAGTGATGGAATAAACTGCTGGCTTGATATGTCTCTGGTTGCTTCCAAATCATTTGGAAGGTCTTCAATCCCTTGGTTAGAATGCTCCCATTACTATAAGTTCATAGTTCAGAGGCTTGAGCAGGAAAGAGACAAAATGGAAGTATTTCCAGGGCCTTTTATAGCTTCTGCCATCTGGATGGAATCCCATTGTTTCAAACAAAGCCCTCAGCACAGGTAGTGGAAAATTACAGGTAAAAGATGAATTTGGAGTCATGTGATCAAGTCACATGTCCATGCATGACTTCGATTAGTCGTAGCAGAAAATCATTACCTATATACTCCAGCCAGAAAGTTCACAGGACAATCCAGGCAGGGTAGATAGGCATCTTCCACTGTGCGCTAAGTGTTCTTTTGATGGGCCACTTAACTTGAATAGTCCCTTCAAGATGTGCAAGCTAAATACCTTGTGGGTGTTACCCGAGAAGCAAACAAACATATCTGAAATACAGATATAGAGCCAATGCTCATAACTTCAAATACAAACATGTTACATGCATACAAATAGCATACTTACATTCAGCAAATCACCACTTTCCCATAGACACCTTACTTGACAACCTTTGTACAAGATTTGTTGCAATTATATAACCATGCTAGCAACAGTGATCTACAGGGTCATATTTTAATCAGATAACATCACACAGGCCCCAAAGGGTTTGTCAGTGATCAATCAAATACAACCCAGTGGGTTGTTCTGGGATGGCATCACAGCTTCTGTGACTTACTTCTCTGCTGCAGTTGTGCACGTGGTGTGGTGTTTCTAAGAATGCCAAGGAAAATTGTCCAATATATCCAGGAGAATATTTGTTTGCACCAATATTGGTGCAAATTTCTATTTGTGGGGTGTTTGTAACAAAACTGATAGATATGGAGAGGTGTGTACACACATGTGTGTAGATAGATAGGTATAGAGGTGAATGCACGGTGATAATTTTTTTTAAATGAGGGAACTCGTTGCATTTTTGCCATCCCACAGCCAGCTGGAGCCATGCAGAGCAGTGAAATATAACTGGGAATATGCTCTCTGAACTCTTCCAACCTCCCAAGCTGCTTGGTTTGAGTTTTGGCCAAGAGCTCAGGTGCATGGGGGAGGTTTCTAATTTGGTCCCAGCCAGTTCTCCCATCTCTGACTATTCCTGCAGGGCACAGGGCTGATGGGAAGGTCCCTCTCTCCTCAGCCTTCAACAGTGCAGTTGTATTCACAGGTCCGGCAGTAAGGGAACACTGGTCCTCTACACAGAGCGGTTACTGGGAGTATGGCAACAGGGCTCTTCATGAACCTCAGACAAGACACAGGCAGAGACAGGCTCTGATGCAACATCTCATGCAATGCAAGCGACTTGCAGCCAGCACTAAGTAAACATCACAGCAATGCACTTATTTCCTTCACCAAGTATGAGTGACTATGCGCTGCTGGCTGGAAGCGGGTGTAACATTGGAAGATGACTCTGCAAGCTTGCCCGGTACAGCAGCACCGGCTACTGTCCCAGTCCTTGGTCCCCTCCTGGCTGGGATGCATCTCACACCTGCCCTGCAGCACCGCCCCCTCTTCCAGGGCTGCCCCCCCTTTCCGACCTGCAGCCCCCAGTCGAGCGATGGACTAAGATTGCAGCAGCCTGTCGTTGTCTGGAGTGGTTCATGGTCCTGAGTGCCTACCTCAGGGAAGACTGTCACAAACAGGGCAGACACCTCAGACTGCAGGGGGTGAGGGGATAGTATTGTCTATAATTAGATTTCACCAAGCCAGTAACAAATGAGAACCCCTGGATCACTGTAACAGTCATACCATAGAGTAACAGACAGTCCTGGGCTCTCCGGTCTGTCTTACCACTCAGGAAAGCTAGACTTGGTGATAAATGGCCACTCTCACCAAAAATCACACAATATTCAGGTTGCTCCTAGTCCCAGGAGAACAGTCACTTACCCCAGATCAGTTGGTACCTTAGAGCTCATTCTGAAGACAAGGCCTGTAGCCAGTCCTGTAACAAACTATCTAATGGTTTATTAACTAGACGAGAGAAATAAGAGTTATTTGCAGGTTAAAGCCAGCAAACACATACACACCAATGAGCTGCAATCTCAATCCTAAAAGTGACAGAGTTGTTGTGGTCTGTCAATCCAAAGTGTCTTTCAGGGCAGCCCCAGCAGGCAGCTCCTGGGGATCTCTTTTCTCTGGCTTCAGTTTGTTGTCTCTGACCCTGGTGAAGTTCAAACAGCCTTCAAGTCCATCCATTCAGCCTCCAAATCCATAGGACAAGCTTGTGGCACTTAACATTTCCAAGGTGCTATAGAGCCATTAACCAATCCTTTGTATTGCAATGTTCCTTGATGGCTCATCTGATTTTGATAGTTCTTCTGGATAGGCAGAGGGATGGGGATGGAAACACTTCGCATCTGGGTTCACAAGCTTAGAGCAAATATTTTCAAAGTTATAAAGCAAAATTTACATATTTCTCTCTAGCCTGGGATACAGACATCACAAGTGAGATTAATGCATGCAGCAATTTATAAACATGCCACAATCTAAACACTAAATACTGTGGCAGAGCTCCAACCTTGTCCCCATGGGTCCCGCACTTCCAGGCGGTTTATGGAGGCTCACTGCAATCCTCCATGTAGCCCTTCTCTCTCTAGGGCCAGGGTACAGTCTCCTGAGCCCTTTTCATCATAACCCAGCAAGAAGGTTGGTGAGAGAACTCCCACAGTTCCGGTTGTCCCTATGGGCTTAATCAAGAACAGTTTAACCTCCTGTCCTGACAGGGGCCTGTCTTCTCCTCCCAGGAGGTGTTTCTGTAGTGGCAGGTTGGGGGGAACCTGGGCTCCAGGTTTCGACCCGGGGATCCTAAGGGTAACAGCTGACCTTTCACGGCGTCTTATTTCTCTTAATGCCTTCTTCACCCTTACCTTAGGGCTCCCTTTCCAGTGGCTTGAGGGTGTTTTCATTATCTAGCCCTTCAGCCGCACTTCCTCTCCCCTGGCTCACCTTGGTCTGATTGGAGTGAGCCCTTTTATTATATCAGAGGGGCCTTAATTAGAGCCAAGTGTACACATCAGCTTACCAGCCTCACCTCTTTGCTGGTTAATTGGAGTCATGTGTCCACCCTAGTCTGGAACAGCCCCTGCTCTGGTCAGTCAGGGAACAGAAAACTGTTTGTCTAGTGGCCAGTATATCTGCCTTCGATTACTCTGCTGTACCCAGCTGGCCTGGGTCTATCAAAATACATTCTGGTAAAATTAATACCTATTTTGAGTAACACTAACACATAAGTGACCTGGTCTGATCTCCAGCTATGAGTCTGTTAGTTCTTAACTAATGCCTGCAGCCTTGACAGGAGCTGGCCTCTGGCCAGACAGCATCACATGGCCTATCCTGGCTCCGCACATCAGAAGATCCCCAAGCTTTGGATTCCTTCTCTGCCTCCCCCGACACATATAGATGCACTTCCTGAGCATCCAGCAGCCATATATAGAAGCACTTATTTACACCCCATCTGTGCTGAATCGACCTCCCATACGCCCCCACTCACCTTCAGTCTCTCATAATTCATCTTTATGCTGTGTCTGGCTGGGCTGTGTCCATGGGCCAAAGTGATACTAACAAAAATACTAGGCTATTACATGGTGTTTTCCATCTGCTGATTTTGGTGCATTTCACAGAGCAGATCAGTATCAGTAGGGGAAACTGAGGCAAGATCTATCCACTAGACCAGTGGTTCTCAACTTTTTTGTGCTCAGGACACATCTGGTAAATGTTCCTGGCCTGTTACAACCCAGTAAATAGTCTGGGGTGGAGACCCTGAGGCAGAGCTTTAACTAGGCATTTTAGTATCTGGGGCAAGCAAGCATATTTGCGCCCCTTACCACAAGCGATCTGTGATTTTTGGTTGCCTCCACAACAGACAAGTAGGCATGGCCTGCTGAGGTGAGTTGGGGTGTAGGTGGCACTCCCTCCCTGAACCACACAGGGTTGACCCAAGCGGCCTAGCATCACCAGCCCAAAGCCGCCCCCAAGCTTTGTGCCCTGGGCAGCTGCCCTGGTTACAGCCTGCCTCGGGGTGGTTTTTGTCAGGTTCTGCCTCCTGGAGGGGGGGGGGGGCAGTGTTGGGTCCTGTCCTGCCCAGCACTCCCGCCACAGTGGTAGCTCCTGTGCTGTGGGACTGGCGAGACTTGGCTCTCCACTCGGAGCGTTGCAACCTCCAGGGTTGCAGCACCCCTCAGGTTTGGGGAGCTGCCACACAACTCTTTGAAAATTCTGGTGACCCAGTTTTGGGTCCCAACCAACAGGTTAGAAACCCTGGACTAGACCACACTGCCTCCAGGTCTGCAAGTAGGTGGAAGGTGGTGTGGCTCAGTCAAAGCCAGTGGCATTGGGCCTGTTTGCACCAGGACCGAATGCACTCCTGTCTCTCTCTCCACCCCATGCAGATGCACTTTGACTTTTGCCACAGAGCGCTCAAGGTTGCATGACCCCCTCAGCCAGGAGCTAGGATTCCCCCTGCCTCCTCCTCCTCCCTAATCATGGGTGGAGACTGGTATGCAAATATTAGCAGATTGCCCCCTTGTCATTTCCATCAACTGTTTGCAGAGATAAATCTCCATTCAAAGTGAGCCCTGAACAGACTCAAGTCTCTGTGCTGGGGTGATTAATAGTGGTTTTCTGGTCAAACAAAAGGCCATTAAGACCTCTAATATTTGCTTTCACTACTCCCTGCCTACTTCATTTCATAATTCAATGAAAGTTCAATGTGGTTTGTCCCCCAATGAGAAATTAATAAGAGAGCAGAGCCACATTGATTTGGATTCAGTCTCCATTTTCCAGGGTTTGGATAAGAACTGCTGAGTTCTCAGAGAGGCTGCTAGGGGAGGGGGTTAAAAGCAATGGCACACCATCCCTGCTTAGCCATTCCCATCAAGCTGCACTACATTATACTGTGCTGAGCCCTCCCTCGCCTTGGTCTGAGCTGCCTGCTGAGGATGTTTTGCTGCATTTTTAATCCTCACCCACCCTTGCAGACAGATCAATAGGGGTTTTAAAGCACTAGGAGTGGATTGAGGCAACTGATTTCTGCCCCTGCTGGGGGGGGGCTTGTGAAGCATATGTAACCCACACACCTCCTGGGTGTGGTGTTCTGTCCCATCTACTGGCACAGAGACCTCTTAGAGAGAGAGATAAAATGAGCCGGCTCTGCAGCCTGAGCTAGCAGCCAGTTGGATTTTAGCTTGTGCGGTAGAGTCTCATGCACTGAGCTCCCAGAGATCCCAGGTTCAATCTTGATGACTGGGGTTTGTTGGTGTTACACATCCCTTAGAACCAGGAGCCCATATCCCATACCGTAAGTGTAATTCTCATTGCAGCCTCTGAGCACCTCACACAATACTAGCACCCTTGTGAGACAGATAGTGCTAGTTGGAGTTTACACATAGGGAGCTGAAGCACAGAGAGAAGAATTGACTTACCCAATGAAATCTGGGGTGGGACATGCCACGGAATCCAGCTCAGGTCTTCTCGAAACCCACACCCAGGTACGTTAAGTCCTAGACAATCCTTGAAGTTGATGGGCCTGCTGTTGTGACAGGCACTGTGGAGGTGCAGCTAGCAATGGTAGCCATTCCTGCTTCTTTTCAACTTTAGCTGGTGGAAAAAATTCAACACTGGAAATTTTGGGCGGGGGGAAGGAGATGAAATTTTCTAGAGCATTTTTCCTGCAAAAGTTGACCTGTTTGGGGACCAGCTTCTCCTCACATAGGCTTGAGGAGAAGCCAGGAATACTTACCCATGTTCTCCTCCACCCATCCCAGGTGTCCTGTGAACAAACAGCAGCATAGCACAAGCAGGAGATGCTGTTAACAATGGATGAAGCCCAGAGAGTCTGGACATCTGCACTTGAAAAGCATCTAAAATCCTGAGGCTGTAAAGAAATCTGCCTGGAAACCTCAGGAGATGTGGCCTTCTCCAAAGACTCTCTGCAGCTGGTGACTTTGACCAAGGCCAACATTTCAAAGAAACAGTTCTTCATGACAGGTGTAACACCACTAGGAGGCTCGGTGTTTTCCAGACTGGCATGAAGATAAGCTCTCGGCTCTGGAAACATTACAGTCTAAAGAGACAATGTAGGTTTGAGGACTAAGATGTAAGAAGAAGCAGAGGGATTGAACAATGATGTTTTGCATATAACCTGTTCATTTGGTGACTCATATCAGCATTGTCTGATTTTTATAATAGTTTTGAAATCATTGAAACGTCCTGAAAAATTTGGGGTAAAGGGAGTTACAAGAAACAGGGTTGGAAGGGACCTCAGGAGGTCATTTAGTCCAATCCCCTGCTCAAAGCAGGACCAGTCCCCAACTAGACATGGAGCCACTGATCACTACCTGTTGAGCCCGATGATCTAGCCAGCTTTCTATCCACCTTATAGTCCATTCATCCAGCCTATACTTCTTTAACTTGCTGGCAAGAATACTGTGGGAGACCATATCAAAAGCTTTGACAAAGTCAAGGAATAACACGTTCACTGCTTTCCCCTCAACCACAGAGCCAGTTATCTCATCATAGAGGGCAATTAGGTTAGTCAAGGAGGAGGTGTAGCAGCCAGAGATAGGAACATGTCCTTGTGGTATTGTTCCTATTTGCTGACTGGATTGGCATATCTTTTAGAATCAGGTCTCTGTCAGGAATACTCACTTTGATGCTTTCCAGTTTTGCTCTCTGGGTGAAATACACCCTGTGCAGAGGGCCAGCACACCGCGTAAGCTCTGGTTTTGAAGTAAAAATTATCCTCTCTGCATAAGACTCGCTACAGGCAGGGTTTGATCCTGCAGTATGCTCAGAACCCTAGACTCACCTTGATGTCAGTGGGAGTTGAGGGCATGCAGCCAATAGCACCATGCTTGTCAGCACCAAACCCCATTTACACTCAGGGACTGGGTTGTTGGAGTAACCGGCCTGTCTCTTCCTCTGGGGTCCTGGGATGGGCATGGATTCTGCTACCTCCTCTCCAGGCAAAATATAAATAAATATCACATATTGTGATCTCATTTATCCTTTTGAATTAGCTACCCTCCAATTCTGGTTTGGCTTCAGCCCATCCCCTGCTTTACTGCGCTTTACTGTGGCAATTCTTTTCAAGATGATGATACTTCTTTTCCTTCCCCTCCCTCAGGGGTATAGATGCTGAAACTGGGGTGCTGGGAGTGTTGGCTTGAAGTGGTTTCCATCATATACAGGGTTACAGTTTGGTTCAATGGCTCTCAGCACCCCCCACTATACAAGTAGTTCCAGCCTCCCTGCGCTGAGGTAATTTCTTGGTGGCACAAAAGGGGATCCAGTTAAAGCTCTGCTAGAAGATGTAAGTTGCTGAAAAAAGGACTCTTATGATGATTATTTTTGTGCTGGCAGGATGACCTACATTAGAGGAACCTGCCCGGCATACTCAATGATGCTGCGCTGGCTTGTTAGCACCCTAGTGGCATTGCTGCCTGATCTGAGATCACTGCCTGTTATCTGACTGCTTGCTGCAATTCAATTACATTCATTCATTGCTCTTGGTAAACTGCATTTCCCCTCTCTCCCCTTCCCATATTTCTCCTTTTCCCCACTCTGCTTTTTGCTACCTCCTCTATTGATCCTTTATTCCCATCACCTCCAGGACGTGCTTACCACACCACGGGGCCAAGGGTCAGCTAGGACTCCTGGTTATTAAAGGAAACAAAGGAAAGAAACAAAGTCCACAGGCCAGATAATTGCATTAGGGACTGTTATTTTTTCAGACTAACATTTGGTGTCATTCACCAGCCCAGGGAAACCATACCTGAGAAGTAGCCTTAGAACAACTCTTACACTGAGGCTATTGCTTCTTATAACATTTCCAGCTGGCTTCACTAAAGCCCTGTGTTTTGTGAAGGCCACACAGTGAGTCAATAGATCACCAGAACCGGGGATCGGAACTGGGAAAACACAACAACAAACACAACAACAAACAGGGGATTTGTGAATGAATTCACTTCCACCATCCGCACACCCTCTTTGCCTTTTGCTTGCTGCAGTAGTCTAGCAATCAGCTAGAATGGATAGTACAGACATTTTTGGTGAGTATTTCCAGGTTCAGTTTGCTAAGACTCATCTTTATCTTCCCACATCCTCAAATGCACAGGGTGTCCATCATTTTCCATACCTCCTCTATTAACTCCTTGAGTATTCTAGGATGCATTTCATCAGGCCCTGGTGACTTGCAGGCATCTAACTTTTCTAAGTGATTTTTTACTTGCTCTTTTCTTATTTTCTCTTCTAAACCTACCCTCTTCCCGTAAGCATTCACTGTACTAGACATTCCTTCAGACTTCTCAGTGAAGACCGAAACAAAGAAGTCATTAAGCATCTCTGCCATTTCCAAGTCTCCCGTTACTGTTTCCCCCTCCTCATTGAGCAGTGGGCCTACCCTGTCCTTAGTCTTCTTCTTGCTTCTAATGTATTGATAAAAAGTCTTCTTGTTTTCCTTTATTCCCATAGCTAGTTTGAGTTCATTTTGTGCCTTTGCTTTTCTAATCTTGCCTCTGCATTCCTGTGTTATTTGCCTATATTCATCCTTCGTGATCTGACCTAGTTTCCATTTTTTATATGATGCCTTTTTATTTTGTAGGTCACGCAAGATCTCAAGGGTAAGCCAAGGTGGTCTTTTGCCACATTTTCTATCTTTCCTAACCATCGGAATAACTTGCTTTTGGGCCCTTAATAGTGTCCCTTTGAAAAATTGCCAACTGTCCTCAGTTGTTTTTCCCCTCAGTCTTAATTCCCATGGGACCTTACCTATCAGCTCTCTGAGCTTACCAAAATCCGCCTTCCTGAAATCCATTGTCTCTATTCTGCTGTACTCCCTTCTACCCTTCCTTAGAATTGCAAATTCTATGATTTCATGATCGCTTTCACCCAAGCTTCCTTCTACTTTCAAATTCTCAACAAGTTCCTCCCTATTTGTTAAAATCAAGTCTAGAACAGCTTCCCCTCTAGTAGCTTTTTCAACTTTCTGAAATAAAAAGTTGTCTGCAATGCAGTCCAGGAACTTATTGGATAGTCTGTGCCCCGCGGTGTAATTTGGTCTGAACCTCTTTGCCTGTGATGAGTGGCTTATACTGCAGTCTGCCCCAGTGAACGGGGGCTAGATGGAGACTGGGCAGCAGCTAAGACTGAGGTGAAGTGGGGATAGTGGGTGGAGCATCCCCTGGGAGGGGGAGACCCAGAACTGTGGGGTTACTGCCAGGGGGTATCACCCAGTTAAAGGAGCACCAGGGTCCTAGGAGGGACATGGGGGCCAGCAGTGGTGGCGAGACACTGGCCTGAAGAGGGCGCTCTGGAGGCTGGATGCTAATTCCCGAAGACTCCCAGCAGGAGGTGCTGCTGGGTGAGTCTGCACACCTCTACAGTGGCATGCTCAAAGTGTGTACTAAATATGTCCTTTGTTGTCCTCTTACCATATTTGATGCTTTAGATTGGTTTGCTCACCTTAGAATGTCTGATGTTTCAAGAAACTCTTTCCAATGGACCCTGAAGATCTTCTGCAAGCATTTACTTTGGAACGAGTTGATCTTCTTCTCAATTTCTGTTGTATATTTCCATGACTCTGCTCCTATTACTTTGTTATTCACAATTATTTGGATGAACATTCATGAAAGCTTCAGCAAATCTCAAAGGTTGCCAGAATTTTAACACAAATGATCATTCATCTGGAACTTTGAACCAGAAAATGCCTCATCTGCTATTTGTTGCTCTTCTGTTTGAAAAAGTTTCAGTCATCCAATCTAGGAGAGGATCCAATGCCACAAGACTTAAATGACTAGCCGCGCAGCACAGTCAGTGAAGAATTGGCATAAACAGCATGTGGATGTGTCGTCTGAAAGGAATCCCCCCTCAGAGTACTTGGGGCAAATGCACAGAGGTGTTCCTAGGAAATCAGGATCCATTTATAAAGGTTTCACTAATTGAAAACCAAAGGGCGAGATTTCAAAAGCACCAGAATGACTTAGGAGCAGAAGTCCTGTTGACATCAATGGGTCTCATCTGCCTAAGTCACTTCAGTGCTTTTGAAAATTTCACCTTAAATTCTTAGGGGCAAAGTATGATGACTTTGCTCACACTGAGTAGAATCTTGCTCTACAAATAGGTCAATGGGACCACTCCAGGAGTCAGGTGTTCCTCACCATACCCCAGGGCAGTGGTTAAGGTATATTGGTGGTGTTGAGGGCAGGGGTGGCTCCAGGCCCCAGCATGTCAAGTGCATGCTTGGGGCGGCATGCTGCGGGGGACAATCTGCTGGTCGACGGGAGGGCGACAGGCAGCTCTGGTGGACTTCCCGCAGGCGTGCCTGCGGAGGGTCCGCTGGTCTCGCGGCTCCGGTGGACCTCCCGCAGGCTTCCCTGCTGAGGGTCCACTGGTCCTCCGGCGGACCTCCCGCAAAGCCGCGGGACCAGCGGACCGCGGGACCAACGGACCCTCCACAGACACGCCTGCAGGAGGTGCACTGGAGCCACCTGCCGCCCTCCCGGCGACCGGCAGAGTGCCCCCCGCGGCATGCCTCCCTGCTTGGAGCAGCGAAATGTCTAGAGCCGCCCCTGGTCGAGGGATAGTCGTGAGAAGAGAGCTATTTTGTTCCTATCTCTGGTGTAGACTGTGTACATATGTACAAACTTCCTATGTGTTTAAATAGACCACGGAGTTCCTTAGGAAATGTAATGGCCAGCTGAAGGTTGTCCTTATCTTTGTCTGAATGAAAGTGAGGAATAGCTCTCTGTGCTGGGAATGGCACCTCAGACCAGCGAGTGAGCGGGAGTAAAAGTTCTTGTGAGAAAATCAGTAAAGGGCAAGAGGAATTTTCGTTCTGGGTTTTTTTAATTAATATGCTTCCTATGCATGCACACACACATGCTCCCCATGCACACACATGCTACAGATGTGGCCTTGCTGGAACATCATGTCCAAGCCCCCACCTCTCCCATGCATTCTGGGCAAGTTCAGATCCCCAGTTTCAAACCTACCTCTGTGGTTCTGATCCTGAGCTGGAGCTGCACCCAGGGTCTGATTTGGTTGCAGCCCCAGAGGGTGGAGGCACTTGCAGGGTAGCTGACCTGGTGAGACTGCCATTGTCTGCGGCTGAAATCTGGGAAGAACAGCTCTCTGGAGCTCAGCAGGATCTGAACTGACCCCTAGTCCAGTTTGGCTTTGAACATACCCTCCAGAGGCTGTCCTAACCCTACCCCAGATCCACACGCCAACACCTGGACCCATACACAGACACTCCTGCTGAACCCACTCCCTCCCACACAGTGCACATACCACAGCCATAGGCTCACATGCTCTCTCACATACTTCCACACAGACACACTCTAGCCCATACACAGTGTAAACACACCTAGACACCGGCTCCTTACACACACACACTAGATAGACACACACACACACTCGTTA
The DNA here is from genome assembly GCF_007399415.2 of Gopherus evgoodei. NCBI lineage: Eukaryota > Metazoa > Chordata > Testudines > Testudinidae > Gopherus > Gopherus evgoodei. Next base: position 46,261,818 of record NC_044331.1, on the reverse strand, counting down.
TCTCTCTCTCTCTCACACACACACACACACGCAGTGCACACATAGCCTGCACATAGACACACCTCCACAGCATGCAAACGGAGAGGGGGAAGGGGCGGAGAAGACCCTCTGTGCTGGACACTGGGCAGGCGGGAGCAAGTGGCAGTCATCTCAACGCCATTGCAACTTTACTTGTGAGCCAGGGTTGTGGGGTGAAGAAGCTAGTGAGACCACAACAGCATCATGGAGCCCCTCCTCCTCACCTGTCACGAGGGGAGAAACATCCTCGCAGCAGCTGTTTGCCAGGCAGCTGGGGTTGCTTGACAGTGCAGGTTTTAAAGGGACTGTCAAGGATTTCAGGTGCCTCTTAAAACTGGCCTTACTGGGCAAGGCAAATCCTATGGGTCAGAAACCCAGCCCTGGCTGTGAGAACTGAGGAAGAGCTGAACCAGGCCAGATCCCATTCCCAAGTACCCCAGCACCACTGCAGGCTTCACCCTGGGGTTCCTGACAGCAGGATCTGCCCAACGGCCTCAGCTATGTGTCTCATAGCCAGAGTGTGATGTGTAGCAGGTCCTGTGAACTCTCTGGGCCTCGGTTCCCCCTCTATAAAATGGGGGCACAGTAATTCACAGAGATATTGCGAGGTGAGTTCATTACCACGTGTGAACTGCTGGAGGCCCGGGAACTGTCTGAACAGATCACATGAGTCCTGACCTTTCCCTAGCTCTGCTCTCCCAGCACTGGGGGATGAGGCTCCAGCCCTGTGTTTGTTTGGCAAGAGATTTAATGCAGCATCGCTGCCTTTGTGTAGCCAGATGTGATGGAAGGGGACAGTGACAGGCACTTTCCCCCCATCTGTTTCCATTTGCTTTTCCCCTCCATTGCTTCCAGCCCATTGAGATGTTCAGAAAGAACACTTCATTCCTTGCCACTTCTCTTTGTCTGTTGCTTTGTCAGCATCTGACTTGGCTGCTTCTTTGCTGCGGCTGAGACCAGCACGGCTGCCTTCAGATTCCTTCTGTCTGGGCACGAAAGAGATGATGCAAAGGACATTGAAATCAGTGAGCAGCTTTCCATTGATTCAAAGGAGCTTTGGATTGGCCATAACTTCACAGTATCAATGCAGAGGGCAGCAGTCGGGGGCTTGGGAATCTTAGTGTCTCTTGGCTTATCTGGTAAATGGCCACAAGTTTTGCCTAGATTAATGACTCTTCTCAGATACAGTATCTTGCAAACCAGTAGGGCTGGAAACTAATCCACTTGCTTTTTCTACCTCCACTGGTTTATGCCATATTGGGCCTTGAAATCACTTCATTCTGATTACCATCTTGCATTCTGCTGTTCCAACTCCAGTCTGATTTTAGTGGCTAATCTTAACATCTGAAACCAAGGGTGGGTGACATCCGACAGTTTGTATTCCAAGCTTACAAATGGTATAAAGCCTAAAGGATTAGTGAGAAGAATGGCTGGTAATATCATACTGCAATTTAGCTAGTAAGGTGGAAGTTGGAATGAACGGACTGTAGTGTGTGTATTGCCTAATACAAGGGTTCTAAACTGAGGAGCGCTTTCAGGGGATTGTAACCACTCTCTCTTGGTTTTGGTTAAATGGCAGGGAAGGCTTGGAACTCACGGAGCGGTGTGGGGTTTCCCAAAATTCATTTTGCTTGTAACATAGCGTTAGTGTCTGCAGGAGGCAGAGAAACCTTGACCTAGTATACTCCTAAAACTTTTTTTCAATATTTTTGTCACCTCTGTAAAATATCTCCGTAGTTGCACAACTCTTTAAAGGAAGTGAACAAACCTGGGGCTAGCCAAGGAGTTTCTGGCAAATGCTCATTCACACAGGAGGTAGTGCAACTTAGTGATTAGTGCCTCAGACTCTAGTGACCCAGGTTCTATTCCCAGCTTTGCCCCTGGTCTGATGTGCGACCTCAGACAAATCACTTCATCTCTCTTTCACAGCTATGTGTACCACAGTGTTGTGAATGGTGGCTAGTCTTCACTGGATTATACCAAGTTCATTGGAAAGTCAAATTTTTGCATTAACACAGATGATGATGGTGTCCTTAACAGCACAGGATCCTAAATACTCCATTAATTTTTATTAATAATAATCAGACATGTTATGGTAGTGCCTAGGGGCCAGCCAAGAAGAGAGTCCCATTGTGCTTGGTGCTGTACAGAGGAGCAGACATTCCGCTCCCTCTCCCAGTGAGTTTACAATCTAATAGACAAGTCAGACATGGGATAGGGGAAAGGGATATAACTCTCAATCTCTGTTACTCATGTAAACAGTGCTTGGTTTATGGCCTGGAGTTATTGGTTGTGACTCCCCAAATGAAAAAGGGTTTCTCTGTCCTAAGGCCTGATTCCATGAGCTCCCTGGGCACATCCCACAAAGCCAATGGCTGCTTTGCTATGGGGAAATCAATGGGACTTCTTACGTGAGTAAGCAATACTCTGGGAGGGAGGGTTTGCAGGTTTTAAAGGTCACAAGGGGGAGTTGGGCACTGGGGACAGAAAAAAGCAGATTTCAAAATGAAGCTTTAAGCAGAGAAATCTGAAGAGAAAACATTTTTTTTCTTTCTTAATGTATTCTCTGCAGGTTTCCTTCTAGCTCCTGGAATCTGAGGCTCTCCCAGGTTAGAAGCTGACAGCAGATATTTATATATTCTCACAGATAATCTTTAGGGAAAGGGAAATTGACAAATGGGTGAAAAACTGACTGACGTTCTGATCAAAATACAAAAGGCACAGAAATAAATGGCTCTGAAAAGAATTGTAATTTAATTGGAAATTACATCTCTGCCAGTGAATCACAGCAGAGTGCAATGCTGAGCGGAGAGAGGCACCTGCCACTAGTATGAGGGCTGACACTAAAGCCATGCAGTGAGACTGCTAACACTGGTCTTTGTGTGTCAGTGCCCTCTGCCTACGAAAGTGGACCAGCTTCATGTGCTTTGGATTCTCTTGCTCTCTGGTGGCTGGTGGCCTGAGAAGAGGTCTCACAAGAGTGACTGGATATCAGCACACCATGTGCTTGTGCAACAGCTGACCTCAATCGCAGGGGGGAGGGAGAGTTCAGTGGTTTGAGCATTGGCCTGCTAAACCCAGGATTATGAGTTCAATCCCTGAGGGGGCCAGTGGGGAATTAGTCCTACATTGAGCAGAGGGTTAGACTAAACAACCTCCTGAGGTCCCTTCCAACCCTCATAATCTATGATCCTCCAGGTCATTAACAAAGGTATTGAACAGGATCAACCCTTGGGGCACTCCACTTGATGCCAACTAGACATGGAGCCATTGATCACTACCCAATGATTTAGCCAGCTTTCTATCCACCTTATAGTCCAGTCATCCAGCCCATACTTCTTTAACTTGCCAGCAAGAATACTGTGGGAAACTGTACCAAAAGCTTTGCTAAAGTCAAGGAATAACACATCCACTGCTTTCCCCTCATCCACAGACCCAGTTATCTCCTCATAGAAAGCAATTAGGTTAGTCAGGCATGACTTGCCCTTGGTGAATCCATGCTGACTGTTCCTGATCACTTTCCTCTCCTCTAAGTGCTTCAGAATTGATTCCTTGAGGACCTGCTCCATGATTTTTCCAGGGACTGAGGTAAGACTGACTGGCCTGTAGTTCCCTGGATCCTCCTCCTTTCTTTTTTTAAAGACGGGCATTATAGTAGCCTTTTTCCAGTCATCCGAGACCTCCCCCGATCGCCATGAGTTTTCAAAGATAACGGCCAATGGCTCTGCAGTCACATCCACCAACTCCTTTAGCACCCTTGGATGCAGTGCATCCAGCCCCATGGACTTGTGCTCATCCAGCTTTTCTAAATAGTCCTGAACCACTTCTTTTTCCTCAGAGGGCTGGTCACCTCCACCCCATGCTGTGCTGCCCAGTGCAGCAGTCTGGGAGCTGACTTTGTTTGTGAAGACAGAGGCAAAAAAAGTATTGAGTACATTAGCTTTTTTCACATCCTCTGTCACTAGGTTGCCTCCCTCATTCAGTAAGGGGCCCACACTGTCCTTGACTTTCTTCTTGTTGCTAACATAACTGAAGAAACCTTTCTTGTTACTCTTAACATCTTTGCTAGCTACAACTCCAAGTGTGATTTGGCCTTCCTGATTTCACTCCTGCATGCCTGAGCAACATTTTTATACTCCTCCCTGGTCATTTGTCCAAGCTTCCACTTCTTGTAAGCTTCTTTTTTGTGTTTAAGATCAGCAAGGATTTCACTGTTAAACCAAGCTCGTTGCCTGCCATATTTACTATTCTTTCTACACATCAGGATGGTTAGTTCCTGCAACGTCAGTAAGGATTCTTTAAAATACAGCCAGCTCTCCTGGACTCCTTTCCCCCTCATGTTATTCTCCCAGGGAATCCTGCCCATCAGTTCCCTGAGGGAGTCAAAGTCTGCTTTTCTGAAGTCCAGGTTCCGTATTCTGCTGCTCTCCTTTCTTCCTTGTGTCAGGATCCTGAACTCGACCATCTCATGGTCACTGCCTCCCAGATTCCTATCCACTGATCCTAGTTCTCAAGGGCTTCTACTTCAATCTGTCAGTGTATGATGTCATGGGTAAAACCTGAATTCCATCACATTCCAATGCCCAGAATGAATTGGAGGCATTTTCCTGGCCTGCAGGCTTGACTTTGCAATGATAATAAATTGTGCAACTATTCAGGAGAGCAAAATTCCTAGCAGCTTCCTGAGCCAGCTCCATGCTGCATGGTGCACATGCTGTCACAACAATCCAGAGTGCATTTATTGTTTTCATGGACTGGGTTTGAGTCCTTGATTCGAATCCTGATCAGCTCATTAAGAATCAAGAAGTCAAAGCCACTGACAGCTTTTAGGAGCTGACAGAATTCTCTGCTGGGCTTTCCAGCTCCCTGTATACTGGGGCAATCTTGCAATACAAAGGCCTTTAAGGTGATGGCTGATTTGGAGGTGGATAGATCCACAACTCCAGAGGAGAGCTGAGTTCTTAGCACTCAACAGGAGGCACTAAGCACCTCATAGGATTGGGCCTCAGGTATCTAAAACATCTGGAAGGTCCAGGATGCATGGAATGCTAATCCCACCGAGGTCTGGATTAGCCATCACCAACACTGTGTGCTCTTTCCTAGGCTGTTACTATGCAGAGTAAGGAATTCACTACAGGCCTTGTCTGACTGCCACTCTGAATACAGAAAGTCAAAGGTCACCCAGAACATGACAGCGGAGGAGTCCAGATTCCTAGAACCTGGTAACAGGCAGGAGAAAATGGCTTAAAAATTTACAGTTTAAGAACCCGTTAACGCTGGCACTGATTTAAATAAGCCAGCAACAGGGTGTTAAAATCTGGTACTTCCAAACCAGAGGCAAACAAAACCTGATGCCCAAAGAGCAAGATTTGTGGCTGTCAAGGCTGATTCCCCACTCTGGCACTTTGAGTGCAGAAGGTGGGGCATGCAAGGATTTTAAAAATTAATACTGGCATCTCTAGGCTTGTGTTAAACTCCCAAAGTTACAGCTTCTCTCTGACCTTGGATGGGTAGATGCTGCCACCACCCAAGTGCAAAATAGAACCAATCCTTTGGACCCAGGAAGGCGCACTTGGGAATTCCTCCCTCTGGGGTACCCTCAAGCCCTTCACTCCCCCCAACCCCTGCCCCATGGAATAGCCGAGAAAGAAAACAAAGGAAATCAGCTGTTGCCACTAGCTAGTTAAACATGTGCACAAACCTCTTAGGACACAAAAATCTAATCCTGTTCTTAAAAAAAAAAGTAAAGTTTAATAAAAACAAAAAGAGAAAATACATCTAAAAACTCAGACTATTGCTAGATTTTAAAAAGAACTACTTATAAGGATTAAGCATCAAAATAATTTTCTTTAGGTCTAGCTTAAAAGTTACAAGCAAAACAAAACCACCTGGGGTTAGCACAGAGGAGTCCACAAGCCTTACAAAAATAAAAGATTGAAACCTAATCATGCCTTCCTAGACATTGCCTGATCTACTTACATATCTGGGGTTTCAAATAAGTAGTTCTAGGTATGATTTGAAGATTTTTCATACCTGGTGCAAGCTTCTTACAGCATTGCTGCTCTGTGTCTTCTCTCTGGAGAGAACAACAGACAGACAAAGGGAAAGTTTTTTCCCAATTTTAAAAAGTTCTAGCTTTCCCATTGGCTCTTTTGGTCATGTGCCCACTCTCTTCATTTTACCTATGGGCTTTTTTAACCCTTTACAGGTAAAGCAAATAGAGAACAGCTACTGACAGGGATTTTGGGTATGTCTACACTATGAAATTAGGTCGAATTTATAGAAGTCAGTTTTTCAGAAATTGTTTTTATACAGTCGATTGTGTGTGTCCTCACACAAAATGCTCTAAGTGCATTAAATCAGCAGATTGCAGCCACAGTACCGAGGCTAGCATCGACCTCCGGAGTGTTTCACTGTGGGTAGCTATCCCACAGTTCCTGCATTCTCCATTGCCCATTGGAATTCTGGGTTGAGATCCCAATGCCTGATGGGGCAAAAACAGTGTCACGGGTGATTCTGGGTACATGTCGTCAGGCCCACCCTCCCTCCCTCCATGAAAGCAATGACAGAAAATCGTTTCATGCCTTTTTTCCTGGGTTACCTGTGCAGATGCCATTCCATGGCAAGCATGGCGCCCACACAGCTGACCGTCACCATAAGTCTTCTGGGTGCTGGCTGACATGGGACTGCATTGCTACACAGCAGAAGCTCATTGCCTTTTGGCAGCAGATAGTGTATTAGGAGTAGTAGCCATCATCGTCATACTCCTGGGTGCTCTTTTAACCAACATTGGTGAGGTCAGTCGGGGCCCCTGGGCAGACATGGGAGTGACTCAGCTAGGTCATTCCCATCTTCTGCTGAGCACCCAGGAGATGATGATGGCTAGCAGTCCTACTGCACTATCTGCTGCTAGCCAAAAGATAGATGGAGTGGATCAAAACAAGAAATAGACCCGATTTGTTTTGTATTCATTTGCTTTCTCCCTCCATGAAATCAATGGCCTGCTAAACGCAGGGTTTTGAGTTCAATCCTTGAAGGGGACATTCTGTGTGACAGTTGTCTGTGTTTCTCCTTGATGCAAAGCCACCCCCTTTGTAGACTTTAATTCCCTGTAAGCCATGTTGTCAGTCACCCCTCCCTCCATCAGAGCAGACAATTGGTTTGCACCTTTTTTTCAGCCCAGATGCCATAGCACTGGGATCATGGAGTGCACTCAGATAACCGCGGCAATTATGAGCACTGTAAACACCATGTGCATTATCCTGGAGTATATGCAGAACCAGAACCTGCCATAGCAAAACCAGGCGAGGTGGTGATGAGAGTGATGAGGACATAGACACAGACATAAACTTCTCACAAAGTACAGGCCCCGGCAATGTGCACATCATGGTGTTAATGGGGCAGGTTCATGCTGTGGAACACTGATTCTGGGCCCAGGAAACAAGCACAGACTGGTGGGACTACAAAGTATTGCAGGTCTGGGACGATTCCCAGTGGCTGCAAAACTTTCACATGCGTAAGGGCAGTTTCATGGAACTTTGTGACTTGATTTCCCCTGCCCTGATGTGCCAGAATACCAAGATAAGAGCAGCCCTCACAGTTGAGAAGCGAGTGACAATAGCCCTGTGGATTCTTGCAATGCAAGACAGTTATCGGTCAGTCGGGCATCAGTTTGGAATGGGCAAATCTACTGTGGGGGCTGCTGTGATCCAAGTAGTCAACGCAACCAAAGAGCTGCTGATCTCAAGGGTAGCAGCTCTGGGAAATGTACAGGTCATATTGGATGGCTTTGCTGCAATGGGATTCCCTAACTGTGGTGGGGCGATAGAAGGAACCCATATCCCTATCTTGGTACTGGAGCACCAAGCCAGCGAGTACATAAACCAAAAGGGGTGCTTTTCAATGCTGCTGCTTCAAGCACTGGTGGATCACAAGATACATTTCACTGACATCAATGTGGGATGGCCAGGAAAGGTACATGATGCTTGCATCTTCAGCAACTCTGGTCTGTTTCAAAAGCTGCAGGAAGGGACTTTCTTCCCAAACCAGAAAATAACCATTGTGGTTGTTGAAATGCCTATAGTTATCCTTGGGGACTCAGCCTACCCCTTAATGCCGTGGCTCATGAAGCCGTACACAGGCAGCCTGGACAGTAGTCAGGAGCTGTTCAACTATAGGCTGAGCAAGTGCAGAATGGTGGTAGAATGTGTATTTGGACATTTAAAAGCTCACTGGCACAGTTTAATGACTCGGATAGACCTCAGCAAAACCAATATTCCTACTGTTATTACAGCTTGCTGTGCGCTCCACAATATCTGTGAGAGTAAGGGGAAGATGTTTTTGGTGGGGTGGGAAGTTGAGGCAAATCACCTGGCTGCTGATTATGCACAGCCAACACCAGAGCAGTTAGAAGAGTACAGGAGGGCACGGTACACATCAGAGAAGCTTTGAAAACCGGTTTCATGACTGGCCAGGCAAAGGTGTGAAAGTTCTGTTTGTTTTTCCTTGATTACCCTCTTCCTCCCCAGGTTCACTCTACTTCCCTGTAAGTTAGCCACCCTCCCCTCCCCCCCTTAAATCACTGCTTACAGAGGCAATAAAGTCATTGTTGCTTCACACTCATACATTCTGTTGCTTGGGCAATCCTCTGGGGTGGAGTGGCTGGGTGGCTACAGGCCCCCCCACCGCGTTTTTGGGAGTCTGGGTGAGGAGGCTGTGCTCTGTCAGTGTGGGAGGACAGCAGGAGCTCAGAGAACATTTCATGCCAAGTTCATTTTTTTTCGCTTTCTAATCTTCGCTAGCCTCTGCGAAGGAGAAACATTTGTAGCTGGTGGAGGAAAAGGGAGAGTGGTAGTTAAAAAGGCACATTTTAGAGAACAATGGGTACACTCTTTCATGTTAAACTTTGCTCTTCACATTACACAGCACATGTGCTTTCGTTACAAGGTCACATTTTGCCTCTTGTATTGAGGGCCTGTCGGTTTGGTGTGAGAGATCACTCACGCTTCATCCCTCCCCCCCACCACTTGGCTAACAGCAGGAAACATTTCTGTTCAGCCACAGCCAAACAGCCGAGCAGGAACGAGCACCTCTGAATGTCCCCTTAATAAAAGCACCCTATTTCAAGCAGGTGACCATGAATGATATCACTCTCCTGAGGATAACACAGTGAGATAAAGAACTGATGTTGTTTGAATGCCAGCAAACACCGGGACCATATGCTGCAATGCTTTGTTATGCAGTGATTCCCGACTACATGCTACTGGCCTGGCATGGTAAAGTGTCCTACCATTGTGGATGGAATAGGGCTGCCCTCCCCAGAAACCTTTTGCAAGGGCTTTGGGAGAACATCCAGGAGAGCTTTATGGAGATGTCCCTGAAGGATTTCTGCTCCATCACCATACACGTTAACAGACTTTTCTAGTAGCTGTACTGGCCACAAATGTCAGGGCAAATTAACCATTAAACATGCTTGCTTTTAAACCATGTGTAACATTTACAAAGGTAAACTCACCAGAGGTCCCTTCTCCACCTTCAGGGTCCAAGAGCATGCCTTGGGTGGGTTCGGGGATTACTGGCTCCAGGTCCAGGGTTAGAAACATATCTTGGCTGTTGGGGAAACCAATTTCTCCGCTTCCTTGCTGTGAGCTATCTTCAATCTCTTCATCATAGAATCATAGAATATCAGAGTTGGAAGAGACCTCAGGAGGTCATCTAGTCCAACCCCCTGCTCAAAGCAGGACCAATTCCCAACTAAATCATCCCAGCCACAGCTTTGTCAAGCCTGACCTTAAAAACCTCTAAGGAGATTCCACCACCTCCCTAGGTAAGGCCTGGCCAGTAGCATGCAGTCAGGAATCATTGCATAACAAAACATGGCAGTGTATGGTTCCGGTGTTTGCTGGCACTCAAACAACATCCGTTCTTTATCTCACTGTGTTATCCTCAGTAGAGTGATATCATCATCTTCCTCGTCCCCAAAACCCGCTTCCTTGTTGCATGATTCTCTATTGAAGGAGCATGGCATGCAGCTCATCATAGAAGTGGCATTTTTGGGGCCTCTGATCTGCTTTTTTGGTAGGCTTGCCTTAGCTCTTTAGTTTTCAGGCGGCACTGCTTTGCATCCCTGTTATGGCCTCTGTCCTTCATGCCCTTTGAGACTTTTTCTAATGTTTTGGCATTTCATTGTCTGGAACAGAGTTCAGCTAGCATGGATTCGTCTCCCCATATGGCAAGCAGATCCCGTACCTTGCATTCTGTCCATGCTGGAGCCCTTTTGTGATCCTGGGACTCCATCATGGTCACCTCTGCTGATGAGATCTGCACTCACCTGCACCTTGCCATGCTAGCCAAACAGGAAATGAGATTCAAAAGTTCATGGGTCTTTTCTTGTCTACCTGGCCAGTGCATCTGAGTTGAGAGCGCTGTCCAGAGCGGTCACAATGGAGCACTCTGGAATAGCTCCCGGAGGCCAATACCATTGAATTGCATCCATACCCAAATTCAACCCAGCAAGCCCGATTTCACCACTAATCCCCTCATTGGAAGTGGAGTAAAGAAATCGATTAAAGAGTCCTTTAAATAAAAAAAAAAAAAAAGGTCTTCGTTGTGTGGATGGGTCCAGGCTTAAATTGAGATAACGCTGCTAAATTCAACCTAAAATTGTAGTGTAGACCAGGCCTTTGTAGCTAACTGGCTAGCTGGGTGTCCTTAAAAGGGAGCTACCCGCCCCCTTCATTCATCACAGTGACCAAATGACCCCATGTGAATTGCATGCTAGTTGGCTGCATTGCCTCTGATATCACCCTCTTCCCACTCAACAATAAATAAAAAGTCTCCCAGTCTAAAGCCGGGAAGGAGAGATCTCATCTGAGATACATCTCTCCCGTAAAGGGAAAATCTCCAATAAAGCAGCGCTAATGAAAATCATAAATAAACGCTGCGGCATGGAAAGAGAGAGAGAGAGATCCTGTGCAGAGATATGTAAAAATGCATCTCTCATTACAGTCCAGAGTGATTCATTTAGAGGCGGGCCCGAGTGACAGAGGTTGGATCCACAGCCGGAGTCTGACTTTCCCAAAGTTCGATAGTGCCCAGATATGGAGTGTGCGGTTCATCCTTGTTACAGAGATGGGGCCGGCTGTGGATTTTGAGCACAGCTCAGTTCTCCTGCAGCTCAGGCGGGAAAGGGGGCCTGATGCAGGGTTTGGTATGGATTTGTCTACTGGCCACTTTTGAATCGCAGTAAAGGAATCAGGGGAGCCTAACCCCAGTACACAAACTCAGTACAAGCCCCCTCGCCTGCACGACATTAGTCCTGAGGTGGGAGACTGCAAGAGCAGCAGCCGGGGGGAGCCTCTGCCCCCACACTGCTGTGAAGGGGTGTGTGACGCTGGCAGACAGCAGGACACAGGGTGCCTGCCCAGCCCAGGCTCTTTCGTGCAGAGGGCAGTCATGAGAGCCAATCCATGTATAGTGCCAGCAGCCCAGGGGCAAGGGTGTTCTTGGAGCACATTGGCTCGTAGGGTGTCTGCATGGCAGCTCTGCTCCAGCATTAGGAAGATGCAGTCACCACCCTGGCCCTGGTTCACCTGGGGGCCAAGTAGGAGGGAGGTGAGACTGGGGTCAGAGTAGGGCTAAGCCAGGTGTCCTTGAGGCCTGCTACTTGGTATGGACCTGCTCACCCCATCCTACTCTGCCCTGTCCTGCCCCCGATCCTGTCAGCAGCACGGGGATACAGCTCATCTCCTTCCCCACTGGCAGTCAGGCAGGGCCTGAGGGGCAAGCTTGGGGCAGTGGCTCCAGGGGGAAGAAAGGGCATGTGGGTGAAATGGCAGGCCAAAGGGCAGGTGTTCAGGGAGGTGAGGGAAGGGCTGCAAGCTGTGGAGCAGAGGGAGAAGGATGGGTAAAAAGGCAAAGGAGGGAGAAGTCCAAATGGGTAGAATTGTAAGGGGCACAGAAGGGGAGAAGGAGAGATGGGCAGGGAGGCTGGGCACCACAGGGGCAGGTGAGTGCAGGTTGAGGGGAATGGATGGCACTGCAGGGGATAGGCAGCCTTTTGGGAGAAAGGGCAGGACTGCTGAGGAAGGGATGGGCATGTGGGGGATGGGTGGAACACCAGGAGGAGGTGCAGCCTGGCAGGAGGAGGGGCAGACAGGTAGGGAGTGGGGGGAAGAGGCAGATGGGTAACACAGCAAGAGCAGTCAGGTCAGGGGAGAGGAAGGCAGGCAGGTAGGGGGTGGGTGGCACAACAGATGGAGGAGCAGTCAGGTGTGGGGGGATGGGGCAGGTGGGTGGCACAGCAGAGGGAGGGGCCAGTGTGTAGAACTGTGGCAAAGCAACACTAAGGCACTGACAACAGTGAGCTTGTATTATTTTCCTGGGCAGACAGGCTGTTCTCTCCCGGCCCAGTCACCTCTCAGCCCTGGGGCATGAGCTGGCTCGGAGCAGCATCACTTTCAGTGTGATAGGGGAGGTCAGCATGGAGGATCTGGCCTTGGAGTTTATGACTGTCATTCAGAGGAGAGAGGTGGGTTTGTAAAGCTGCAGCTTTGCCAGTGTAAAATCCCATCTTTCTATTCTATCTCCACAAATGATGAACTCATGAGCAGCTGGGCTCTTCCACTGTGTAGCCAGTGGAGCCAGGAGAGACCCGTGCAGTACTGGAAAGCCCCAAGGCGTTCCTGGCAGCAGGACTGCTGTCATCACAGGCATGGCTTTTTCCTGGGTGTGGCAGTGCAGCCTAACAGATGTGGTGCTAGATGGGAGCCTGTGTCAAGGCTAATTCCCCACTCTGGCACTTTGAGGGCAAGGATTCTAAAAATAATAATGGCCACTCCAGGCTTGAATTAAACTCCCAAGGTTACAGCTTCTCTCTGACCCACCCAAATGCAGAACCCCTTTGAGAGCCCAGGAAGGCACACTTGGGAATTCCTTCCTGTGGGGTATTCTCAAGCCCTTTCACCCTCCCCCCCCGCCCCCCGAAGAGCTGAGAAAGGAAAAAAAAAAGGGAAATCAGCTGTTGCCAGTAGCTAATTACACAACATGTGCACAAACCTCTTAAGACACAAAAATCCAGTTCTGTTCTTAAAAAAGGTAAATTTTATTAATTAAAAAAAGAGAGAGAATACATCTGGGAACTCAGGATATTGCTATATTTTAAAAGAGCAATTACAAGGATTAAGCACCAAGATTATTTTTCTTGAGGTCCAACTTAAAGGTTACAAGCAAAAAAAAAGCACAGAGAGGTTAGCACAGAGGAATCCACAAGTGGTAACTAATTAAAAGGGATAAATCTAATCGCATCTTCCTAGACATTCCTGATGTACTTACATATCTGAGGTTTTAAATGAGTAGTTTCTAGGTATGATAGTGATGATTTTTTCATACCTGGTCCAAGCTTCTTACAACATAGCTGCTGTCCTGTCCGCCTCTCCCCAGGAGAACAACAGACCGACAAAAGGGGAGTCTTTTTATAATTTCAAAAAGTTCTAGCCTTCCCATTAGCTCTTTTGGCCAGGTGCCCACTCACTTCCTCTTACCTATGCATAGCAGTGAGACTTTTTAACCCTTTACAGTTAGAACAATTGAAGAACAGCTACTAAGAGGGATTTTATAGCTACTGGCAGGTTGGGTGTCCATAAAAGGGAGCTACTCCATTCCCTTCATTTATCACACCCTGCAAACCTGTGTTCTTTTCCCAGCTGTGCTGGCTGACTGTGGGCAACTCACTTCCTCTCTCTGTGCCTGTTTTCCCTCCCACCCCTTTTTTTTTTTTCAGATTGCAGGGACTGTCTTAATAGGTCCCATAAGTAGTCCTGAACTCAGTAGGGACCCATAGGTGCTACTCTAATAGTAATCAGAGCTGGGGGATAGCAGGGGTACTACAGGTACCACACCATTTTTGACTCTTACATCTTAAAGGTATAGCTTGGACTGCTGGTGTACAGAACTGACCTCTGGGTTGGGGGGAGGCATGGAAGTAAGCGTGTGTATTTATTGGAGTGTATGGGGTGTGGCTGCATGCACATGGGTGTCTGTATTATTTGTGTATTATTGTATGTGTGTGCATATTTGTGTATGTGTTGGAATGTGCATGTGAGGGTTATATGAACATGTATATTTGGGTATGTGTTCACGGGGGAGATTGTATTGTCTGTGTATATTTGTGGGTGCAATTTAATGTATCTCTGTGTATGTGTTTCATTCTCTCTCTTCCAGGGCCAAGTCAGTCACCCAGCCAAGCTCTCACCCGGCTCCTTCCCTGGTCACTTGAACAGAAGAGCAAAGGCAGGGAGGAGATTAATCATCGCTCATTTGCATGTCTGGCCTTGGAGTGGCTTTGGCACCTTCCTTTTCTTTCATGTAAAATAGACCCTGCTTAGCGAGAAAGTCCTAGAGGACAGAATACAAACTGAGCTGGTGGGGCACGGGGGTGTAGAGCAGCCCCACACTGAGGGTATATCTACAGTGGCAGAGTTACAGTGCCAGGAGTTACAGCAGCGATCAGAGAGTGTTGAAGGGAAACTGCTGTTGTGTGTTCACACTATCAGCTGCCTGTGCAATAGCATGTTCACATTTGGGGCACTTGCAGCAGTATTTGGAGAGGTGCACTCTGGGAAGCTATCCCACAGAGCATCTCTTCCTCTTCTGCCGCTCAGAGTTGTGAGAAAACAAAGGGAGTCATGGGGCATCCTGGGTCCTGTCCCAAAGCCCTGTGATGCATTGCTTCACATCCCAGCAATCCCTGTGCTTCCGTCCGCATTTGGCACCATCTTTCAATGGTTTGTGTACTCTGTGCCCTGCCTCTTCGGTCTGCAGAAATGGATCCTGAACTGTTGACCAGTATGCTGCTCGCTCTGACCAACATGTCATGAGTGGCAGTGGAGTTATTCCTTAAACTAGGAAGGCAAGAGGTGTTTGATGTTGATCTCGCCATGTGTACTTGCTAGGACACGAGATTGCTTGTGGCATTCACGGAGGTGCTGACCACAGTGGAACATCACTTTTGGGCTCAGGAAACAAGCACTGAGTGGTAGGATCACATCGTCATGCACATCTGGGATGACAAGCAGTGGCTGCAGAACTTTCGGATGAGGAAAGCCACATTCAGGGAACTTTGTGATGAACTCGCCCCAGCCTTGTGGCACAAGGACACGAGAATGATGCCTTGAGGCAGCAAATTGAAGCTGGAAGCAACTAATATTTGTTGCTATACGTGGTAGTGCAGTGTTTGTAATGCTAGGAGGTGATTGTGATTGGTGCAGACGATGCAATATGAAGGTTTAACATAATTGTTGCTTTGCAGAGCTCTTTTTGCTTTCAATTAATAGAATAAAGATTGCTTTCAAACCAGCACTTTTTTTTAATTAAAAAACAACAACCCAAGGATAGAGTCAATCAAAGAAACACATCAGCACTAAAGGGGATGGGGAAGGTCCCATGAGGAGGGGGGGTCCCAGGATGGCTAAAGATTTATGTATGTCCCAGAATTATATCCAACCTTCTCCTTTGGAGTACAGTGCAGCGCATACTGTACTTCAGCAGGGCCAAACTGCAGAGGGCTGGGTCTTGAGTGCAGTGGGTACTGGAAGTCCGCAGTGCTGGACCATGAGGGGAGAGGAATGGAATGCCGTGGGTACAGAATGGAGCCAGGAGGTTGATAAGAGTGTGTTGGCAGTGTCTGGGGGCGCATGGAAAAGAGTTTTGCAACAGTGGCTGCAGGGGAGGGCGGGAGCAGAGCTGCTTGGTTTGCAGTGCTTGTATCGCCTGGAGTGTGCTTGCTTAGCTCTCCATAACATTTAAGAGCTGCTCCATGGCTTCATTCTGGTGTGCTGTGTTCTCCTTTCGGTCCTCTTCTCCCTGTCCCACCACTCCTTCAATTCCTGTTCAGCCACGGAGTGTTTCATAATGTCATGCAGAAAGTCCTCCTTAGTTCTTCATGGCTGCTTTCTAATTCTGTGCAGTCATTCAGCTGGCAATAACAAACAGGGATGCTGGGCTCCCAAGGTCATCTCTGTGAAGTTTAAACGCAACATTTTACAGAAGCAGTATTGTTTGCAACACAGACAACACTGATTCAGTGATTTAAAACATAGCCAGTATTCACACACCTGTCACTAACTGGTTGACCCCAGGCAAGCACACATGAGCCACAGGACCCCCAAAATGGTGAGTAGCTACCGGGGAAGAGTAAATCACTCTTCCCAGAACCTGCTGTACACTGGATATGTGGCTCTCGGGGAGAGCGAGCACTGTAGGGAGGCCTGATAATCATTCCTGTCCCCACATTTTCCGCAGAATGTGATCATTATGGAAGATATCTCACTGCTGAGGATGAGCAGGGAATCAAGGGAGGGTCTTCTCCAAGACTGCGGCTTCCGCCCTGGCCTTTATGCAGCTCGCCTGTGTGCAGCACAGGAAAGTTACCATTAATGGGGCAAGAAACAAAGCAGCTCTGCCAAAGAAACTGAGGCAGCAGATTGCCCAGTAACTCCGGGAGAGTTTCCTGGAGGTCTGAGACAGATTCCCGTGAAGTGAGGGAGTCAATCAACAGCCTGTTTCGCCTCTCAGACTAGGCATGTGGTACCTGCATCATAGAGACAAGCCTGCTTTCTGCAACCCTCCTGCCCACAACAACATGCCTCAGTGATTCCCAAAATCAAATCCACTTACCAGGGGCCTCTGTTTGTGCTTTGCCAAGATCTGACAGCTGTGACGGGCTAGCCTCCTCCAGGTAGAAAAGAGCTCCTGGCTGCATGCATCTCTGACCTCCGAGTCATCCTCTGCTTCTGGGTCCCCCTCCCCCTCCATATCCTCATCCAAGATTTCTTCCTCCTGGCTCAGTCCACTCTTGACTGGCACACGAGCCACCGAAGTATCCATGGTGGCCTTCACAGTGGAGGTGGGGTCACCACTGAGTATCGCGTCCAGCTCTTTGTAGAACCGGCAGCTCGTGGGCACAACACTAGAGCAGCGGTTTGCCTCCCATGCCTTGTGGTAGGCATTCCGCAGCTCTTTCACTTTGACCCTTCACTGCAGTGTGTCCCAGTCATGGCCCCTTTCTGTCATGCATCGTGAAATCTGTCCAGAGGTATCATAATTCCTACCTCTGGAGCTCAGCTGGGACTGGATAGCCTCCTCTCCCCAAATGCTGATGAGGTCTAGCAGCTTCGCATTGCTCCAAGTGGGGATTGCCTGGTTCATGGAGCAGGCATGGCCACTTGGAAGATGTGCTGAAGCCACTGCACAGATCACCGAGCAAACAGGATGACTTTCAAAATTCCAAAGGCATTTATGGGGTGGGGTTGATGGTTGGTCACTTGAGGGCAGAGCAGTAGAATTCAAACCAATGACCAGAGAGGCAAGAACAAGCATTGTGGGACACCTTCTGGAGGCCAATTGCAGCACTGTAATCAACTAGGGTATCTACACTGGCACTACAGTGCTGTAAAAGCTGTACAGCTCTTGTTGCAGTGCTGTAAAAAAAACCCTAGGGCTCTTCCTGTGGTTTATTATGAAGCGAGTACTGGGTGGGCTGTGCTCACTGGGCAAGGCTTAGGGTTGCCAATTTTTGTTGGACATATTCCAGGAGATTTCATTACATGACAACCTTTAATTCCTGGAGACTCCAGGACAATCTTAGAGGGTTAGCAACCCTAGCCGAGGCTTCAGGGACCTAGTGACACTAGGGCAGGGAACCCCTTTCCTGGCTGGGGGGCAGCAGGAATAAACTCGGGAGGCTTTTGAATCTGACCCCTGCCTTAGTCTGCTCTGTAGTTTGCCTTGCAGCCTGCAGGGTGCGGTCACGTCCACCTTCCAACAGTGGGTTGCACCCACATGCAGGAGGTAGGGTTGCCAGATCTCCATTTTTTGACCAGAACGCCCAGTCAAAAAGGGACCCTGGCAGCTCATGTCAGCACCGCCAACCAGACTGTTAAAAATTTGGTCAGCAGCGCAGCAGGGACCCAGGGCTAAGGCAGGTTCCCTGCCTGCCCTAGTTCTGCGTAGTTTCTGGAAGCAGCCGCCACGTCCCTGCAGCCCCTAGACACATAGGTGGCCAGGGAGGTTTTGCATGCTTTTCCCACCCTGAGTACCCATTGGCCGGGAACCATGATCAATCGGAGCTGCAGGTGCGGTGCCTGCAAGTGTGAGGGCAGCGTGGAAGGCCTCCCTGGCCACAGATGCATCTAGGAGCTGCAGGGACCCCACACCCCAAACCCTCTCCTGCAATCCAAACCCCTTCCCCAGCCCGCAGTCCCCTCCCACATCCAAACTCCCTCCCAGAACCCTCTCCCACAACCCAACCCCCTGCCTCAGCCCCCCCTTTACCCCAAACCCCTCATCCTTGGCCCCACTCCAGAGTCCACACCCCCAACCAAAGCCCTCATGCACCCCAACCCCTTGCCCCAGCCTGGATTCCACTCCTTCATCCCAAACCCCTCATCCTACACCCCCACAATGAGCCCTCACCCCATCCTGCACCCAACCCCCCTGCCCCAACCCAGAGTCCACACATACCCTGAATCCCCCACTTCTGGCCTCACCCCAGAGCCCACATTTCCAGTTAGAGCCCTCACCCTCTCCCACACCCCAACCAGCTGCCCAAGCCCAGTGAAAGTGAGTGAGGGTGGGGAAGAGTGAGCCACTGAGGGACAGGCAATGTAGTGAGCAGGGGACAGGGCCTCAGGGAAGGGGTGGGGCTAGGGTATTCAGTTTTGTGCGATTAGAAAATTGGCAACCCTAGGATGGCCTGGAGAACACTAAGCCTGGTGTTAAGGTGGCTCCACACACCTACATAAAGGCTCTCGCTCCCCAGTAACGGTTATTGCCATCATTCTAGGCCCCTAGAGCACTGGAGCAGGCTGTTCCACAAGGGAACAGGGTTAGGGCTGTTATTACTGAGTTGATTTGTGATGCACCAACAGGCTGTGCTGGTCACAGAAAGAGACCTGGAGCCTGATACAAATCCCACACCACAAGGGGCCCTGTCCCAACAGCTTGTGCTCCCAAGACTGTAGAGGATTAAGGGGCTGGAACACATGACTTATGAGGAGAGGCTGAGGGAACTGGGATTGTTTAGTCTGCAGAAGAGAAGGATGAAGGGGTATCTGATAGCTGCTTTCAACTACCTGAAAAGGGGTTCCAAAGAGGATGGATCTAGACTGTTTTCAGTAGTACCCAATGACAGAACAAGGAGTAATGGTCTCAGGTTGCAGTGGGGGAGGTTTAGGTTGGATATTAGGAAAAACTTTTTCATTTAGAAAGTGGTGAAGCACTGGAATGGGTTACCTAGGGAGGTGGTGGAATCTCCTTTCTTAGAGGTTTTTGAGGTCAGACTTGACAAAGCCCTGTCTAAGATGATTTATTTGGGAATTGGTCCTGCTTTGAGCAGGGGGTTGAACTAGATGACCTCCTGAGGTTCCTTCCAACCATGATATTCTATGATTCTATGCTGCCCCTGCACCCCTCTGTGGCACATCACCTGCTCCCCACACATCCATGCATGCATCCATGCAGTCAGATAGATCCATGGGCTGGTGCTGGGGGGCACAGCCAGGGCCCTGTCACTCCCTTGCCCATCCCCACTCCCTGGGGGGCACAGTGTGCTCCCAGTGGAATAGGGAGGGGGCAGCTGCTGTGTGCAGGGACTGCAAACTTGACTGGCCCTTATGCCTGTCAGTCAAAGTGTGGGGTGGGCTCTTAGCTCCCTCTCCAGGACCATTGAGCACCCATGTCAGGCGCAGGTAAGGCCCTAGAGGCCATTCCTGTTGCACTTGGGACATCATCAACCAACTGGATCGAGCCTGGATTACGCCTGGATGAGCAGCAAAACTCTCCAAACCTTCTGCTGAACTCACCCTCTCTGTGAGGTTCCCCCAACCTTGTCAGGGCCTTGAGGCCACAAAATCACTGGTGGGAACATCAGCTTCCAGGAGTTGTGCCTGCTGCCCAGCGCAGCCACTCACCTGCGGATATGCTGCTTTCTCCATCTAGCTAGTGGAACAAATGACCGCTGTCCGGGAGCTGCTTTCACAGGTCACTGGCCTGTCACAGGCAGTGAGGCAGGAGGGATCTCCAGGTAAATGGTCACTCTGGGCCTCCAAAGCGTCAGCTGCAATACAGTGTCCTCTAAATTACAGTTCTCTGCTGCCCGCAGCTCCTGTCCCTGCAGAATAATCTGTGTGCATCCCCAAATGTGTATGGGCCCGATCCTGCTCCCATGGATGTCAATGAGCGTTTGGCCAGCAATTTCAGTCCTTGGGCTTTCTGCAGAGACTGCCAACAGTGGAGCCAGTTGCAGAGATGTATTTATGTCATGTAGACACTTGCCTGCTAGGAACTGACTTTGAGATCCACCAATCCACTTCACCTACACACTGAACAGACAGACAGACACCTGATGGGGTAATTTTCAGGTGGTACCATCGTACTGTTGAATGGGAAACAATGGCTTAGTGTTAAGAGAATCGTCTAGCTACTTCCCTATGCTATCCATCCCTGAACTGGATTGGAGCTAGTGCAGAGACCAAGCATTCACTCATATAACAAGATGGCCTGCCTTTTAAAGGCCAGATGGCAGCCAACTCTAGTTACTAACTAGACATACCTGAGCAGGGATCAGGTGATGCCTCCTGAAGAGCAGAAGGAAGTGGCAGACAGGGCCTCCACAGTGTGGTGAGAGAGATGATAGCTCCTGCTGGGAGAACCCTGAGACATCAGGGAGAGTAGGCTCCAGCAGGCAGCCTAGCTCAGGGAGTGAGGCTACAGGCAGGAAAGGCCTGGGAGTGACCCGGTAAGGGGATGAGTGGCTGGACTTGAGAACTTTATTTTGGATGTTTGTTAATTGAATAAATCACACCCAAAAAGGGGTGACAATGGACAAAATGATCTGGATTATTGAAGAAGCCCACTGAAAGGAGAAACTAAGGCAGGGACTACTTGCGAGACCACCCTGAGGTCATGAGGGGGCACATGGGAAGCTCACAATAACCTGCTACTAGAGAAAACATCTGCATCAGGGCTGAGTGCAGATGGCTTTTATAGTTGGGGGTATTTGTGTGTTCATTTGGGGTTTGGACCAGTTGAGGTTTGGGTACAAGTACATAAAAATGATCATCTGAAATGGCTGGACATCATCTGGGTTTAAGTCACACCCTTAAGGAGCTGTTGATTTGTTATCCCAGCTGGTCCTGTGTTCAGAAACCTTCATGAAATTTAAATCATTCTGATCTAAGGCTCAGGTCTGCAACAAAACCTAAGATCAGGTGAGTTTCCTTTGTGGGTTTCAGGTTTCATTGTGAAAACATCACATCAGCTGTGCTACACAAATAAAATGCATCATGTGCTTGGCTACCCAGAGCTTTGTTATGGTCAGCGTGTTAACACACAGCATCACTGATGCATTCCTAAAAACCTACTTTTTGTTTATACTCCATGCTGCTCTCCAGCTCACTTCTCCTGCCTCTTCACATCCTGATACAGACAGGCTGTGTCCACAGTGCTGTGCCACTGTGGCTCTCTAGGTCATCATTGCAACAGTAAGGCAAGGCATCAGATGTTCCTGCTCCAAAAACAAAGGTGCCTATAACAGGAGGATCAGCAGGATCTGGACCCATACAGGTGCCTATAACAGGAGTCAGAGGATAATCTGTTAGCAGTGCAGGGTGTATGACACACTGTTGAGCAATTTGATTCCATCCAGTATGTTGTGTGTACATACACTAGCCAGTTAATTATAGACAGTAGGTAGCAGCATTTATAGGTAAGGTTGCCCAACATTTCCCATTATAAAACCTTGGTTTTGGTTTCTTATCACTTGGCCAAATTTTAGCAGTTTGGGCTGAAATTCCCCATGCCAGATGTCTGCCTCAGGCTGATTATATTGTTGGGTTGGTTTTTTAAAGTTTCAGCTAAAATGGTTCAGCTATTTCCAAGAACAAGGTTAGGGGAAATACATTGTTTTGTCCATGATAAAAACAAAAAATACAACTGAAGCAGGGACTCAGATTTGGCAGACGAGCTGCCCTGGTGCCATGGATGTGCTTTTTGCCATCCCCATGAAAGGTGGCCAAGTTCTGAACCTCTGCAAGATCTAGTTTAGCAGCTAAAATCTCTGAAGTTTGTTTGCACTGAGCATGCTCCACTCTCTCCCAGCTCCTGTGTGCTAGTGGCATAACACATCTAGCATCTCCTGAGAATGGCTGTGCATGCTTCATCTTGAGGTTGCAGCAGCTGAGTGGGACTCCACGCAATTACTTCTCCTGGCCATAAGAACTGAGAGCAGGGAGTCTGTTTGTCCTGGGCTCTTGATGCTCTCCCCTGGCAGCAAGGCGGAGAAGGAGAAAGCCACCTGACTGACACACAGAGGGGGGAAGAATGGGGCAGGAGGTTGCAGGGTCTGGAGGGTGGGGATGAGCAGAGAGAGAGGGGGACAGGAGTTGGTGGAGGGATGGATGGGAGTAGTGGGAGGGGTGTATAGATGCAGAGAGGGGGAGGGAAGGAGCTGGCGTGTGGGATATGTGGATAGGAGCAGAAGGGGTAGAGGCAGAAGCTGGGGGGATGAGTGTGATGGGGTGCAGCAGGCATCTGATGCCCCATGGCAGATGCCCTGGGACACTCTGCCCTATGAAACTCTCCTTGTGGAAGAGAGGACCAGCAAGAGAGAAAGGCCTCCTAGGATCAGCTGCGGGTGGAACCAGTGAGTCTTGATCTTCCAGTGGCTAGAAGGGCAGGGACATGCCAATCAGGGTCCCAAAGGCCAGATAAAAAGGACTGGCTGCTGCTTTCAAATGCCAGTTGTGGGTAATGCTGTGGCTGGGATGGGAGCCTCAGGAACTCACCCTGGTCCAGTGCTCAGCTCTGATGGTATTTGGTTAGGATCAGGGTCTGCAAATGCCTGGTGCACCCTATAATACTCCTGTCCACTCCCAGCTCCTGCCTCCCTGATCTGCATTTTGGAATTTAATGCCCATGTGAAGTATTACCTTAATTTTATGGAAAATGAATTAAGACTGCTCCATGGGATGCTTGGCTCAGGCAAACTTGTTACAAGGAGTGGAAGTTCAGGGTAGATACATGGGAGGGGGAACCAGGCTGATGAGTCTACAATCTCTAAAGCTCATTTCCCTCCTGAACCTGGATTTGAACCCAGGCTTTCTGACTCTGTACATTTCTGTTCCTGTGGCAGAGGCAAATCACCTAAACCAAAATGTTCACAACTGGCCACTAGTTGTGTATGGTTTGTTTTCTGGGTGTTCAAGATGAGATGGCCATGGAGGTGCTCAGATACTATTGTGAAAGCACCATACAAACGCCCAGGAGGAAATTAATAATTCTGTATTCATTGCAGGATTTGGATGGCATGTGGGTCACACACTGAATGAAGAGGATTAAAAAAAATTGAAGAATTCCTCATTCACTGAAAGCGGCAAGGGTCCTGTGGAGGAAGTGGTATGTGATTGTGTCATTAAAGACTGTATCATCATGTGTACATACACAGGGGCTGAATTAAGGTGACACAGGCAGCCTTAATTCTGGCATTTCCTAACTTTTGATTGCTGAAATGTGAAACCTTAGTGTTCTTTTCACATAGCATTTTGGGGGATGTAATTATATAGCTCACAGCATTCCAGGTATGTATAGCACACTACGGAGAGAGTGAAAGCCTGGTCCATGCTTTAAGAAGCTGCAGTCGAAGGGAGGTGCAGCAAGAGGTGATGAAAGGAGGATAGATGACACTGGGCCAGAGTCACTGTCAGAAAGAAGTAGGGTTTGGAAGTGAGATTCGGAGGAAGGATGCAGGTTGTGTGGTGGACAGGCCCAGGGATTAGTCCTCAACTATCATTGATGAGCAGCATTATGAACCTCCAGAGAGGCCAGAGACAAGCTAGGCGACCCCTCCTTCCCCCTGCAGGGAGGAGTTGCCTTTCATTGAGTTTGTCCATTGGTATGCCTTGCTCTTTCCTAACCTGGCCCTTATTTTAGAGATCTTCCAGGGAAGGCTGGGGGCATCTGAAAGCAGGACAGTGAAACTGATAGACAGAGGCTCCTCTGAGGTGCATCTACACTGCATCTGCGACAGTGTTTCCCGGCTCAAGCAGACAGACATGCTCCCTTTGCTTAGGCTAGCTGTAACCAAGAGTAGCATGGGCAGGGCTTGGGCTAGCCACCAGCCTCCAGTGCAGCCTGACCAGTGAATACTCGGGTATCTAGCCTGAGCCTCTGCCCATGTTAACCCCAATATGCAGCTAGAGCAGACCTAGTGTGTGCCTGCCAACCCGAACTGGTCACACGCTCCCAGTTGCAGTGGTGGCTCCCCAACACATGCATGCACCTACCTTGTTCTGAATCTCACTACTATCGTTACCCTTCCTGGGAGCTGCCTCTGGGTACCCCAGCTCCTTGCAGCTGGACGGCTCACTGCTGTGTGTTTTCACAGATGAAGAGCTTAAAAGTAAAGGGCTGATTGCCTCCTTGAGCCCAGCAGCTCTGAGGTTCTACTTTGTACAGTGTGCCAGTGCCACATGGCCTGAGTCTCCTCTTACTCCCAGCAGTGTAAATCAGACCAGCCTATGACCAATCTGGTGGGAGAGGAGACCCTTTAACCCTTCCTTGACTGCAGCAGGGCAGAGTCCACATGGGCATGGGAGAGAGGACCCATGGAAGAGCAGGACCGTCCCTTCCCCTAAGCAGTGGTTCTCAACCTATTTACCATTGTGGGCGGCATCCAATACTACCCGTGTGGCCCTGAGGATGTCACATGGGCCGCCGATTTTGTGCTGATTGGGCTACAAGCAGCCCATGGGCTGCAGATTGGGAGCCACTGCCTGAAGGGAGGGCATGGGCACCTGTGCAGCAGGGATGTAGCTGCTTTACAGTCCATGGTAGGTAGGTGTGTTCAGGGCTAAGTGTCAAATCTAGGGGCCTCTCTCTGGAGCACCACACAGGCCCCACTCTCCCCTGCACTTTTGCAGTGGCCAGAAGAGGCTGCTGACCGCAGTTATGTGGCTTCTTTGCAGGAGAAGAGGAAGGCCTTGGGTGGGCACAGCAGGGTGGGGATTTGCCCTGGGAATGTTAATTAATTCCTGAAGCACCATGTAACTAGTGAGTTTGGTCCGGTGGTACACATGGGGAAACTGAGGCAGCGAGTGTGACTTGCCACAAGGCCACCTACCAGTTTGTAACAGAGGCAGAATTAGGCTCCAGGTATTCCTGGCAAGCAGGTCTGTGTGCAGACCACCAGCCAAGATGCCTTCCCCGTGATCGAGGAGATAGACCATGGGGCAGCGCAGACAGGGCCTCTAGTCCCAGCTCTACCATTGGCTGCTGGGGGACGCAGCATGGTTCTGCCCCTCTGTATGCCTCAGTTTCCTGCCTGTCAAGTGCCACCGCCCTCCGTTGCGCAGTGGTCCAGCTGAAGCTGACCAGCCCTGCAGCCAGCCAGGGGCGGGAGGGGTTCTCGCCTGGCAGAGTCGGGCGCTGCCCCTCCGCCGTAGGCGGCCAGGCGCGCTCTGCCCCTTTAAGGCCGGCTGCTTTGCCTGGCTCTGCCCCCTCGCTGACAGCACCAGCCACACGCCCGTGTGCTGCAGGCGGCACCAGCCCGGCTGCAGGCAGGACGCGCGGCGCGCTCCCACTGCAGCTCCCTCCATGGCCGCCCCTGCCCGCGCGGAGCCGGGCGCCAGGGGCCGGGCAGCAGCCTCCCGGGGCTGGCGAGAGGGCGGGATCTGAGCCGCTCGCCGCCGGGCCCCCAGCCATGTGGGCAGCTCCGGCGCCCCCCCGCCAGCAGCCCAGCCGGGGGCCGAGCCCCGCGCTCAAGGAGCGGCAGCTGCAGCGGGAGCCGTCCGGGCTGCCGTACCCAGCCCACTAGCTCCGGCGAGGCGCGGAGCCCCCAGGAGGGCGGTTTGTCGGCCGGAGACCCTGGCACCTGTGGAGCGGCCCGGGGCCTCCGTGCGCACTATGGGCCACCGGAGCGAAGGCGGACGAGTGGCACTGCACCGCGGCGCTGGCGGCGGGGGGAGCGCGGCCGCCTCCCCCGCACACGGCGTGGCAGCTCCCCTCCTCCTGTGAGCAGGTTCCGCTCCTCCACTCGCGGCGATCCAGCCAGAATAACAACAGGGCGCTCCCCCTCCCCCGCCTGTCTCCCCTCTCCGCGTTTCCTGCCCGCCGGCAGGCTCTGCTCCAGGGGGCAAGGAGGGGACAGATCAGCATGGCATCTCCCGGGAGCAGCAGCCAGGAGGAGCCGCCGAGCTGGCCCTGGTGACCCCGGGGCAGCCGCAGCCGGAGCCCCTGCGCTGGAAACGGGAGAGCCGGACCGGTTTTGCTCGCTGCTGGGCTAGTAAGTGGCTGATTTCCGTGGCTTGTGGCTCTCGCGGGGTGGCTGATAAATAAACTTTGCTGTAGCAGAGCCGCCGGCCCGGCGGCGTTTGACAGGCCGGTGTTGTGTGGTTACACTGGTGCGGCGCCCCAGCTGCGCGCAGAGTCGGCAGCCAGAAACTGGGGTGCAGCTTCCTCGTTTAACCTCCCCCAGCGATGGGGGCTTGTGCCTGGATACGGGCATGGAGAGAGTCCCGGGGGGGGGACTGGTTCCTTTTGCTGACACGAACAATACCTGCGGAGCCGGCCCCAAATCCGGGTCACTTCCCCCCTCCCAGGAAAGAAAGGGTGGGGGATGGGAGGGGGGACCCTTGCGATCCTGGCTCGGAGGCTGGCGCCCCGGCGTCCTAGCTCAGGGGCTGGGCTCCGGGCGCTCCGCTGGCCCTGGAAGGGATGGATGGGGCGAAGCTGTCCCGCCCCGCACAGCCAAAGGCCAGCCCGGCCCTCGGGGCCCCTGCCCGGCTCGCACCGTGACGCGCTGCTTGTCTCTCTCCGCAGGAGGCCGGAGAACTCCAGAGCCCCAGGACACCCGCCCCAGACGTGGAACTCTCCGTGGATCTTGCGAGGCGTTTTCCGAGCTCGCCCCGCTGCGAATATCCCAGGATCATCGGTCGGTGCCCTTGAGCCAAGTGGGCGAAGCTCGCCAGGACAGGTGGCCGCCGTGCCCGGAACCGGCCCATGGGGGCTCCGTGCGCGGCACAAGCGAGGCGGGGAGGCTGAGCAGGTGGAAGAGGCGGCGCTGCTTCCAGCCTCTGCCGGACATCCGGAGCTATGCCCTCTCCGGCGAGCCGGCGAGCCCGGGGCAGACGGGCAGTGCCCGCCCTCTCTTGCTAGCCGGGAGCAGGGAAGGGATCGCTCTGGGCCCGTCTGCCAGTGGATCTTTCCCGGCCATCGGCTGAAGGCTGCTCCCTGCGCGCGGGCAGCGCTGCAGTCCCATGGCCGTGCGGCTGGGTCCCGGCGCGGAGCTCGGTTAATCTTGCCCCGCGCCCCGCTGCTGTGAACTGCCGGTGCGGAGAGCGGCGGGAGGCAGAGCGCGGCTGCGGCTCTCTGGCGCGTGGGACGTTAAGATGGTGAGCTCTCCCCGGCCTAGAGCGGCTCCGCAGAGGCAAGGCCGGGCTGGGGGAGAGCAGCATGGACAGCGCCGGGCGCCCAGGCAGCTTGTGAAGGATGAGCTCCGGGGGCTCGCAGGACACGCAGCCCAGTGAAGACCCCGCCGGCAGCAGCAGCAGCGAGAGGGAGCGGATCAGGTGCCGCATGAAAATGGTGATCGGGCAGCTGGAGGGGATCCTGCAGGAGCTCAAGGAGGTAGCCAAGGAGCTCCGGGAGGTGAGCGCCGCTGGGGTGGGAGCGCCATGGGAAGCCCCAAAGCGGGCCAAACTTCCAGGCTTTGCCATGCCTAAAGAATTCCCCTCATGGAGCAGGGCTGGCTCGTAGAAGCAAACCGTTGTGGGCACAGCCTGTGTGTGTGGTACTGTGTGTCTGTTTGCTGTCTCCCCCGCCCCTATTGTGAGTGCAGCTTGTGTGTGTCCATCCCCTCCTCTATTGTGGGTACAGTGTGTGTGTGTCTCCCTGGCCCTATTGTGGGTACAGCTTGTGTGTGTGTGTAGGGGGCAAATTAGATTCCCCTGTTGCCCTGAACCCCAGACAGTCAAATCACCAGTGCATATCCTGACTGCTGTCTGATTTGCACTCTTTGGCAGAGAAGGCCATGACACCCCCCCCACATACCATGTCAGTGGAAATCTGGCCCCCATTTCTATGCTTTCCTCTATCTCCAGGTTCAGGATAGCCTTTCACAGGAGAGGTGATGCCCCCCAAATGAGCGAATGCAATAGCTCAGTCCCAGCAGTGCCCTTAGCATGGCCACCTGTGCCCGTTTTGTATTTATGGTGGATGATTTCCAAGGAGCAAGAAGGGCTCCCGATTGCCCTTGACTCCATTGACTTCAATACCATGGGTCTGCCCAGTGCTACATAGAATCAGGCCCAGTGTAGAGCTAAGGGCATCTGATCCCTGGTGGATTCGGTCCTAATATACCAAGGTGTGCCTGTGAATCACAGAAGTAACCTAGACGTTGCATCTGTGTGAACAGTGTAGTAGAGCTAGGGCTTGGCTACACTCGAAACTCCAAAGCTCTCCCGCGGCAGCGCTTTGAAGTGCAAGTGTGGTCGCGGTGCTAGCGGGTACTCTACCTCCCAGTGGGGATTAGGTCTCCCAGTGCTGCAGGTACTCCACCTCCCCGTGGGGATTAGCTTGCAGCGCTAGGGCATTGTTTACACTGGCGCTTTGCAGTGCTGTAACTTGCTGCTCTCAGGGGTGTGTTTTTTCACACCCCTGAGTGAGAAAGTTGCAGCGCTGGAAAGCGCCAGTGTAGCCAAGGCCCTACTGTTGTTTGGGTTCCCCACTGGATGTTGTGACTTGCTGTGCTTTGGACTGTTAAGTGCTGCAGTTGGGTCATTTTTTTACATTTAATTTAAGAAAGAAAGAAAAGGGAGTGGAAAGAGGAGACACATTCCCTCTTCTTAAATGATACAAATAGACATTGCTTCCTTAAGGTTGATCTGATGAATCCAATTGAATGTTTAGCTACGGTTTGCTGCATGCTGCCCTGGGTGAAGAGAGTAGCAGCCTGCGAGTTTGGCATTGTGAAGACTGGATCTTTGCAGCAGAAAGAGAGAAACTTAATGATTTGTGGAGAGGGAGAGTTAATTGGGAGTTGGCATAAAATTGTAGAATGCAGCAAATCTCATAGAGAAACCCTGAAATCAAAGGATCCAGGAGGCCCCCGCCTAACCCTCAGGCCAACAATTCTGTTCCCCATACAAGTGAATTTTGCCATGGATGCAAGTTATTTCCAACCTCCCTTGGCTGGTTTGTCCAAATGGCAGGCCTGCATCTATCAGGCCAGGCAGGAAGCAAGTGCTCTGATGTCACAAACTGGGTGGTGCATCAATAGGGTCAGCTAAAATCTCAAGGCCAGATTCTCAGCTGGTGTAAATCAATGTAGCTCTGTTGATTCCCACAGCCTTTTGCTGGTTTACACCAGCTGAGGATCTGGCCCTTAGATGGTGAATAAGCATGCTTCAGGGTTTTTGTTCCACTTCCCTGGCCATGAAGCAGCAGTAGCTGAAAGGGCTGGCTCAGCTTTTCCAAAGGGTGTGGCACCAGCTGTGGGCAGAAAATTGGGACATTTCCCTGTGTGAAAATAGAAGATCCTACTGGGAATCATTTGGGCATGACTAGCTTTTTCTATAATGTGTCCATGAGAAAACATACTGAGCCACATTCAACTCTGGCTGACCTCCAAGGGTATCCTTTTTTGCTCTTGCTGCCCGTCCTCCCAAGGCTGGATTGTGCCAGGGCCTGTGTGGTGGGCAGCATTGCAAGGAATTCCCCTCCCAAACCTTCCACCCCTGTGCTGGGGAAATGCATAGAATGGCTGGGAAGCAGAGCTGCTGCTCCAGGGACCGATCCAAACCATTGGAGTCAATGGGATTCTTTCCGTTGACTCTAGTAAGCTTTGGATCAGACCCCATCTTAGGACAGCTGGCGACACTAATGATGTGGCAAAGGCAGGGCCATGGATGCAAAGGGGAGTGCACACAGCTCGCAGTCAAAGTGGGGAGGAGCTGGCTGAGCCAGCCAGCTAGCCAGATCTCCACTTGGCATTGGAAGCTGTATACCTCTCCGTGCCTCTTCTTGGCCAGAGCTTACAGCTACAGTCCAGCTCTGGTGCCTTGCCCAAAATAACCCATGTTGGAAAATAATAGCACAGAGCTTTAAAAAACCAGCCAAGGATCAATGACAGTGTGGGGAGATGCAAGCAGCAATTGGATAGGAATTTGTGGGGTAAATCCTGCTGCACTTATCCCTTGGCTCACTGGAATTCCATCGAGGTGAAGAATCTGTGGGCATGAAGGTTGAAAAGGGTTTGCAGAGGACAGAGGGGCAGGTTGCTTATTGTGGCTTGTTGCTTTTCATCTCTCTCCTGACTCAGCCCAGCCTGTGCTGTGGGAGGTGCAGGCAGCAGGAGAAACCCTGCATGTCTGAGCAATGATCAAACCCTTCTTGAATTACTGCTTTCAGCACCAGAGAGTCAGTGAAACACAGGCAGTCCCCTCTTTGCCCTAAGGGCCACTTTGGAGCTTAGAAGGCATCATGCACCATCAGGACCATCCAGCTGATATTTGCCTATGAGGTCACATTTGTTTTTTTGGGGGGCCTTTAGTCAAACTTGTAGCCCTGCTGTGGAGATGCAGTTGGCCAGAATCATGGGCGGCTTGATGGAAGGAAAAGGCCAGCCAGCTTGCCATGTGTTATGTGACTAACAGCTAATCCTTCTCCCGTTTGGAGAGTGATCGATACCTGCCAAAGGGGAAGATTAGAAATGATAACACTAGACTGGGGAGCAGAGTTAGGGCTTGGTGGGAAGGAGAGAGAAAGCAGGAGCATTGGTAGCTGCTGTCCTGTGGCTGGAAACACAATAACCACTCTACAAGAGAAGTGTCTTTCAGCTCCCCAGAAAGGAGGCTGGGCCACGTGGTTAAGGCATAGGAAGGTGTTCTGGCCTAGTCCTGGCTCTGTGGCCTTCAGCAAGTCACTTGGCCTTTCCATGCCTCAGTTTCCTCCCCCGTAAAACAGGGAGAGTGATATTTATCTGCCTCACCAGCGGAGGCAGCTCCAGGCACCAGTGCATCAAGCACGTGCCTGGGGCAGCAAGCCACGGGGGGCGCCCTGCTGGTCCCTGAGAGGGCAGCAGTCAGGCGGCCTTTGGCGGGATGCCTACGGGAGGTCTGCCAGTCCCGCGGATTTGGCAGCAATTCAGCGGTGGGGATGCTGAAGCCGCGGGACCGGCGGACCTCCTGCAGGCATGCCGCCGAATCTGTGTTGCCAGTGGACCTCCTGCAGGCACACCGCCGAAAGCCACCTGACTGCCCTGCTTGGGGTGGCAAAATACATAGAGCTGCTCCTGCTCACCAGGCTAAATCCTGTCATGTCCCTAATGTGCTTTGAGATCCTCAGAGGGAAGGGCGAAGCACTGTTCTTGTAACAAATCCTGAGAATCGGCCTAGCAGAGGGATTCAGACAGAAAGCTCTAGTAATGGAGGCTGAGCTGGGAAAGCGCCTAAAACGGGGCACCCTTGCGCTGGAGATGATGTCAAACGAAGTCTCCCCAATGGGTTTCCATGTGGGCACATAGTTCATGCCCACTTGAGATGATCAGATGCTCTTGCTTAGTTGGAGTCCTTCATCTCGAGGCAGGATTCTTGGCTCCTGTGTGTTTTTGACTGCAACTGAGACTCCCGTAGGATCCTGTCTGAACTGATAAACAGAGTAGGGTGTGGTCAGCTCAGTGCAGGGATGAGGCCAGGTCAGTGGTGGAATGAAGACCTCCAGGGAAAAGCCTAGGGGTGGGGTTGGATGATTCAGTGCCTGAGTTGCCCTGATTCTGCCAGGTCGTGATTCTGAGAGAATGCACATGTGAGCTGCATGGCAGAAGCCAACCCTCTTCCATCTAACTCAGGACTGAACCAACGCAGTTGCAGTGTTTAATGAGTGAGATGTTACATGGAAATCCTGAGCACTTGTGCACTTTCAAGGCCTGCTGGAGCTTTTCACAATAGCAATGGGCCTTATCGCCAACCTCCTGGCCAAATGCCACTATGGCTAATTATACCCAACCGCTGCCGTTTCAATCAGATGCATTTTTCTTCTCTTCCTGGCTCTATAGCTATAGCTCATTGTTGCTCCAAGCTGTCACAAGTAACACAGCTGCCAGCCTCAGCCAGGAAGAGAGAGAATGTCAGGGGCTGCTGAAGCGTTTGCTATATGTTTAATCTGTAACGTGTTTTAAGATCCTTCAGACTGGAAGGCAGCAAGATCTGTGGGGAAAAGTGCTCAGTAAGAGCCAGTAGTCATTATTTATTACCACACAAAGTTTCAAAGAAGCTGCCTGTTCCAAGCTGAAACCCCCAAGAGCTGGGATAAGCCTTCCTCATCCGCACCTAGCACCCCAGTTTTGCCAGCAGGTTGGTCATTGTCTTCCCAATGTAATTCCCCTCCTGGGAAAGTGCTTTATGGTTAAAATAGGGGACATGGTCAATGTCCATTAAGCAAAGCTTGAAGTGGCACTGGCTCCCACTGAGATCCACAGCTTGGCCTACTTCTGAAAGGCTGTGCTCTGACAGGGGCTGACCTCAGCACTGGAAGCACTGTTTTGAAAGGGTAGTTTGAAAAAGCACATTGTGCCTGACCATGGAAGCCAAGGCACACCTATGATTGCTGAATCTGAAAGGAATACAAGGGAGAATTTTTCTTCCATTTGTTTTCTTTGTGTACTTGAACCCACTTGGTGTAGAATCAGTTTCACTGATTTCATGGTATACTCCATCAGTCGTTATCTCCCTTGCAGAAAAGACCCTTCTAAACATCCACAAAGGAGCTGAAAAACCGTTATAAAAATCTTATAAAGGATTTAAAAAAATATTCAGAACTTGAAGCTTGTTTTTCATCTACATGAGATCTCTGTACACAGTCCCAGCAGCTTAAAGGAGGCTTACAATGAGAGTGGATGTAATTTATGCTCACTTTAAGGCCCCTTTCATAGATTCATAGATATTTAAGGCCTAGTGGGACCATTCTGATCATGTCTGACTTCCTGCATAATATGGCCAGAGTCGTGTACAGAGGGCTGAATGTAAAGGACAATCTGGGCCATGCTATTTAAAGGGTGCACTCGCAGAATCAAAGTTGTGGGGGTTTCAACTGGAATTACTGATTTAAAAAAATGAGGTGGATGATGTTCCGTTGGAGAAGAACGAACACTTGATCACCCACTCACGGACTCTGCCCACCAGTTCACCCCTGCCATGTCATAACCAAGACTATTTGAATTGGGCAAAATCATTCTTGAGATTCTGCACTGAAATTTTTAAACTTTTCTGTGTGTTTGTGACCCATTTGTGTTGCTGTTGCCCCAAAATTGCAGACAGTTGCTGTATTATTTATATTACACTAACACCTAGAGGCCTCAAGCGAGATTGGAAATTGTATTAGGTGGCTTTGTGGTAGCTATTGTACAGACATCTAGTGAAAGATAGCCTCCTGACAAAGAGTTTACAATTTAAACAGAGACAAAAGGTAAGAATGGAAACTGAGTCACAAAGAGAGGAAGTAACTTGACCAAACTCAGCAGCTCAGTGGCAGAACTAGGAATAAACCCCATGTCTCTTGAGTCCCAGTCCAGTGCCCTGTCTACTAGACCACAGTGCCTAGCAGTTGGGGGGGGGGGGGGTTGAGGGAACAGCTAATAGTCAATAAATAGTGCAAAATATTTCTGTAAAGTGACTTTCACTTTTGTAATAAAACCACAAAAATGAGTTTAGAATAAAGTTTGTGAAATCAGAGCTCTCTAGCTTACCATATGACTTATGTGGCCAATCAAAACAGCTAGAATTTTGACAACACACTGCTCATGTGTGAGGTACAAGCTAAGCATACTGAGTAATGAGTAAATCGCAGAAAACTCCATTAAGGCCCCTTTACGGCTCTCTGGTTAAAGGAACGAGGAGTACTTGTGACACCTTAGAGCAGGGGTAGGCAACCTATGGCACACGTGCCGAAGGCAGCATGCAAGCTGATTTTCAGTGGCACTCACACTGCCCAGGTCCTGGCCACTGGTCCGGGGGGCCTCTGCATTTTAATTTAATATTAAGTGAAGTTTCTTAAACATTTAAAAACCTTAGTTACTTTACAGACAACAATATTTTAGTTATATATTATAGATTTATAGAAAGAGACCTTCTAAAAACATTAAAATGTATTACTGGCATGCGAAACCTTAAATTAAGAGTGAATAAATGAAGACTCAGCATACCACATCTGCTGACCCCTGCCTTAGAGACTAACAAATGTATTTGAGCATAAGCTTTCATGGGCTAAAACTTACTTCATTGATGCATAAAGTGGAAAATACAGTAGGAAGATATATATACACATAAGACATGAAAAAATGGGTGTTGCCATACTAACTATAACAAGAGTAATCAGTTAAGGTGGGCTATAATCAACAGGAGAAAAAAAAAACTTTTGTAGTGATAATCAGGATGGCCCATTTCCAACAGTTGACAAAAAGGTGTGAGTAACAGTAGGGGGAAAATTAGCATGAGGAAATAGGTTTTACTTTGTGTGATGACCCATTCACTCCCAGTCTTTATTCAAGCTTAATTTAATGGTGTCCAGTCTGCAAATTAATTCCAATTCTGCAATTTCTCGTTGGAGTCTATTTTTGAAGTTTTTTTGTTGGTGTATTGCGACTTTGAAGTCTGTAATTGAGTGGCCAGGGACATTGACGTGTTCTCCAACTGGTTTTTGAATGTTTTGATTCTTGACGTCTGATTTGTTTTCCATTTATTCTTTTGTGTAGAGACTGTCCAGTTTGGCCAATGTACATGGCAGAGGGGCATTGCTGGCACATGATGGCATATATCACACCGGTAGATGTGCAGGTGAACGAGCCTGAATAGATATGTGGACAGAGTTGGCAATGGGCTTTGTTGCAAGGACAGATTACTGGGTTAGTGTTTTTGTTGTGTGGTTGCTGGTGAGTATTTGCTTCAAGTTTGGGGGCTGCCTGTAAGTAAGCACTGGCCTGTCTCCCAAGATCTGTGAGAGTGAGGGATTGTCCTTCAGGATAGGTTGTAGATCCTTGATGATGCGCTGGAGAGGTTTTAGTTGGGGGCTGAAGAATGCCAGTAACCATCATCTCACTCTCACAGATCTTGGGAGACATGCCAGTCCTCACTTACAGACAGCAGATGCCATGGGCCTTGTGGGAGGGATAGTTCAGTGGTTTGAGCATTGGTCTGCTAAACCCAGGGTTGTGAGCTCAATCCTTGAGGAGGCCATTTGGGGATTAGTCCTGCTTTTAGGAGGAGGTTGGACTAGATGATCTCCTGAGGTCCCTTCCAACCCTAATAATCTATGATTCTCAGAGAAACATCCCCATGTCTCACTGCAAAAAAAGCTGTGAAATCACTGGGGTAGTGGTAAAAAAAAAAAAGCAGTGAGTAAACTAACCATTTTGGCATTCTAGGCCAAGCAGTAGCCTGGCAGACATTGTGGGTGAGCCAAGGTGCCCGTATTCTGATTTGGATTTAGGCTAGGATGACATCAGGCGAAAGCCAGAAGAGCCATTGGACAGCTTTTTGGGCACTCATTTTCACATACAAGTGACCATGCTGTGTTTTAATCCTTATTTAATGATTTGGTGTCACGGAGTCACTGGGCGATGCTCTGGAACTGCTCCCCACCAAGGCAGTCAGGACTTTGGGGAGCCTCCTCTCCCTTGGAGAAGACTTGTTCAGGGCAAGAAGCTCACACGTCTTCACCTCCTGGGTCTCTCCTTGGAGCATTCAGCATCCTCTGCCCCTCCGTGCGCTTCCCACAGCGAGCCTGCCCCAGCGGGGTCCTGGGGAAGCCAAAGGGTCCTGCACCCCCACTTTGCAGTCAGACGTGACTCTCAGCCAGCCAGTAACACAGAGGTTTATTCGATGACAGGAACAGGGTCTAAAACAGAGCTTGTAGATACAGCGAACCAGACCCCTCGGCCGGGTCCATTCTGGGGGGCAGTGAACCAGACCCCCCACGTCTGCACTTCCCTCCTCATCCCCAGCCAGCTCCAGCCTAACGACCCCTCCCAGCCCCTCCTCTCTGCTCAGCTCCTTTCCCGGGCCGGGAGGTCACCTGATCTCTTTGTCTCCAACACCTTCAGCTGGCACCTTTGCAGAGAAGGGGCCCAGGCCATCATTTGCTAGGAGACAGAGTGCCAGGCATTTAGGTGCACTGTCCCTTTGCTCTTCAGCAATCACATGCCCTTATCCCACCACCTAGATACTTAAGAACTGCATAGGGGACACTGAGGCACCAACACAGTATTCAGAGGAAACATCAAGAACATTCCCAGTTCGTCACATTTGGATAGATTTTGTAAATAAAAGAAAATGTGAGTAAACTCCAGATTCCTCAGATGAGCAGTGGTACGCTCTGTTCAACCATGTGTGATGGGCTGTCCACCTCACGCAAGCCTTGAGTGGGTTAGTGGGGGCTGGGGGCCAATTAACTTTAGACACAGCACCTGGAAGGGAAACAGGGCCTGACAGGGCCTAAAGGCAGAGGAAGCCCAGCTGGGAGGAGCTGGGATAGGCATGTAAAGCCAGGAAGGCAGAGCAGGAGGAGGCTGCAGAGAGGAGGCCTGTGGTCACTTCCTGGCAGGAAAGGGCATTTGTTAGAGGCAAGGAGAGGATCCAGGGGGCGAGTGAGCCAAGAGGTCCTGCCTGGTCTAGGGAGTCTTACAAGATGCCTACAGGGGTGGAGTAACCATGAGGAACAGAGGAAGCTCCAGTTGCAAACTCAGAGATAGGGGAGGAGATAGAGGCTGAGCAGAAAGGAGCCTAGGGAATCAGCTACCAGGACTTGAGAGTGAGCAGAGCTGGATTGCTAGTCAGAGGGTCCGTGGGCTGGAGCTCACAGTAGTGGGTAGACCTGGGTTCCCCTGCCAGCCACTGGGACATGGCCCAGGATCTGGAGTTGGAACGGAAGGCTGCCTGAGGCAGCATGTGGACAGCTGGTCCAGGAGGACTGCATAATGACCTGGCCAGAGAGTTGAGTGAGGGGTGGAGGGTGTCACAATGAGAATAACCAATGGTGAGCAGTGCCAGATGGAGAGAGAGCTAATTTCCTGACCTCACCACAAAGATGCACACCTGTGGTGAGTGGGGCACTTTACACCATGTTTACCTTGGTCCACAGCCATGTATGAAATGACAATGGATCCATCTGTGGAAACTGACTTCTGGGAAAGGAAAACAAAGGCTTCAAAATAGAAGTGATTCCCCACCCCACCCCTTTAATTCGACATTGTTTCCTCACCCTAGAAATGGGACCCTGGCATCCAGGGATCTGGATTCCATTGTCAGCTTTGATTCAGGGTGCCCTTAGCCTGGAATAATTCATAAGTAACTGTGAGACTCCATTAGTGAATGGTGAGCAAAGCAGGCAGAGAGCTGCCCCTGCAAGGTGCTAAAAAGGGTGAAATGTCATTAGTATTATCAGTGTTAAGGTTTTGTTGGGTGGGAGAAGCAAAGTTCTCACTCCATATGGTGTTGTTTCTGTCCCGGGGGGCATGTTACAAATGCCAGATGAATGAGCAGCAACTTACCAGCAGCATGTAATGTCAGCATGAGAATAAATGCCCTAGCTAGAGATGAGCCCAACCTACAAAATTCAGGCTAAGAGGGGTTCTGATACAGTGGTTTTGTGAGACCCATTATAGTCACAGGGACTTATAACAGGATGGCAGGTAGTGGGGCTCATATGGAGGCGGAAAATACTGGGAGTTATAATCAATGATGATAAAAATATTCTGGCAGGGCTATTAAACTTCATGCTTCCAGGTTTAAACCAACCCTTAGCTACTGGTGAGCAGAGTGAGACCTTCAGTGGGGGCAGATTATCCCCATCTGTCTAGTGTGGGGTTCCTGTGCCTTCCTCTGAAGCAGTTGATGCTGGCCCCTGTCAAAGATAGGCTGCTGAACTAGATGAACTTTGGGTCTGATCCAGTTTGTCCATTCCTATATTCAGGTGCTTGAACCTTCTCAGAAGGTGAACTGTAATCACTGCTGACCCATGCTGAGAAATGCATCTATGAATAATACTGAGGTCTTGTAAACCTCACTTCCTGCAGGTCAGGAAAAACTTCAGGGTCCAGGCTGGTGCAGTGGGGCTCCCCAGGAAGTGGGCTGGCCCATGGTATATTTGCCATGAACCTGTGGCACCATTATTAGATATCAGCTCCCTGGAAGTCTTTGTCAAATCAGCCTTTGGTTGCCCTAAAAGAACCACACAGGATTCACAAATGCATAAACTGCTTATCTGTCAACACAGAGCCCTCAGCAGGAGAGAGGCCCTAATGTGGAACTGTTTTACAACATGCCCATATAACTGAATGGAAATGTATAGCTCTGATACAACAATGCATAAAATCCTATCCAAATGCATGAGCTGGCAGCACAGCATCCAGGCACGAAGACTCGCCAAGCAGCCAGCTGAAGCTAGGAACAGACCAGAGCCCTACTGTGCCCTGAGGCGGAGAAGCTGTGAAATGGCTTGTAGGAAACATCCTGGCCTAGGAAGCCAAGACATGAAGGGAACATCATGCAACTAAGCCACCACTGAGAGAGTCCACCAAGGGGTGCTAGCAGAGGAGGTGAAATTCCTTGGCTTCAGTTCTGTTTCTCCTGAACCTGAAATTCAAAGTGGAACTTGGGGGCTGCAGCCCCATGGGGCTAAAACACAAGTTAAAGAATTGCATGAGCCTCTCTGTAACAAAACTGAAGAGAGGGGTCTGAGTCTGCACCTTGGCGTCAATATCCAGACCATCCAGCAGCTAACCATATTTGCAGCTAACAATTTTTAAAACCGATCTGCTAATCCAAAACCCCAGAGCCGAATACCTGCTTGATCTGGGGGCACTTGAAATCGTGTGTGTGTGTGTGTGTGTGAGAGAGAGAGAGAGAGAGAGAGAGAATATGAGAATGCCGCCATACAGAAAACTTTACGTTAGCGGTGTGACGGTGATGGGTTCAGTCACAGAGATCCTCTTGGGACTGTCACCTGATATGCTGAAATTACCTCTGAGCCCGTTTTCCCTGCCAGCTTGGGACTCCAGAATCCTGTCTTGTTGAGCCAGACATGCTAGCCTGCTGCAGCACAGACCCAGGGCCTGGGCCATGCCTATGGAGCTGCAGACTTTACCTAAAAACATCTCAGCAGGTTACCTCTCTCCAGCACCCAAACACTTAGCTCCCAATGGGATCCAAACCCCAAATAAATCCGTTTTACGCTGCGTAAAGCTTATACAGGGTAAATTCATAAATTGTTCCCCCTCTATAACACTGATAGAGAGATATATACAGCTGTTTTCTCCCCCAGGTATTAATTGGGTTTATTAATAAAAAAAGTGATTTTATTAAGTATAAAAAATAGGATTTAAGTGGTTTCAAGTAATAACATCCAGAACAAAGTAAGTCACAAAAGCAAAATAAAACAAACTCGCAAGTCGAAGCCTAATACATTAAGAAACCGATTACAAGTAATATCTCACCCTTAAAGATATTCCAATAAGCTTCTTTCACAGACTAGACTCCTCCTTAGTCTGGGCCCAATCCTTTCCCTTGGCACAGTCCTTGTTAGTTCCAGCAGAAATCTCAGGTGGTAAGCAGGGGTTTTTTCATGACTGGCCACCTCTTTTGTCCTGTTCTACCCCCTTTTATAGCTTTGGCACAAGGCAGGAATCTTTTGTCTGTGCTTGTCCCCACCCCCACTTCATCAATGGAAAAATACAAGGATTAAGATGGATTCCAGTATCATGTGACAGTCTCCAGTCTTCCTGGGTCAGCCCACACATCCACAGGAAGGCGTGCAGGTAAATAAACCATTTACAATCAATTGTCCTAGTCAGTGGGAGCCATCAAGATTCCAAACCACCATTAATGGCCCACACTTTGCATAATTACAATAGGACCTCAGAGTTATACTTCATATTTCTAGCTTCAAATACAAGAATGATATATGCAAACAAATAGGAGGAATATATTCTGTAGGTTATAACCTTTGTTATGATACCTTACAAGAGACCTTTCGCAGAAAGTATATTCCAGTTACATCATATTCACACTCATAGGCATATTTCCATAAAACATATGGAGTGCAAGGTCACACTTTCCTCCTGGAGTTACTGCCATAGTCTTGGACACTGTCCATGGCGGAGGCTGTACATGTAAAATCCCTGTTTGTCTCTGGTCACACCCGCTCCCAGTACCTTTAAACCCTAAAATGTCATTCATAGGTGTTCTAGCAAAGTTCTGGGTTCCTGGTCCCTGGGTGCTTGAAAACATGTTGGGGTGTAGTATTGCTAACAGTATGCAGATAGCAATATCTGTTAAAGTGTAGATGTCTTGGCATTTAGCCACCAATGCCATGAGGCAGTGTGCCTCAGTTTCCTCTTCCACACAGCAGTGTAGGTCTGTTATGCTCTAGCTGCTGTGCCGAGCTCTAAACCTGTTTACAAGTATTAGCTGAGAAGCATCATATTTGTGGTACTGTCTTGTTACCATCCCTAGAATGTACAAATTTTTTTCCCCAAAGATCAGGTATGTTACATTTTCATAGGGTTTGTCTGTAGCATCAACTCCATTGTCTTGATCCCTAGATGAAGCAGCAAAAGATATGAGATTAACAGCCAAGTTATTACAGACTCTGTTCACAGAATTTGGCTTGTTCAGGGTCTATTGCATTTCCCAATCCCTTAGTGTACCATGGTAGGTGTTCAGATACAGATTCTCCTGCTTCTTTGGAGAAGGTTCTCAATTCAGGTATATGTTTGGCATTTTGGCAAGGAAAGGGTGCACTGCAACCATGCCTGCCCTCAGCCCCTCCCTCCGGAATCTCTTTGTGTTGGGCCCCAACAGCTTGTGAAGCTTCCCAAATGCAAAGTTTTTCCTTCTCCTGCCTTGAAGAGACAATGTTAGTGTATACAAGCATAGCGGAACAACATCTTTCAGTGGAGTGCTTTGGGTTGGTAAGATCTCTTTGGACATCCCACTCTCTGTTCACAGAAGGTCAACTGGGTGGACTCTCCCCTCCAGGAGTTCTGAACCCCAGTCTTCCCTTAAAACCTGATCCAGAAGTGAGGGGTCTGGTATTTCAGATGCAGATCCTTCACCCTTCTCCTGGGGAAAAGCCTTTCTACAAAAGGTGGGCAGATCCTCCTGTTCTCCCTCACCTTCCATCTGGACTTCCCTCTCTGGGCTCCTCTCTGAGGCAGACACCCCTCTGTCCCCCAAAAGGGAATGTGACCCTGATCCAGTTGTGGGCTCACAGCTACCAGCTGTGACAGACCCTTTACTGGCCAGCAAATTCCAACTCCCCTTTCACTCAGCTTGGGCTCACTTCCAGCAACAGAGGCCTTGGAGTCTGTTCCCACTGCAGCAGTCACAGGACCCTAACTTCCATCTCTGGGATACATGTCCCTATGCACCTAGGGCAGAGCCTGTCCCCTGCTGACCTGCAACTTCCTGGCATTCAGCAGCTGGGAAGGCCTCCTTGTTACAAGGTGGAACACCCCCCTCCCCCAGGGAGATAATCACAGGACAGGAACTGGCTCTATCCACCCCCTCCTGCAGGGACCTGCCTTGAGCCCTGGGGCTACAGAAACTGGTCTTGACCATCCCTGCCCCCAAGGGCCCATTTTCCACTGCTACAGAGGAATTAAAGAGACAATCTCCTATTTCCCCAGCAGGACATGTGACTTCACTCTCCCCCATGGGAATCTTTCAGCACAAGACTCCTTCTTGCTACTAACAAGATTCTGCCACATCAGAAAAATCATTCCCCAGTAGAAATAG
The DNA here is from genome assembly GCF_007399415.2 of Gopherus evgoodei. Lineage (NCBI taxonomy): Eukaryota > Metazoa > Chordata > Testudines > Testudinidae > Gopherus > Gopherus evgoodei. Next base: position 46,219,963 of record NC_044331.1, on the reverse strand, counting down.
TGCAAAATTGTGTGCCACTACTGCAACAGTTAGTTCAGCCTGCAAATCACCTGTTTCCACGTGTACCTTAGCTAAAGGTGAAAGGACTTTGTAACCTCCCACCAATTCTAATTCTGCCATTTTTCCTGGTAACAAATCCTTCTCATGGATCACAGGGCAGGCTTTAGGCCGATTCAACCGATTCCCCTGAATTGGGCCATGCCCCAAGAGGTACCCGCGCCCAAGCCCCGTTACGGTGTACCAGCAAGAGCTGGTGCACTGTACCGGGGTGGCCCGGCTTCCCCAGGGGGTAATTTAAAGGGCCTGAGGCTCCCAGCAGGGACTGGAACCCCAGACCCATTAAATTGCCACCAGAGCCTCACTGCTGGAGCCCAGGAGTAGGGCTGCGGGGCTCTGGGGGCTATTTAAAAAGTCCGGAGCTCCTGTTGCTTTTACCAACCCAGCCCTTTAAATAACCGCGGGAGCCTCGCCGTGTCCCCAGGGCTCCCACGGCTATTTAAAGGGCCGGGGCAGTAGAAGCAGGGGAGCCCCGGGACCTTTAAATAGCCCCCAGAGCCCTGGAGTAGTTGGGGGGGGCTCCAGATCCCTCTGCTGCCCGGTCCTTTAAATAGCCTTCAGAGCTCTGCCGCTTCCCCAGGGCTCCCGTGGCTATTTAAAGGGCCGGGGCGGTGGAAGCCGGGGAGCCCTGGGCCTTTAAATAGCCCCTGAGCCCCAGCCTGCTCCTGCTACCCCGATGTGGGAGGGAGGAGGAGGGGCACTTACCATACAGAGTAGGCTATACCCCCGTACCCCTACCTCCTGCCCGCAGCCAGTCCCTGCTGCATCCCTTGCCCGCATGAGCCCCACACCTCGCACCAGCCCTGCACCCCCTGTCCTGCGCGCAGCCAGCCCCTGCCGCAGCCAGCCCCTGCCGCAGCCCCTGCCCTTCCCGCACCAGCCCTGCTCCCCTGCCCTGCTGCTGCCTGCAGCCAACCCTGCACCCTCTGCCCACAACCAGCCTCTGCTGCACCCCTTGCCTTGTCTCCAGCCAACCCCTGCCACACACCCCTGCGGCCCTGCCCAGAAGTCAGCCAGCCCCCCACACCTCCTGCCTCTACCAGCTCTGCACCCCCTGCCCTGCCTGCAGCCAGCCCCACACCCCCTGCCTTGTTTCCAGCCAACCCCCGCCACACACCCCTGCCTGAGGCCAGCCAATCCCGCACTCCTCTGTCTCGAGCCCTGCCAACCTATGCCGCACCCCCCTGTGGCCCTGCCTGATGCCAGCCAACCCACCCCACACCCAGTCTCCAGCCAGTTCCGCACCCCTTGCCCTGCCTGCAGCCAGACCCTACCTCCAGTCAGCCCCTGCCCTGTCTCCAGCCAGCCCCATGTCCACTGGTGCCCTGCAGTACTCAGGGCAGTAACCCTGCACACTTGCTTCAATGAGAGGAGCAGGAAGCAGCTTGAACCCACACATGTGCACACCCTAGGGTGACCAGACAGCAAGTGTGAAAAATCGGGATGGGGTGGGGGGTAATAGGATCCTATATAAGAAAAAGGCACAAAAATCAGGACTGTCCCTATAAAATCAGGACATCTGGTCACCCTAGCACACCCCCAGGGAGTGGCGGGGACCCACATGTGAAACGGAGCTCATTTCTAGTTCAGGCCCATCTTTTTAAAAAAGAATTTTAGGTAGGGTTAACATACAGCCATATTTTCCGGGACATGTCAGGCTTTTTGGTTCTTAAATCGCCATCCGGGAGGAAACAGGGGGTAGTGGGGTGGGCTGGCTCGCTTCAGGTAGGGTCACAGGGGGCCCTGGGAAAATACGGACGTATGGTAACCCTATTGGTACAAAAAATACATACTGTGGCACATCCCTTAAATCAGAACTTTTTATAGGGAACCGGTTGCTAAGAAATGAAAGGCTTTTTTTTAACATGTTTTGTTTTGTTTTTTTAGTCATCCCTGCTGGGGCCCCGTCGAAAATGTTTGAATTGGGCCCTGCACTTCCTAAAGCCGGCCCTGTGGATCAGTTCTCTCTCCTGACCACAGAAATCTCTGCACCGGTATCCCTCCAACCTTAGAGCACTTTGCCATTAAGCTTAACAGCATGCATGTGCTCACTGCTTGGTTGTGTAGAAGCAACCTTTACAAATCCTGTGTGGTAATAGGCAGCGGCCTGGGATACCCCTGTGCTCTGAGAAGCAGCAGTTCTATGTGTTACCTGCTGCCTGTTCCCACTCAGCCCAGGACATTTATTCCTCAAGGTGCTCAATGGAATTACAATGATAGCACCTTCTGGGCTCCTCTGCTTGTACAGGAGATTTGGGATGAGTAACGGGAATGGGGAGATGAACACCCAGCCTCTTTTTTTCCAGGGGTAAAACGGTGATTCTGCTTTCCACCAACCCTGTACCCCTCTGCCAGTGGTTTATGTTTAATTGCAGCTTGTGATTGCTCATAAGGATCTGCAAACTCAGCTAATTCCCCCACTGCATTTGCCTTTTTGTCCCACAAATACTGTTTTACATCATCACTGCACATATTCAGGAACTGCTCCTGAGCAACTAAATCACACATTTCTTCAAAGTCTGTAATGCCTATTCTCCTCACCCACTTGTCTACAAATTCCTCATTTCATTTACATAAGCCACATTACTTAATCCAGTTCCCCTCTTAAGGCTCCTGAATTTAATCCTGTAGGTTTCAAGTGTAATCTGAAACTATTTCAAAACCACTTCCTTAAATATTTGAAAGCAAAAATGTTTGAAGCATCAACAGTAGGCTGTGTAGTTCTGTACCTATTGGTGTTTGAAGTGGCGGTGAGATACTTCGCCTGGGACGTTATAGAGAAGTCATGTGGCAGGGAGAGCTGTGCTGTTAGCAGCTTTGTTCTAACTCCCTTATGTTTCATCTGGAAAGGGAGCACTGTGTTTGGTCAGAGTTATGGCAGCACATGGGTTGTGTGTGTTACATAGGCCACACAGGTGGCAACACTAGTAGTTAATGCTTCCCAGTTTTCCGCTGCTGCTATTGCTATTGGTTAACTCAAGTGGCAGAGATCTGCGTGAATCTAAAATTTCCAGCCCTGCTGATGATCCATGTAGGTGTCAATGTGATTCCTCATGATGGAATTTCAGCACGGAAGGGAAACGTTTGGTGTGTTTGCTTGTTTGTTTTTCCAATTTCATTCTTTAAAACCCTAGAAAATTACACACAAAAATTGTTACAAGATTTTGCAATGTCACGGGTGGTCCCTAACTGTGTTCCTCATTTTCTGGGTGTCCAGCTTGATACACTGGGCTCTGATTTGCAGGAGCTCCGAATACTCCCAGAGGTGTCTGTAGTCAAGGGGAGCTGGGCTTCAAACATAGAAGTGCTACATAATGCCAAGCACTCTGAAAAATCAGGCCCCATGCAGGACCAGTACAAGGATTTTTCGCGCCCTAGGTGAAACTTCCACCTTGCACCTCCCCCCACACCCCTCCCTGTGGCAGTTCCCCCCCTCTGCCCTGAGCCCGTGGCAGCTCCCCACCCCCCACCCTCTGCCCTGAGACACCCACCACCCACCCCAGCTCACCCCTGCTCCGCGCACGAGCACCCTGAGCACGCCGTCACTGCTTCACTTCTCTCGCCTCCCAGCTGATTGGCGCTGTAAGCCTGGGAGGTGGGAGAAGTGAAGCAGCGACGGTGTGCTCGGGAAGGAGGTGGGGCACGGATGAGCTGGGGCGGAGAGTTCCCCTGCCTGCTGTGCTGCCCCTCCCCCCCTTGCTGCAAGTGGCCCTCCCCGCGTTCTCCTGCCCCAGCTCCCTCCGCCTAAATGCCGGCGGTGACCAGGGCGGCTAAAGAGCCAGCTGCTGTGGTCACTGCCGAAAAAAATGGCGGCCCCCCAAATCCTAGCGCCCTAGGAGACTGCCTAGGTCGCCTAAATGGTTGCACCGGCCCTGGCCCCACGTGTGTCAAATTAGACTTAGTGGAAACTTTTGCTGTTAATGTCTCTGTTCCAGCTCCCCATGTGTGAAAGGGGAAAACATTGCTGCTCACTACATGGGGGTGCTGGGAAAATGCATTCAATAAGGTTTTGTGATGCACTCAGGTACTACAGTGATGAGCTCCATTAAGAAATGAATAATCCTGTCTCGGAGCAAGGTTTGACTAGTGGATGGTAAATAGGGCCTGGACCGCACGCTGAACAATGAGGAGAAAACAAAATGTTGAACAGCAGCTCATTCAGTGAGCGGTATCCATTCTGTACAGTGAATGAGGCAGGGATCTGGGGGAAATCAAATTCTGAAACCATGTAATTAAAGACTTACTCCTGAGGGCATTCTGTACCAAAAAAATAAAAATTCTGTGCACAATATTTTAAAATTCTGTAAGTTTTTATTTGTCAATAAATAAATGCAGAGGCTCCAGAATGGCAGCGGGGAACACAGACTATTGGCTGTATGAAGATGGAAGATCACCCTGCAGCCCCCACACCCCTGGGACATGGACTCAGCTGTGAGGCTGCACCCGACCCTGACATAGCACAAGGCCTGGGCCTGGCCCAGAAACACCCTGGAGCCCTGGCCCTCTGTGCCAGGTACACCAGGTGTGGGGCAGGCATGCTCAACTAAACAAGATTCAAGTGTAGAGGGGCTCAGTGTGGAGGGATCCAGGTGTGGGGTGAGAGGATTCTGTGTGGGACAATCTGGTTGCATGCAGCTCAGTGGTGGGTTTAGGTGTGGGGAATCCAGGTGCAGGGACAATAGGACTCTGCAGGAGCTTCCAGGTGAAGGTCGTTGGGGCTCAGCAGAGGGGTCTGGGTGCTGGGGAGTGGGGATTGGAGGGGTGTGGGTCTGGTTGCAGCTAGTTACGGGTCAGTGGTGTGGGGGTCTGGATGTGAGGTCTCAGGGTGGTGCAGGGGGTGGGGCATCAGGGTGGGGATTTGAGTGCAGGGAGCTCAGTGGGGGATGGTATGGGTGCTGGGGAGTCCAGAGTTGGGGGGCTGGGTGTAGGGGGCTCCAGATGCAGGGGTTGAGGTTCAGTGGGGTGGGGTTCAGGTATGGACAGCTAGGGGGGTTCTGGATGTACCAGGTGAGGCTTGGCAGGGGTGTCTGAATATGGCAGGTCTGGATGCATGGGGGTTAGGTGGATGGGGGAGCAGCTCCCCATAGAGTGACCCCTCCCCCCCACAAGTGAAGAGTGATAGGACAGGAAGAAGGGGAGGATGCTGAGCTTCCTGCAGCTGAGGGAGGTTTCTGGGGGTGGGTCTGCCACAGCCCCAGCCACTTTTTGCAGGAAGAGGAAGTCTCGTCCTCTCCTGCCTCCAGCCAGCCAGGACTAGCAGCAGATCCTGGCTCAGGGTAGGAGTCACTGGCTGGGGTGTCCCTAGCCCTGTGGTGATTTACCTCTCTGTGGGCTGCTCTGGGTGCCTGAAACAATGTATCTGCTCTGCTAGGGAGTGGTGTGTGACTGCTCTTGCAGCTTCCCTTTGCTTCCCTGTCAGAAAGTCATTTTTCTGCAGGGAAGCAAAGAAATCTGTGGGGGACATGAATTTTGCGCACATGCAGTGGCATAAAATTCCCCCAGGAGTAAAGACTGTATCATATGAACACACTCCATGGGACTGAACTGAGATTGTAGAGGCAGTCTTCATGCTGGCATTTCCTACTTTTTGAGTGCTTGACTTTGCAACCTGAACATTCTCTTAACCCAGCTTTGTGTGTATTTACATATTATCTCAGACTTGGGAGCATAACTTTAGGCATCCACTTCCACATGTAGGCACCTAAATAGACTGATTTTTGTGGGTGCTGCTAACTTCAATAAAACTGCACCTTGTTGCACCATCCTTTATCTGAGAACGATGAAGGGCTGAATTGATCCAAGCTGACCTTAAATTGACCTGACCTTAGGAGCCTCTTCATTCCATTCGTTAATGTCAGTGGGAGCTGTGCATGCAACTGACATGTCAGGGCCAATCCTTAGTTCCCCGACTTCACTTAGAGCTATGTTGCTTTCTGCCAGCTGAAGATTCCAGCTAGCTGTGGCCTAGACCATTAAGCTGGGCATCTAGCAGGAAAGCTGCAGATAGGTCCAAACTGCAGAGCTGAGACTCTCATCCAGACCTGAGTTTACCCAGAGTTTGGTTCACAGTGTTCTAGTTCAGAACTATCCTCAAGAGCCAGCTAGCTCAGAGCTTGACTCAGAGCAAAGTTGTAGGGACAGCACTGAGAATGAAGTCCCAGCGGGAAAGCAGTGCTGTGATAATCCTCAGAGATTGCACAAAATGACAGGCTAATGGAATCACAGAATTGTCTGTGAACAGCAGGGAGGGTGATGAACTGGTGACAGGGGTAAGAGAGAGGTTCTCAGAGCTCTGAAAACAGCCAGAGTCAGCAGCAGGAAGAGCCACAGGACTGGAACTCAGATCCGTGGGTCCCCAGGCAGCCTTTGCAGCCTGGCTGGATCTGGAGGCTTGCTACTAACTAATGGGCTGAGTGGCTACTGGAGCCCTCGCCCCAACAGAGACACTACCCATGTGAGTCCTGACTGGAGGAGAGCCTGGCCCCATCAATTGGTCCAGCAGTATTATTTAAGCATGAAGGAGGTACAGGACGTTTCTGTGTAATTGATGAATTCCTGGCTGGCTGCTACTATGCCTCCTGCCTTCTCACCTGATACCTGTTTCCTGCTTCCCTGACCTGTTCCTGGTTCCTGCTCCAGTTTCTGACTGGTTCTGGCTCTAATCCTTGGATTGGGTTACTGATGCTGACTCCTGCTCCAAGCTCTAGGTCTGACCACCCAAGCCCCAGTCATGACTTGTTGCTTCCCACTGAGCAAAGCTGGCAAATTGGTGAAGGTGATAGCTGAATGTGCTCTGAGGCCATGAGCCATCCCTGATGTGGCTGGTAGTTGAGAAGCAGGCAGTGGCAGAGATGGTGACGCAGGGAGGCTAGGAAGGGACAGAAAGGCTGGATTCCATGCTTTCTCTCCTGGGCTTTCTGCAGCAGCACTGCTGGATCTAAGGCAGCAGATCTTGCTGATCTCTCTGTAGCGCCGTTAGCTGGGCTCTGCTCCAAGCAGCATGCATCACTTACCAAACCCAGGGAGGCTGCTAAGAATGCAAAACCAAGCAGCTTCTGCAGTCCTAGGGGCTCACTTCCATTCAAGGGAAGTCTTAGTTACAAAGAAATTATATGTGCTGGGCCTGAAAGTTCCCACTGAATGCAACAGCATAAACGAGGTCCTATCAGTGGCGCAGGTGGAGTGAAATGCCAGCTGGGCCTTTAGGAATGACTGCTACAGTGTCACAGCTGTGTTGAGCTGGTGGGCTCAGTCAACGGGCAAGTAGAATGGACATTGTCTAATTCAGGGGTGGCTGACCTGAGCCTGAGAAGGAGCCAGAATTTACCAATGTACATTGCCAAAGAGACACCGTAACATGTCAGCAGCCCTCCATCAGCTCCCCTCCACCCCCAGTGTCTCCCACCCACCAGCAGCACCACCAATCAGCACCTAACCCTCCTTCCCTGTGCCTCCCGCTGCCATGATCAGCTGTTTTGTGGCGTGCAGGAGACGTAGGGGGTGGAGGGGAAAGGAGCAAGGGCACGGCAGACTCAGAGGAAGGGGTGGGGCCTTTGGGGGAAGAAGTGGAGTGGGGCTGGGGCCTGGGGCAGAGCCAGGGGTTGAGCAGTGAGCACCCTGTAGCACACTGGAAAGTTGGCACCTGTAGCTCCAGCCCCGGAGTTGGTGCCTATGCAAGGAGCTGCATATTAACCTCTGAAGAGACACGTGTGGCTCTGGAACCACAGGTTGGCCACCCCGGTCTAATGTAATGAGCTGGATGGTGGCTGTGTGTGCCGCTCTTATGGATAGAATCAGAACTGCTCAGCTGCGTGACAGAAGCCTTATCAGCTTGGGACTGTTGCTCTAGTGCCGGTTCTGTGCTTCTGCAGTGCAGCATGGGGCACGGGTCACTTGCTGGAGGATTCTCTGCAGTTTGAGGTCTTCAAACCACAATTTGAGGACTTCAGTAACTCAGACATAGGTTAGGGGTTTGTTATAGAAGTGGATGGGTGAGATTCTGTGGCCTGCATTGTGCAGGAGGTCAGACTAGATGATCATAATGGTCCCTTCTGACTTTAAAGTCTATGAGTCTATGAGATCTCAGCTCTGTCCCAGCTGGTATGAGAAGGTCTGAATAGCCCTGATGTGCAGCACAGCCGTGCTGGTCAAGTGGCTAGGTGGCCACTGATTTGCGCTGGTATAAATCCAACCCCCTCAAAGGTTTTTTGGGTGTTTTAATGGAGATATTGTCTTGTGTCATGGAGCTTTCCCTGGATTTCTCCCTTTCGTGGGAGGGGTGAGGGCAGGGAAACATTTGTTTTTTTGTCTGTGATTCTGTCAAGTGGATTCATGCCCTTGTAAAATCAAGGCAAGACCAAAGATCGGTGGTAATTAAAGATGGGCCTAAGAACCTCAGATCCACCCTTGGCCCCTCTCTCTCCTCTTCAGTTTCAGGAAGTCCTGAGTCCGACTTGTGTCCCTGGATGACTTGCACCCCTTAAGTGGAATGGGCCTTTTTTTTTTTTTATTATGACGCAATATGGCAGAAACCAAGGGAGATCAACCGATGGCAACCTCAAGGGCCTGGCATCTAGGATTTCAGACCCAGAGAACTCTGATCGACCTCTAACCCGAAGTGTGCACCTCAGCCGAGCCCTAGTCTGGAGCTGAGGAGCACCTTGTTGGCCTGTCATGGTCCTTTTCTTTAATTAATATGTCTAAGAAAATAACTTTTATTTGGATTTGACCCTCCCCTGCAAGAGCCTTTTTCTGCACATTTATTTCATGGCCTAATTTGCATATTTGCAAATACTTTGAATATAATTAGGCTTTAGCTTATTGCCAGCACACCTGCCTCCAGCAGTGACGGGGTACAACTCACAGATGCACAAAATGTGGCAGTTTTATCAGGAGGTGAGGGGGGCATTAGGGCAGGCGTGGGGGAGTGTGTGTTGCAGTGTTGGATTACACGGATGGCTCAGTGGGTGCTGGATGGTGTCTGATGGGTGCTTCAGACTGGGGGCTGCTCAGTGCTAGTTGGGTGCTACTGAACGGGTGAATGTGTCACATGGTGGCTGGGGGCCCTGGAGTGGGAGAGTAGTAGTGGTCTCACTGGGGGCTGTAGGTGTCTGATGCCAGTGCCGCCTCCACCCATTCCTCTCCATTGCTCCTTCCCTGCTTAGATTCGCCACCTGATTCCAGCAGGAGGAACGCTGCAGGGGGGGTGCTGCCTGGCTGCATCCAGAGTAGGTGCCATGGTGACCCAGAGGAGCCATCACAGCTATGGCCTGCAGTCCGGCCAGCCACATGGGCATCTCAGTGGGGCTACAGGAGAGTGTGGCCAGGCTGCTGAGACATGAGTGTTACATGAGATGCCTGGCACTTGGCAGCCCTGAGTTTGCAACCCAAACATTGCCTGCAGGAAAGCCAAACTGGCTGCAAAAACCTGTGAAATTGACTATTTCATTTTCCAAGAGGAGTGCAATGCAGAAAGTGATTTCAAGATTATGTGCACTGCAAGAAATCTGATCTTAAAAATTATTTCTGTTGACATAATATAGTGTATTATGTTTTCTTGTTTGGTTGGTTTTTTGTTTGCTGGCACCAGCAGCATAGATCCATTGAAGTTAATAAAGCTAGGCCAATTTATATCAGATGAAAATCTGTTCTCAGATTTTTAACCTGAGAGTGATCCATTAAACTGTCTCTCTGGTACTTGGAGCACCTTCACTCAGTGTTTGGGTGATATGAAGAGGCATTTTGTGCTCCATGATATTTCCTGTACAGCTCACAAGAAGATCTGTGAAACTCCTTACCCTATGACAGTGGAGTGCTTTAGAATTCTACAGAGACAGACAACCTTTCTACAATAAATGGGGGGTGGCTTTTGGCTTTGATTTTGTGAAAAATGTGCTAGCTGGGTTTTGGTTTTGTAAATCCAGAGATGAATTTGGTTCTGGATCATGTTCACTTATTCCCCCCATACTGCATGGGCAGGCTGGGATAAATGGTTCCAGTTTTGGCCCATCTCTATTTTGTAAATTAGAAATGAGTCTGAGTCACATGCTTCAGTCCTGGATGTCAACATCTGTATTTGTACTATGGTAGCACCAACAGGCCTGAGCCTGGTAGATGCTGTACAAACACATGGTGAAAAACAGATCCTGTGCTGATGAGCAGGGCTGGCTTCAGGCACCAGGGAAGGAAGCAGGTGCCTGGGGTGGCCAATAGAAAGGGGGTGGCACTCCGTCCATGATTGGGGTGGCACATCCGGGTCTGTGGCAGCAATTCGGCGGTGAGTCCTTCAGTCCCTCTCTTCCTCTTCGGTGGCAGCTCAATTGGAACGCCTCTAGTCCTCAGCGGCACTTCGGCGGCAGCTCGGTCGGAACGCCTCTAGTCCTCGGCGGCAGCTCGGTCGAAAGTTGGAAAGCCTCTAGTCCTCGGCGGCACTTCAGCGGCAGCTCAGTTGGAAGTTGGAATGCCCCTAGTCCTCGGCAGCACTTCAGCGGCAGCTCGATTGCTCCGCTTCAGCCTTCGGTGGAAATTCGGCAGCGGCTCAACAGTTTTTTTCTTTTATCTCTTTTTTTTTTTTCACCACTTGGGGCGGCAAAAAAGCTGGAGCCGGCCCTGCTGATGATCTTTCAGTCTTTTAAGCAAGCCAGATAGAGATGGCTCGCTCAGAGAGCCAAAGCCCAGCAGTGGCCCCAGCAGGGTTAGAACCCACTGCTTAGCAGCTTGGCCTGGTAGCTATCCATTGTACCATGCTGCCTTCCTGACAGCCTTTTTGCATCCAGGTCTGTTGGTTAGTTCAGCCTGTTACAGAGACATGAGGCAGCCGTAAAGTCTAGACCCAGACCTGCATTTCACCAGAGTTCAGGGGTGTTCAGATGCAGGATTCTAGTTCAGGCCTATCTCTGTAAAATCCCTCCCAGTTTTATCCATTGATTTATAACAGTATTATCTAAAAGGGAAGTGCCATCTTCTTATACTCAGCCATTCATGTATAAATCTTGGTAAATTTCCCATGCAGTTTTAGGTGTCCGTTTTATTTCTGATTATATTTTACCACTCTTTTTTCTCCACCCACCCTCCTCTCCTTTCTTTCCCTCTCTCCTTTTGTGTATATAATTATTCCCCAGAACTCCAAGATAGGCCTGTACTATGTGTAGGGAAAATTATTATTAAATCTTTGACTGAGATCACACAATTGAAATAAAATAAAGCAGAGAGTCAGGTAATGAATGGGCTTCCACGCTGGCATTTCCAAATTGACTAACCCTCATCTACACGGTGCCCCTCCGGGCCCTGTGAGGGCGGCAGTGCCACGTGTCAGCACCATGAGAATGGTAGCGACATGCCTTAAAAGCTGTTTGTGAGCTTGCAATTACCTTCTCCACAATTGGCAGCAAAAATCCAGAGGAAACCCAGGCAGAGGCATTTAGTCCATCAATCCCACACCCTTTTGACTTGTTCCGGACAAGGTGGCTGTTCAGTGATGTGGGATTGTAAGCCTGGGCATAGTGCAGGTTGGTCTCTGCCCACTGCACCCTCTAGTAGTCAAGTTCTGGATTCTCCACCCTGCTTTGTAGATATCCCTCAGTCCCAGACTCACAGCCCCTGGCTACCCTGCAGCTCAATCACTGTAGTTCCCACCCAGCTCCGCTGATGCACATCAGTCCTGACCTGCAGCAGTTTCTGCCGTTCCAGCCCTGGCTTCTCCTGCACATTAGGAAGTAGCATGATGGTTCCCTCTGCCCCAAGCTCCTTTAGTTTGTGTTTTGAATAGGATCTGAATGGGGGTCCCAGTGTCCTCTGCCCTGTTCAGAACCCAGTGAGGGGGAGGTCAGGAGCTGTCTATTGTCTCTTGTGGTGCTAGAAAGCTTCCTTCTCAGCAGCTGTGCTGCTGACACCCGCTGAGAGGAAGGAGAGATCCCTGCACACTTGACTGGCCCTGGGAGCACAACTCACCTCACCCAGTCCCTCTGCCCTCCCCAGTCGCTTGGCTCCTCCAGGCTCCACGTAGCTACTCTTTGAGCTCCTTTTCACAACCCTTGCCTGCTGCTTCAATTTCCACCTAGTCCTCTGACTTGCTCTGTTAAGGAAGGAGTGTTTCTTCATTGTCTGTGCTCAGCACCCAACATGTGGTTCCTTTGGTGTCAGCACAGCAGTGCTCCATTCTTGGCTCTGTCACTGCCGCAGAGTGTGACCTTGGGTCAGCCCCTTAAATGCTCCATGCCTCAGTTTACCCATCAGCTCTGACACAGTAATGCTTGTCTCACAGGGGGTTTTATGGGGCTTAGCTAATTAACTTACCACAAAGTTGACATCTGGATCAGATCTCCCCCACTCTTTGGCGATGATGGGAGCTGTTGTTATGCATATAATGCCGGGGCCGCCTTGTTTCGTGGTTTATTCATTGTCTCTAATTTTACTGTTGAACTGGATCTGGTTAATAGATCTTTTTAGTGCTCTTCATTGCAGATTTTTCCTTTACCATGACTGAGTGACTGTTTGCACCTCTTAGATACCATCAGCATGACCTCTGAGATAGGGTGCCTCTATATTGTCACCCATGTCCTGTACTCTGGGGGCAACTGGGGTCTCGGAGCCCTGCCTTGATGCACAGTGTAGCCAGAGAGGGGAAGAATGGCACAAAAAACACTGACAAGTTAATGGAAAGACATGTGGGCCCAGATCCTCATTGGTGTTTAAGTGCCTAACTCTCCTAGAAACCAGTGGGAGTTAGGCAGATAAATACCTTTGAGGATCTGGCCCTTGGCAACCAAACCTCTTAATCTCTATGGGGCAGATTCTGATCCTTATTAATGCTGAGGGGTACCTTGCTATGTAATCAGTATGATTTTCCCAGGCACTGCTCCAGGTGCTCACAATTTGTCTGTTTTACTCATCTGTGAACTGACTTTAATGCCTTCCTTACCTCTCTGGTATGCTGGGAGAACTATTTACCGTTCCTAAGCTTTCCACGAGCCTTGGCTGACAGGCACTCCAGAAATGTTACTGTTATTATAATAAATCCCGTAATGATATTGCAATCAAGAGCTGATGAATAGAAATTGCTTTGAAAAGTAAAGGGTGAGAAGATGGTTTATTGTTCTAATCGCATGTTATAGAGAGCTGAGTAAATGATGTTAAACTGAGTAACAGCTGCTGCTATCGCAAATGATCTGGTGCACTCTAATACACTGGAATAGACAAGACAGCACAATCATGCTGTGAGACAGTGTAACTGAAACCCATCTTCTCACCATTCACTCAGAAACAAGCTCCGATTAATCATTTACCCATCATTAATTGTTTCCATGCCTCGCCACTTGTGGAAGGATTTCGGGGAATGCAGATAGGGAGGGCCTTCCCCGAAAAGTTGGATCTTGTTTACTCCCTGTTGGTTGGTGGAGGTGAGCATCTATGAATGAATTTTCCAGGTTACATTATTAGGTCTGATTATAATGCTGGTTTGAACAGTATAACTAGGAAGACTGGTTGTATACATAGGGAATGCACCCAGTATCTGAGTATTAGACTAAGATTCTGATAACAGAGGTTCTAGTCTCACTTCTGCCATGTGAGCTTGGGCAGTGCCTTTCATCTTTTTGTAGCTCAGTTTCCCCACTGGTATCACTCTCCTTGTAAAGTATTTTAAAAGCACTATGCAACACCTAGCTGTTGTTGTTGCAGCGCTGGCCTGGGTTCAGCTCCTGACTCTGCTATAGACAACTTGGACAAGTCACTTCATCTCACTGGGCCTTGGTTCTCCATCAGGAAAGTGGCCATGAGAGTAGTGACTGTTGTGTGAACTCTGGGCAGGGTCTGGCTCTGTGTCTGTACAGTGCCTAGCGCAATGGGTTCTCTCGATGCTACTGGGGGACAAACAATGCTGATTCCCACGTGCACAGAGCTGGGGGAGGTGCGGTTCCCACTGAGGTTAATGGTAACAATCCCCAGGATATCAGCGGTAGCAGAGTTAAGCCACTCAAAGCAATGCACAGGTGCTGCGACTACTCCTGAGCTCACTGTCCAAAAGGGGGGAGGCCCATTCATCTGCTGATTTCCACAGCCCTGCAGGTGTGTGCAGGAAGCAACTGGGTAGAGACAGACTGCACTAATGAGTCTGCCAGTGATGCGTAGGCCTGTCCAGATGGGGACTGATTTGGGAGTTAGTATTCAGAAGGGCTGCACCTCCCAGTGCAAGTCAGAGCCTTGGAGCTTACCAGCCTGATGGCCACTGGGTGCCCCCTGACTTCAGCGCAGGCTGCAGGTGCTCTGGAACCCTGCTGTGACTGTGGATTTGAATGATCAGCTTTGTGCCATGCTGACAGGTGACCTCACAGTCAGCAGAGCTGGGAAGAGAGCTGTTTTAAATGCCCTTCCCTCCCCGTGCCTTGCTCCGGAGCAATCTGGCAGTGAGAGCCGAGGAGCAGCTGACACCCCACAGATAGACGGGGCGGCTTCCTTTAAAGTAGATGAAGCGCCATTTTGGATGTTCGTGGATCGAACTGTTGGTGCTTTAGATTGGCAGCTGTGCCTGGCACCAGCTTTCAAGCTCACACTCACATTTGCTTCACTTGACAACCAGCACTTACAAGGGGGCTTTGAGTACGTCCACAAGAGGGTTTCTCAGGCACATCACAATACACTGTGGTCCCTTCTACATCAGCAGGGCCTCTCGAGCAGGATCTGGGCGGGAACTAGCTCTAGGGCCCAGTTCTTATTGGTGGTGCCTGCATGGTCACTGAGTGCTCTTAGACATCTGCCTGTAGATTGTCAATGCTAGAGATGGGCCAGCACTAGACTCCCACATCCACAGCTCCTGAACTTGGGGGAAGTTCGAGCTCAAATCCCTCTGAGTCCACCTCAGATGGGGAGCTGGGCAAGCCCCAGATGGGGAATTGGGGGCCTTAACTCAGACACCAGCGTTTGCAAACTGGGGCCCTGATGTTGCCTGACAGGAAAAATGTGTGAGTGTGTGTTTGTGTGCACAGGGGCTGATGGGGGAGGAACTTCCTTCTGCCCCAGCAAGTTGGTGTTTCTGACACGGTAATAATGGCACTTGGCAATTCTCTTGAGCTTTGCATCCATAAATCTCCAAGCTCTTCCTAGAGGTGGGTGAGGATCACTAGCTTCCTTTGACAGATGGGGAAACTTGGTCTACATGTTCAAAAGTAGCATCTGATGTTAGGTGCTTCAGCTCATGGTGCTTGATTGGAGACCCCAGAGCCCTGCATGTCACAAGTGCTGGATAACCAGAACTGCTGTAGATGTCAGTGGGAGCTGCCAATCTGCGGCACTGAGTGTACAGCTGGCCAGGAATTGCCCAATACATCTGTTTTTATCAGAAAATGCCGATCTAATGAATTTTTTGACTCGGAAAATTGAGTTTTGAAATTCTCTAAATGTTTTAGAGAAAAATTCTAGTTTTTTGGTTTGAAACAATGTTTTGTTTAGAAATGTAAGCTAATTAGAGTAAGATTTAAGTTAATAAATTAACCCTTTTTTAAAATGCTCAAAATGAAATGGCCTATTGGACTTGACCATTTTAACTGACCCTGATCAAAATTCTTCTCAGATTTTCCAGATTTTTGACTTTCTCTCCTGATTTGGATCAGGAACATTTTTCAGTATCTTGAAAATTGTCATGAGCTGGAAAACTCGCTTCCCACCCAGCTCCACCTTGGCATCTTAGATTGAGCCCAGAAACTGAAACCCTAAAATCAGGGGCCACTTTTGCAAAGTTTGTCTGTGTGTGACTTGCCCAGTGTCAGAGAGGATGTGTCTACACAGCAAAAAAAAGCCCTCGCAGTAGCAGATCTCAGAGCCTGGGTTAACGGGCTCAGGCTCGTGGGGTTTGTGTTGGGGGACTCCAAACAACAGCATAGACACTTGGGCTCCAAGACCCTCTCCAGGTTTCAGAACCCAGGTGCTAGCCCAAAGTGGGAAGTTTTTTTTGAGCCCTGTGAGCCCGTCAGTTGACCCAGGCTCTGAGACTTGGTGTCATGGGTTTTGTTGGGCTTTTTTTTTGGTGTGTAGATGTATTACAGAGGCGGAGCCTGGACTGGAACCGAGGTCTCCAGACTGCCACCCCCAAGTGCTATCCAGTGCTGACAGTATGCGATGTTGGGGAAGAGGTGGGCATTCCACTTCTTCTGGATGGAGTGTCCATTAAGCAAATTTCTTCTGCATTCCTTTTGCTCAGGCCTCACATCTGAAGAACAACACGTCCTCCCCAGCTGCTCTCTCAGTCCCTGATCCCTGCACATCCAGAGCTCAGGAACTCATCTCATTGCACTGTCCATATCCCTGTGACCTGCCCACATCTCTCCAATGGCTTTGTTCTGCTCTGCGTTGAATGCCACTGATTGCTGTGGCTGCAGTGTTCTCTTGCTCTGGGGGACTTTAGCAGTCCCCTACGTGCCCCACCAGGAACCTTGAATCTACCAGGGGGTCAGTGAGAGCAGATTGGTAATCGAGCCACTCGCTGGGCAGCTTCCATCTTTGCTAACCTTTCAACTACTCAGTCAGCCTGGGATTTCATGGAGCCAATGCCTCAGCAAACGGGGGCCTGGAATGGGGGTTTTTGGGGCAGCACTCTCCTTTTGCATTGCTTTATCATGAACATGCAGGCTCAGTTAGTATTTGGGCAGCGTGCTGCAGCCAGTGACCCAGGCTGGCAGCCATGGCAGCCCAGCTCAACTTCCTGCTCATTAGAGTTTGTTACAGGAGCAGCATGCATGATGAAAGGTGATCAATGGCCTGCTGCTAATAGAGGCCAGAGCCTGAGCCGCGGGCCATGCGAAGAGCAGGGAATGGCTAGAAAAAGCCCCACACTGCTCCCAGCTGGAACAGATCCCGGCGCAGGGCCAATGGCTCTCAAATTCCAGTTTTTGGGGCTAGATATGAAGTAAAGGATCTCTCGCTTTGCTCCAGATGGGAACTGGTGCACCTAGTCTCCAGGATCAGGCTGCTATTGGTGCCTATCTACTGTAACAATCAGTCCTCTCTAGATACCTTAGGGAAGGAGGAAGTGTCTGCCTGGCTAGATCCTTACAGGGACCCTCATAAACATGAATGGATTTCTCCTCACAGTACCATTGGGAGGTAGGGGAGAATGACCCATGTTTTACAGCTGGAGAACAAAGGCCCAGAATAGGGTTAAGAAAGTTGCATGAGGTACGACAAGGAGTCTATGGCTGGGCTGTTAGCTGAACCCAAGTCTTCTGAATCCTAGGCCTGCCTGCTCCCCACTAGGTTGTCCCTCCTCCCGAAGCATCGGCCGTTTGCTTTGGATAGTGTGTTGACAATGGATCAGAACTGAAGCACTGGAACCAGCCATCGCCTGGACATTAGGTCACCTTCAAATTCCAGATCTGAGTTGTCCACACTCTGTCTATCTGTATGAGCTGAACCAGAATCCTAGCATCACTGCCCCACATCTCCAAAGTATACCCAGACCTCTTGGGTCTGCATAATTTAGTTGCAAAAGCCAGGTGGAGGGACTTTCCCATGAGCTTGCCTGGGCCATAGACCTCTGATTCACCCAAACACTCAGCAAACCCAAGCTTGTTAGTGCCCCCAGGGCTTTGGCTGACTGTTCTCTCTTCTCTGGGTCCCCCAGCCTGGCTGCACAACCAGATGGAACCTGTCTAGAGCCAGGACTCCTAATTGGTAGGGGCAGGGTTGGAGAACATGGACTGATTGGACCAACCACCAGTGACCTGGCCATAGAAGGAATCACAGGCACAGGGGAACTCCCCTGTTTCTACCTTCTCACATGCAGAATGTGGAGGGTTTTGGCTTTCTGCTGCTTCTTGGATTGTCAGTTTTCCAGGGTGGTGTCAGAAGCTTTGCTGGGTGCTCTGTTTGATTGATGAAGGGGGCAGGGGTTGTTTTCTAAGGCCTGTGCTCTGTCTCATTTTCTTAGGTTTAACACCATGTGAACACTATACCCTTACTGCCAATTTCCTTCTATTCAAGCCCCTGAGCATAAAATGCTAGTTAATCAGAATGGCACCATTTTGAACTCATGGCAGAGAATACACCAGGAAAAGACAACAGAGAATGGCAGTGTCTCCAGTATTAGACCCACTGAGCCAGAGACTTATTTCATTCATTGCACAGCTGTGAATCTGGAGTAACTCCACTGACATCGGTGAAGTGCCTCTGAATTTATACCACTGTAACTCAGAGCAGAGCCGGCTCAGTTACTTTATGGATTAGAAATACCTCGAGTAGATTCACAGCTATAACCCAGGCATCTATGTCTAAAGCATACAATAGACTCAGTACACAGTGCAAATAAGATTGTAATATAAACTCAGCTCCACGAGTCTCATTCACAAGCCTTCAATAGCTCTTTCTGCAATGTTTTGTAACCAGAAATATTGAGCAAGATATTTCACTGAATTGGACAGAGTCCAGTCCCCCTACAGCAGTCTTGGAACTCTGGTGTCATAGCTTATATTTATAGACTCATAGAACCATAGATGTGTAGGACTGGAAGGGACCTTGAGAGGTCATCTCGTCCAGTCCTCTGCACTCATGGCAGGACTAAATATTATCTAGGCCATCCCTGACAGGTGTTTGTCTACCTGCTCTTAAAAATCTCTAGTGATGTAGATTCCACAACCTCCCTAGGCAATTTATTCCAGTGCTTAACCACTCTGACAGTTAGTGAGTTTTTCCTAATGTCCAACCTAAACTGCCCTTGCTGCAATTTAAGCCCATTGCTTCTTGTCCTATCCTCAGAGGTTATGGAGAAAAAATTTTCTTCCTCCTCCTTGTAACAACCTTTTATGTACTTGAAAACTGTTATTAACTCAGCCTTTTCTCTTCCAAACTAAACTAAGCCAATTTTTTCAAGCTTCCCTCATAGGTCATGTTTTCTAGACCTTAAATCATTTTTGTTGCTCTTCTCTGGATCTCCAATTTGCCCACATCTTGTAGAAAGTCCAGAGAAGAGCCTTGTGCTCCCAAAATCCAAAGCAGTTTGCTGAGTGTCTAGATCCAGGAATCACTTCACTCACCACACAGGTGGACCTTGGTACCAATTAACACCATGCAGCAGTTTAGCACAGGAAGTGAGGGATTCTGTATCCAAGGGCAATGAAGTAAGTGGAAGGCAGTTGCTTACCTTGGAATTCTGCCTTGGAGACACTAGAGCGAATTACCTGCTCCTGCATGATGTATTTAATAATCGTGTGTGGTCAGTACCCCTTAAAGATGACATGTGCGAGTAGCACAGTGCCCCCTAGTGCCATGTTGCGGTGCCTCCAAGGGATGTGTCCTACATCACCAACATTGCTTCTTGCAATACCCAAAGGGTTCTCAGCCAAGCCCAGCCCTGGGTTGCAAGATCTGACCTGATCCTGCCCCTGTTTCCACTTCTCTCCAGAGCTCCCTGGTTCCACATTTCAGGGACCCTGGCTTTGATCCTCTTCATCTAAATAAATAACTCTCCTTCCCAAATGGTTTGCTTTCAGGAAACACAGAGTTGCATTGCTGGAGCAGGGCAAACTTGCTTCAGTGACTTCATTGTGAGGAAGTAGTCAGCTCACAATGCAGTGATTGTGAGCATTTTCTATTTGCTTCTCAGTCTGGTCCTTCTCCCATCCCACCTCTGCTGTTTTCAGAAATAGATGCATCCTCAGTTACAGACCAGATCTCTGCCCTTACTATTAGCTAAGGAATCCACACAGCCCACTCAAATGGGAGCCTTTGAAGTACCTTTTGTCTTTGTTCTTTGTCCATCGATTACTCTCCCCAAGGCAAAGAACTGAATGGGCTAGGCTCAATAATAATCGTAATGGCCAAATGTTGAAACTGGGGACATTGATCCTCAAATCAGCCGCCTAACTCCAGAGATAGGCAGCTGAATAAAACACAGCTTGATTTTCAGAAGTGCTGATTACCCCAAACAATAGGAGAAGAGAATGAGGCAGATGCCTAACGTCTGCAGTACAGGTGTGTGAAGTCTGATTCCCCACTCTGGCACTTTGAGTGCAGAAGGTGGGGACATGCAAGGATTCTAAAAATTAATACTGGCTACTCCAGGCTTGTATTAAACTCCCAAGGTACAGCTTTTCTCTGACCTTGGATGGGTAGATGCTGCCACCACCCAAGTGGACAAACCCCTTTGAGAACCCAGGAAGGTGTATTTGGGAATTCCTGTGGGGTACCCTCAAACCCTTTCATGCCCCCCGATCCCCCCAAGGAAGAGCTGAGAAAGAAAAAAAAAAAGGAAATCAGCTGTTGCCACCAGCTACTTAGATAGCAAGTGTACCAACCTCTTAGGACGCAAAACTCCAATCCTATTCTTCAAAAAGGTAAACTTTATTTTAAAAAAGAAAAAAATACGTCTAAAAACAGGGGACACAGTCTGAGTCCTTGGAGAAGGCTCAGGAATGGAGGTAGGTGTTTAGCCTGGCTGTAGGTGACCATTCCCATCCTTTTTGTTAACCTTACATGGTTGGCTAAGTCTTCTTCCAGCAGCACGAGAATGAGATAATTGTCATAGACTCCAAAAGTCCATATTCCTGACCAGTCGTTGTACTGGACAGGCAACTTGGCTGTAGGCAAATTAAAAGAGTTGCCCTTAAAGGATTGCACCATCACTTGGGCCTCTGGGTTGATGAATTTGGAGTCCACCAGGGATTGGTGGATAGCTGACACCTGTGCTCCAGTGTCTCTCCACACAGTAATCTTCCTCCCACCCACACTCACAGTTTCCCTTCGTTCTGGGGGTATTTGTGAGGTATCTGGGCCTGAAGGCTCTCGTTGATACCCAGTGGTGATGAGCTGCAGTCAGCTGGTGCTCTTGGGGCACTTGGTCTTCACATGTCCCAGCTCATTACATTTAAAGCATCACCCAGCTGACGGTGGGCTGGAGCGAGGTGGGTGGTTGCAGAGTAGGGTGGTGGGATGAGAGGGCATCTGGGGTCTCCCTGGCTGTGTGGAGGGCTCCTTGCGAGATGAGGCCTTGGTCTGACTCTGATGGTGGGGTGTCATCTCGGGTTGTCCCTTCTCGTATCCCCACCTACTGCTACTAGCTTTCTTCTTCTCCGCCATCTCCACCCATTTGGCTCCAATCTCTCCCACTTCAATTACAGTTTTGGGCTTCCCATCTAGGATGTACCTTTCTATTTCCTCAGGAGCACCCTCTAAGAACTGCTCCATTTATATTAGGGGAGACAGATATTCCAGAGACTTAACATTTGCTCTTGATATCCAGGCATCCCAATTTTTTACAATGTGGTAGGCATGTCAGGAAAATGCCACATATGTTTTCCACCTTAGAGCTCTGAACTGCTGATGGGCATGCTTGGGTGTTAGCTAATCCTAATTCTGGCCTCGTGTTTCAAAAGTTTGTACTCGTTCATGTGTTCTTTAGGCAGTTCAGCTGCCACATCTGCTAAGGGTCCACTGAGTTGTGGCTTCACTCTACCATATACTGGTCTGGGGGGGAGTTTGTACCCAAGGCAGACTCTTTCAAAATTTTCTAAGAAGGCCTCTGTATCATCGTCTACCCTGTATGTGGGGAATTTCTTGGAATGGGGAGTGGTACCTGGAGAAGGACTGTTAAGGCTACCTGATTGATCCAGCTTAACCTTTTCCAGCTCTAAGCGCTTCATCTCGAAGCTCTTCGTCTTTCTCCTCTCCTCTGCTTCCTCCTCCAAGTGCTTCTCCTCCACTTCCAAGCGCTTCATCTCTAGGAAGAAATTCCTGACTTCCGCAATTAGAACTTGTCTAGGTTAAGGGCATCCCTCCACCTTGGCCATGGAATTCGGGTGAGGGAGGGCTGGCCCTTCTCTCCTGGGAAGTCTCCAGTCTCCCATTCCCTCCCTGCATTTCTGTCATGGAGCTGGATGTCTGGGCTTGATCTGGATCTGTCTTCTCCATGGCATGCTGCTTTGGGAAGACTGGTTACTCTAGGATTTTGGTGTCTGACCAAACTCATGCACAGGGATGCCCTATTCTAGCCTAGCTATTTCATTGCAATGAAGCTAGAAAAAAAATAAATTGCTTGTTGGACTCCATGGCTTTTCAGGCTGAACCCTTTTCGTGCCTGTTCCCCCTCAGGAAGCAAAAAAAGAAAGGAAAAAAAACCTCCCTGGCTTTGCAAGGTGCCAAAAGGAAAAAAGTGTCCTTTTAAAATGCTGAGGTCTGTGCTTCTGGCTGAAAATGATACCACCGCTCTGCCACCAGGTGAAGGTTCATTTCCCCCTTCTGGCACTTTGAGTGCAGAAGGTGAGGGCCTGCAAGGATTCTAAAACTTAATACTGGCCACTCCAGGCTTGTATTAAACTCCCAAGGTTACAGCTTTTCCTTGAATGAGTAGATGCTGCCCACCACCAAAGTGCAAAAATCTCTTTGAGAACCTAGGAAGACACACATGGGAATTCCTTCCTTTGTGGTACCCTCAAGCCCTTTCACCCTACCTCCCCCGCCCCCTCTCAGGAATTGCTGAGAAAGAAAACAAAAAAAATCCGCTCTTGACACCAGCTAATTAGACAACATGCACCAACCTCTTAAGACACAAAACTCCAGTCCTGTTCTTAAAAAAGGTTAATTTTATTTAAAAAAAAATCTAAAAACTTGGGCTATTGCTAGATTTAAAAAGAGCAAATACAGAAATTAAGAAGCTTAGCTTTCTTGAGGTCTAGATTTCAGGATACAAGCAAAACAAAAGCACCTGCGGTTAGCACAGAGGAGTCCAAAAGCTATAAAGAAATAAAAGAGAGAAACCTAATCACGTCTTCCTAGACATTTCCTGAACTACTTACATATCAGGGGTTCCAAATGAGTAGTTTCTAGATATGATCTGATGATTTTTCATACCTATCCCAAGGTACATACATCATTCTATGATTTTTCTTACCTGGCCCAAGCTCTTACAGCATAGTTCCAGCCCTGTCTCTGCTCTCTGGGAGGACAACATAGACAAACAAAGGGGAGGTTTTCCCCCAATTTTAAAAAGTTCTAGCCTTCCCATTGGCTCCTTTGGTCAGGTGCCCACTCCCTTCCTTTTATCTGTGGACTTCTTTACTGCTTTACCTGTAAAGGGTTAAAAACAGCTACTAAGAGGGATTTTATAGCTAACTGGCTGGCTAGGTGTCCATAAAAGGGAGCTCTCCTGCTCCCATTTATCACAAGGTGGCTTCTTACTGAGGAGTTAGCTGTCCACCTTTAGGCAGCCAGATTTTGAAAATGTCAGCCAAGACATCCTTGGGCTAAGTGACAACTGTGAAGAAAGATGTGACAGTAGAAATCCATTGGGATGAGTACTGCACAGCCTAGTAGAGGGAAACCAGTGTGGGTTGTCGGGGGAACTTGTGCCTCTCCAGCTTTTTGAAAGTGGGCCAGTGACCAGGGTGGGCTTGTGACTAAAGTCCAAGCAAATTTGAGAGGCAGAAAAAAAACGTTGATTAAAAACCTAAAAATAAGCAACCTGCAAGTTGCAGGACTTGCCAAAGGGCAGATGGCCAATGAGTGGCTGGAGTATTTTACTGGTGACACTGTTGCTTATTTGTATTGTGGTAGTTGAATTCTCAGTGACTCAGAAAGTTGAAAACCCTTGTTTCAGATCAAACTAAATGTTTTGCCATTGAAAATGGCAGAAAAAGGAGAAAATGGAAAGAAAGGGGAAAAATCAAAATCTAATGAGTGAAAACTTCAAAAAAAATTTGGGGGGGATGCGAGGGGGACATAAAATTTTGAACTTTTGGCAAGAATTTTCAAAAAAGAAGATTGCTTTATTAATTAATTAAAAATTGCACAACATTCTGTCCACTAGTTCAGGAAATACAGTCATTACAGAGACCAACAGCTTCTCCTTAGCTGCAGAACAGCTGCCTGCATCATCTTCCCTCCTGGAAGGAGTGTTTGTTAACATTGAAAAGGTCCAGGGAAAAGTAGCAGAAATGGCTAAAAGGATGGCCCCATTTGCTATAAGACTGCACAGGAACTTCCGACTTAGCATGGTAGAGCAGCTCAATGGGCCACTGAATCTGGCTCATTGTCTCTGAGAGTGGCCTTTGGCTATAGATTCAGAGGTAGACACCCTCTCCACCAATCAAGCATTTGTCTAGTTGGCAGTCTCATACTTTAGAGGAATTCTCTTCTAACTTCTCCTAGTGATTGAGCCATGCTCTTAAGTATGAGAAGTAACAGCCCCTATCTTTGCTAGTGTGACAGCAAAGCGTATTCTAATAAGCATCAGATCCTTGAAAACAAAGCTCAGTTGACTATTTGCATCAACATTATCTTGTGGCAGGGAGTTCCAGAGGTGAATCCCATGGGACCTACTCTGAGAAGTAAAGAGGCTTCACTCTTTTGCAAAAGTGCTGAAACACAATAGGGTATTGGGAGTCAATTCTTAGCCCCACTCTGTGGAACCCACATGGCTGCCCGCTGCTGGCTACTGCCTTATACTGGGAAGCGGAGCCTGCTGCTCCCCACCATGTGCTATTTTGGCTGTATGGATCCAGGCCACGCAATGACCATGCCCCTGTTTGTGGAGGTAACACCCATGTGATCCACTATGGAGACCCACTGCCCAGAATGTCAAGGGTGAGCAGAACGCCTCTGAATGGACTTTTCATCATCCACATTCTTGCCTGTTACAGATGCATGGATCATCTGGTGGGAGGGGCCTTGCCCAGGTCTCAGAGCCATTCAGGAGAGGACAGCTGTTTAACAGAACCATTCCCTTTAGGCCATATTAAGGGATAAGTCCTGCCCCTATTGAGGACAATGCTAAAGCTGCTGTGGACCTCAGGGGGACCAGGACTTTGCCCTTTACTTTCCTGGTGTTGTGTTAGGGGATGGGTAACGTAATCAGGGGATTTGGTACACAGAGGACCCCAGCCAACCTCCTGGACCATTTTACACTACTTCTAGCAGATCCTAGGCTTCAGCTCACAAATGGGAGGAAGGATGATCTGGACTGGGAACCACGAGATGTGTGTTTAACTCCCAGTTCTGCCCTACCCTTTCTGTGTAAGTTGGATGAATGACTAAATTTCTGTGTCTCCGTGCCCCATGGAAACAACAACAGGGTTATTGAGAGGACAAATGACTCAATGACTATGATATGGTCAATGGGGTTGCCCCATCCTTGTGCGTGCTGCCCTTCTCCTGGACCTTTGTTATTTTCACTGTGTGATCTCAAAGGGGAAGAGACCTGGACTGAATGCCCTGTTGCAGCTGAGGAGGTAGCACTGATTTATAAATTGCCCTTGTAATGGATAGTATTCTTTAGTCCATAAAGGAGATGAGTTAAAGCAGGGAAAGGCTGGTGGGTGGGGTGGAATTTATGACGAGATAGCTCTCACAATACCAGTAATTGAAGGCTCCTAAGATTAAAACTTTCTTCATCTTTGAGGCATGAAATCAGGCTGGGTCACAGCTTCCCGGCTGCCGAAGTCCAGGATAACAATGAAAAGAATACTTTTGTACTCAAAGTGTGATTAGACTGTGAAACTTACTGCCACAGGAAGTCATGAGGCCAAGAATTTAACAAGATTCAAAACAGCCTGGTGCTTTCCATGGCTGTTTTATAATGATTGTATGATTCTATAATCAATACAATCCAGAATTATCATCCTTAATGATAACAAAAATTCTGACAGAGATATTAAACCTCATGCCCCAGGATTTAAGCCAATCTCTCACTATTAGAGATTGGAGAAAATCTAATATGGGAGGCAGATTATCCTACATCTACTACTGTGGGGCTCTTATACATTCCTCTGAAGCAGCTACTATCAGAGACAGACCTCTGCTAGATCAGCCCAGGTCTGATCTGGGCTGGCTGTTCCTTCTGCTCCTGGAGCTCTTGGACCATCTGGCCTCCTTGGTGTTTGTAGCTGGAGTGAAATCCTGGCCATAGGTTGGGGGCTTAGCCACTGCTTGAGTCCCTGTTGGCTACTTTCTGCCATGCCTGTGACTGCTCCCACTCCCTCGGCTGGCTGGTCCCCTAAGCCAAGGGAAGAGTGCCCTGCTGAGCAGAGCCAGGTACCCTCTGGGGACCTCACTGCCAAGCAGCGTCTGTATCCATGGCCAGACAAGAGGGGAACCACTAAAGGGTGAGATGGGGGCAGGCTTGGCTGAGCTGATCACTGAGCCTCTCAGTCAGGGTAAAGGCAAGGCTGCTTGTAAAGGGAAGGGATGTAAAGACAGATTGCTGCAGTGATCAAGGAAAGGGGAAGCACCTTCCATCCTCCATTCCAATCACATCTTCTCTCATGCTCTCACACATACGAGAACAGGAGAGATGAGTCAGTTCTGAACCTGTGATTGGGATGTGAGGGCCCAGAAGGGTCCTTCTTCCTGCCCCCTGAAGAGTAAATCAAACCAGGGAAGGGAGACTCCCTC
The DNA here is from genome assembly GCF_007399415.2 of Gopherus evgoodei. Lineage (NCBI taxonomy): Eukaryota > Metazoa > Chordata > Testudines > Testudinidae > Gopherus > Gopherus evgoodei. The sequence goes on along the minus strand of NC_044331.1, from coordinate 46,193,539 downwards.
CTTTGCCATGCATGTTCCCTGCAAGGATTAAGGGATGAACTTCCCCATCCCTGGGGTTGGGCTGAGAAGCCCAGAACTGGCCATGTGCAGTGAAAGCTGCTCAGTGCCTCCCTTCCACCATGTCAAGCAGTGGATGAGCCAGAGGGCTTTATGTAGCAGTGTTATGCCAGGCCCTGGCTGGCTGGCTGAAATGAGGATTGAACTGGGACCTCTGGATCTAAGAGCATGACCTCTACTGCCTGACTGGAAAGTCCCATCTCTGTTAGGCAAGGCTATAGTAGCATCAGTCTCTGTTTATGGCCCTGCCACCACTGCAGGGGACAGGGCGCCACCCAGAGAGGCTGTAGGATATAGCGGCAACGAGAAGGTGTTGTAGAGGCAATTAAAGGGAATCCCCCGTTACACTGTGTTTATAGAGAGGCAGCCACTGAGGCTGGAAAATTTGATGGCCCCTGATGTTGGGTGTTTTCTGTGCTAACCCAAGGGGAAGCAGCTCTCATGCTTCAAGCCAATAGGGTCAGGCAAAAATTGTACCTGGGCCCCTCACAGTATAAGACTCCCCCACATTGGCTTCAGGGGGTGTTCCTCATATCCCTCAGGAGGAGGGCAGCCCTGAAGTAGAGGAGAAGGGAGGCTTGGTGATACCCAAGACACTAAGTTCCCCCAAAGGGGTGCAAAAGGGCTGTGGCACATACACTGGTCAGCCTGGTTTCTGGAAGCAGGTACTGTGGCATGGTGCTGCTCAGCCTCACATTGCCCGAGTGCCCAGTGCATTGCTCCTGCCTCAGGAGCAGTCATCAATGCCCAGCTCCTCCTCACCCCGTTTCCCAAAGCTGGAACTGGACCTGTGGCTGAAGGTCTGTTGACTGCTGTATAAGTAATGGAGGGTAGGGATAAGCAGCAGGAGCATTTGACCCTAAGTGCATCTCCCATGGTTTGGGTGTGAGCTTTGGGTCTAGCTGGATCAGGATACAGGGACTTTGGCAAAGTGAAGTGGGGGACAGATCTGCAGGTCAGGATGGTGATGGGACAGCTATGGGGGGTCCAAATGTAGAGCAGCAGAATGCGGTGTGGGTCAGGACTGGGCTGCATGGACACAGCTGTGGGGAGCCCTGGGCTGCAATAGCAGAGGTGCATGAGGTCAGGATCTAGGTGCATTGACAGAGCTCTGTGAGGAGCCCAGGGCTGGAACAAGGGGTGTGTAGTGAGCCATTGCCCAAGGTGCATTGGCAGATCTACAAGTGGAAGTGCACAGCTCTGGCCTGTGAGCCTCTGCCTGGCTCTGTTCTGTGCTAGTGCTCTCAGTCCCTCTCTCTCACGAGCCCTGAATTCCCTCCAAACAGAAACCCACCGGCCTAGTGCCCCACAGTGTGCCAAGCTGGCTGACCCCTGTTCTATGTGGAAGCTGAGCTTCCCTGTGGCTCCCAATCAGTATCTCTGCCATAGCGCCTGCAGGGCCTTGTAAATGTAATCCTTGAATGGAACAGAATTGGGAAGATTAACTGGAGAACAGCTAAGGGAGTCCAGGGGAATTTGTTGCTGCCCCCTGGTAGGGCATTTCACCCCCAGCCCCAGCTGGACAGCATGAGGGACTATTCCCTGGTGTTGCTGCTGGGAACCCTGATGAAGTGCCATTAACTAAGGAGCATGGTGGAGGCAGGGCATTGTCAGAGACGCCCGCAGTCTGATGTCCTGGTATGAGGGCAAAGGCAGGGCAGTGTCTGATGCAGTGTGCCAACATGTGGCAGTGTTTTTCGCCCTAGTCCTCCAAAGTGAGGGAGTGATCACCCCCATGATGCAGATGGGAAACTGAGGCCCAGAGAGAGGATATGACTTACCCAAACTCACACATAGACTAGGTGGCACAGCTGGGAATTGACCAGGGCCTCAGCCTCCCTAGCTTGCATCTTGTGCATTGGGTCCTGCCTAATTCTGTAGAACAGAGTCCCACTGACTTTCCCAAACTTGACAGACAGTTCCACAATGATACCCAGTGCCCTGCTCTTTGAAGAGAGCTGGGCTATATCAGGGTGATCTCCCATCCGGGTAGTGCAGTGCTGGGTAGTGTTGGGGTAATCTCTGATCTGTGCAGTGCACTGCTGGGCAGTATCAGGGTGATCTGTCTGGGCAGTGCAGTGCTGGGCTGTATCTGGGTGACTTCCCCTCCAGATGTTGTCTCTAAGTCCTCTCTGGTCCCTGGACCTGGACAGCCTGGTGCTATGCTCTGTCTGAATGGGGCTATTGCATTTGGAACCTGTGGAGCTGTTTTCAGGTATTTTTGCACCTCACTTCAGCAGCGCTGAGCAATATCCAAGTGATTTTGCATCCTGATAGAGCAATGCTGGGCAGGATTTGAGTCCCCTCCACACCGTGCAGCATTGCACAACTGGCACATTGTCTGAGTTGTATTGTATCTGGAAAGAACAGCACTCGGCAACATCTGGCCCTGCCATGTTGTTCTGGATCTGATCGGGCTCCAGACAACGTCATGCTGGGCAGTGTCTGAGTGGTAGCGTCCAGTCCTGCTGTGTGCTGTTGTGCCAAGTCCTCTCCAGATAAGGCTATGCTGTGATTTTCCATTTGAGCAGTGCCATGTTAATTCTATGTGTCTTTCTATGGTGCAGTGCGGTATTCTGTTATATCCACCTGCTCTTCTGTCTAGACACTTCAGTGCTAACTTGTGTGAGTGATCCCCATCTATGTTGGGCAGTGCTATGCTGTGAAAGTAAAAGTAGCCCACGCTGCAATGTCTAGCATCTTTTCAGGGACAGGAACTCTTCAAAGTGACTTCATTGCCTCAATGGCATGCATCAGGAGCTTCCTTTCACGTGCGCTGCATCAGACCGTTTGCCTTTGGGATGGCAGAAACATTTGCAAAATAGCTTCAAATGGTTGAAATTTTTCTTTGAAGCTCCCTCCCCTGCAGAAAATGGCTTTTCAATGGAAATTTTTCATTTTGCACCATTGTTTTTAATGAAAATCTGGAAACTGATCATTTTTCAAGAACAATTTTCAGATTTTGTTTTACCCAAAACAGTTTTGAAAACCAAAATTTTATCCCAAAAATGCTAAAAAAAACAAAACAAAACAACAAACCTAAAAAGGGTTTTCAAAAAAGAAATCGGGGAGGGGGATTTTGGTTTTATTTTTTCATGTAAAAAACCCCAAAATATTTTTGTGGGGAATTTAGAAAAATTTTTTATTTTTTTTTATTTTTTAGAAATGTCTCTCAAAAAATAATTGGTATTTTTCCATGTGTGCAATATCAGAGTAGAATAGAATAGAATACTGAGAACCCTAATCTGACATGAATTTTCTTCCCAGGCCCTTTTTACAAAGATTCTTCTTTGCAGTGATGCCAATTGTCTAGTTAATAGGTGTGTGTAATGTATTCCTGTGTATTTAAAATAGTATAGCTGATCAGTGTTGTAGTTTTTTTTTGTGCTTAGAACACAGGAGTGAAAACCAGGGCGCCTAGGTTCTCTACCCATATCTGCCACTGACCTTGGTTCTTATGTCTCCCTGCCTATGAAATGGAGATAATATCATTTATCCACTTCAGAGCAGGGTTGGGAGGCTGAGTGAATTAATGTTTGCAAGGTGGGTTTTGATCACTGGTGAAAGATGCTGCAAAGATGCACTTTAAGACTATAATAACTTAATTAGTATGTGCATACTGCTCTCTGCTGAACAGGATTGGAACTGCTCAAATCTGTGTCATAGATACTGTACTGCTGGCCTCTGAGGAAGATCTTCTTTTAACTCAAGGGGTTTGTGCCTGATGGTTTGTAGCAGGAAGATCTGAGTTCAAGACCCACTACTACATGAGGTTCCAGGTGGCACAGTGCCAGCTGCAAAGCCCCAGATAGGCACTGTAGAATTATTAATTAACATTGTCACCACACCAGAGAGGGAGTCAGAAGGGCGGATGCTGAATAGTGCATGAACAATACTAGGGATTTCTCAAAGCAAAAAACCAAGCACCATCAGGCTGTGTCCTTGAAGGCATCCATGTTCACTCAGCTGCAGACGTGCTCTGAGACTTGACAGGTAGTGAATGGCTCTCCGCCACATAACTCAGTTAGCACTTATATAACTACTGATCTGTAGGTACTTTACCAAGTATCATCATCTGCATGTTACAGATAGGGAAACTGAGGCGCTGAGCAGGGAAGTGACTTACCCACAATCACACAGAAAGCTGGGAATAGAATGTTAAGTCTCTGGGCTACCAGTCCCCTGTTCTGGCCATTAGGCCACGCTCCCCCACATTAGGCCACACTCCCCCACTTACTTTGGCTAACCTTCCAGAGCCACGGCTGTTCCACCCAGCAGCTTTCCTTTAATGGTCCATGAAACACAGCCGTGAAATGGCCTTGCTAATTAGAGCACGAGTCCACCTGCGCTTTGAAATACCTTCCAGATGTGGCAGGAAGCTCTTGGGTTTTCGCATGATCAGTTTAGCACGCTGCTTGACCTGAATGGGAAATCGGTGATTACTTTCCCACTGAAAGCAGGAGTTTGGAGGTATGGGTGGAAACTGGGTATGAGCACATGAGCCCTTTCCCTACCTTAGCACTTTGAGAAGTGCAGTAATTTAGTGGTTAATTTCACCATGGAATACTTCTCGCTTTGGCAAGTGATCAGCAGAATGCTGCCTGGTTTAGTGCACTCATTACGCCAGGACTTTCTTTGTGAGATGCAATATTATGCTTTAGCAATTACAGCACCTGAGCTTTTCACAAATTACTTGGAATCTCTCTCTCACTCTGATTCTGATTCTCTCACTGGCAAAGTTCTTCAGGTTTTGGGGTTTTGGGTTGTTTTTATTCACCTAAATAATTGCACGTCTCCTTGTTATGTCATGAGTGCTATTCTTCCCCCCCACCCCACTACCCCCACTTCCCTTCCCCCTCTCAATATGCTGTTGCTGCTGCATGTGGAGAGAGAAGTGTAGGAACAGCACACTAAACAGTAAGTAATATTGTACTGGGCTCACAAGGGTGTATTCCTCTCTCTTCTTTATATCTGTACTCATACCTATGTGCTGAGCCACACAGTAGGTTTCATGCCAAGCAGGCTTTTGTGAGCATGTACTTAGCAGCGTGAAGCCTTCAGAAATCTCACAGAGAGAATTCAGTTTGCTGGTGATACTGAATGAGCCATTGTGATGCTTGGCAATTCTGCCTGAAGATCTCAGAAACATAAGTGAACTAAGCCTCCCAGCCTGCGAGGCAGGTAGCATCATCCCCATTTTGCAGGTGCGGACACTGAGGCAAGAGACACTGATGCAAGGCTGCAGAATGAATCAGTGTCAGAGCTCAAAATGAATCATAGAATTAGAGAATCATAAAATATCAGAGTTGGAAGGGACCTCAGGAGGTCATCTAGTCCAACCCCCTGCTCAAAGCAGGACCAATTCCCAACTAAATCATCCCAGACAGGGCTTTGTCAAGCCTGACCTCAAAAATCTCTAAGGATGGAGATTCCACCACCTCCCTAGGTAACCCATTCCCGTGCTTCACCACTTTCTGAGTGAAAAAGTTTTTCCTAATATCCAACCTAAACCTCCCTCACTGCAACTTGAGACCATTAGTCCTTGTTCTGTCATCAGGTACCACTGAGAACATTCTAGATCCATTCTCTTTGGAACCCCCTTTCAGGTAGTTGAAAGCAGCTATCAAATCCCCCCTCATTCTTCTCGTCTGCAGACTAAACAATCCCAGTTCCCTCAGCCTCTCCTCATAAGTCATGTGCTCCAGCCTCCTAATCATTTTTGTTGCCCTCAGCTGGACTCTTTCCAATTTTTTCACATCCTTCTTGTAGTGTGGGGCATAAAACTGGACACGGTACTCCAGATGAGGCCTCACCAATGTCGAATAGAGGGGAACGGTCACATCCCTCGATCTGCTGGCAATGCCCCTACATATACAGCCCAAAATGCTGTTAGCCTTCTTGGCAACAAGGGCACACTGTTGACTCATATCCAGCTTCTCATTCACTGTAACCCCTAGGTCCTTTTCTGCAGAACTGCTTCCTAGCCATTCGGTCCCTAGTCTGTAACAGTGAATGGGATTCTTCCTTCCTAAGTGCAGGACTCTGTACTTGTCCTTGTTGAACCTCATCAGATTCCTTTTGGCCCAGCCCTCTAATTTGTTTAGGTCCATCTGTATCCTATACTTACCCTCCAGCATATCTGCCACTCCTCTAAGTTTAGTGTCATCTGCAAACTTGCTAAGAGTGCAGTCCACGCCATCTTCCAGATCATTCATGAAGATATTGAACAAAACCGGACCCAGGACCGACCCTTGAGGCACTCCACGTGAAACCAGCTGCCAACTAGACATGGAGCCATGGATCACTACCCGTTGAGCCCGATGATCTAGCCAGCTTTCTATCCACCTTATAGTCCATTCATCCAGCTCATACTTCTTTAACTTGCTGGCAAGAATACTGTGGGAGACTGTGTCAAAAGCTTTGCTAAAGTCAAGGAATAACACATCCACTGCTTTCCCCTCATCCACAGAGCCAGTTTTCTCCTCATAGAAGGCAATTAGGTTCGTCAGGCATGACTTGCCCTTGGTGAATCCATGCTGACTGTTCCTGATCACTTTCCTCTCCTCTAAGTGCTTCAGAATTGATTCCTTGAGGACCTGCTCCATGATTTTTCCAGGGACTGAGGTGAGGCTCACTGGCCTGTAGTTCCCTGGATCCTCCTTCTTCCCTTTTTTAAAGATGGGCACTACAGTAGCCTTTTTCCAGTCATCCGGGACCTTCCCCGTTTGCCATGGCTCTGCAATCACATCCACCAACTCCTTTGGCACCCTTGGATGCAGCTCATCCAGCCCCATGGACTTGTGCTCATCTAGTTTTTCTAAATAGTTCCGAATCACTTCCTTTCTCCACAGAGGGCTGGTCACCTTCTTCCCATACTGTGCTGCCCAGTGCAGCAGTCTGGGGGCTGACCCTGTTTGTAAAGACAGAGGCAAAAAAAGCATTGAGTACATTAGCTTTTTCCACATCCTCTGTCACTAGGTTGCCTCCCTCATTCAGTAAGGGGCCCACACTTTCCTTGACTTTCTTCTTGTTACTAACATACCTGAAGAAACCCTTCTTGTTACTCTTAACATATCTTGCTAGCTGCAACTCCAAGTGTGATTTGGCCTTCCTGATTTCACTCTTGCATGCCTGAGCAATATTTTTATGCTCCTCTCTGGTCATTTGTCCAATCTCCCACTTCTTGTAAGCTTCTTTTTTTGCATTTAAGATCAGCAGGGATTTCACTGTTAAGCCAAGCTGGTCGCCTGCCCATCAGCTCCCTGAGGGAGTCAAAGTCTGCTTTTCTGAAGTCCAGGGTCTGTATTCTGCTGCTCTCCTTTCTTCCTTGGGTCAGAATCCTGAACTCGACCATCTCATGGTCACTACCTCCCAGGTTCCCATCCACTTTTGCTTCGCCTACTAACTCTTCTCTGTTTGTGAGCAGCAGGTCAAGAAGAGCTCTGCCTCTAGTTGGTTCCTCCAGCACTTGGACCAGGAAATTGTCTCTTATACTTTCCAAAAACTTCCTGGATTGTCTGTGCACCTCTGTATTGCTATCCCAGCAGATATCAGGGTGATTAAAGTCTCTCATGAGAACCAGGGCCTACGATCTAGTAACTTCTGCTGGTTGCCGGAAGAAAGCCTCGTCCACCTCATCCCCCTGGTCTGGTGGTCTATAGCAGACTCCCACCATGACATCACCCTTGTTGCTCACACTTCTAAACTTAATCCAGAGACTCTCAGGGTTTTCTTCAATTTCATACCGGTGCTCTGAGCAGTCATACTGCTCTCTTACGTACAATGCAACTCCCCCACCTTTTCTGCCCTGCCTGTCCTTCCTGAACAGTTTATATCCATCCATGACAGTGCTCCAGTCATGTGAGTTATCCCACCAAGTCTCTTTTATTCCAATCACATCATAATTCCTTATCTGTGCCAGGACTTCCAGTTCTCCCTGCTTGTTTCCCAGGCTTCTGGCATTTGTGTATAGGCACTTAAGATAACTCGCTGACTGTCCCGCTTTCTCGGTCTGAGACAGGAGTTCTCCCCTCTTGCACTCTCCTGCTCGTGCTTCCTCCCGGTATCCATTTCCCTACTTACCTCAGGGCTTTGGTCTCCTTCCCATAGTGAACCTAGTTTAAAGCCCTCCTCAGTAGGTTAGCCAGCCTGCTTGCGAAGATGCTCTTCCCTCTCTTCGTTAGGTGAAGCCCGTCTCTGCCTAGCACTCCTCCTTCTTGGAACACCATCCCAAGGTCGAAGAATTCAAAGCCTTCTCTCCGACACCACTTGCATAGCCATTCGTTGACTTCCACAATTCGATGATCCCTACCCAGACCTTTTCCCTGCACAAGGAGGATGGACAAGAACACCACTTGCTCCTCAAACTGTCCTCTGGGGGTATAATTATAACACCAAGTGTCGAGACGCACAAATGTTTGTTCCAGGACACAAACATTGGTTGTGTTTAGCCCTGAATTTGCTATTTGTTGTCTTTAACTCTAAGCTGCAACCCAGGATTAAACGTGACTAGCCACAAATATTTTGGTCTCGTCTGTTCTTTGAATTTATAGTTGTTCTAGTCAATGAGCATGTGTTAAAGCACAGCGAGAATCCCAGGTGTAGATACATGTGCCCTCAGCCCTGCTCTTTTACCCCATTGTCGCACAGTGAATTTGCAAACTGGATGGGGTAGAAATTGATGAGATGTTTGTGGCTCACTGGAGAATTCTAGAGATGTGAAAGCCAGAGAGGAAAGATGTTCTTGTGGTTAAGGGATTCCAGAGCTGGCCCTTCAGTTCCCCGCTCTGCTACAAGGTCCCTGTCTAATGCAAGTCACCTAATCCCTCTGCATCTCAACTCCCCATCTGTAAAATAAGGCTGCTTGTTTATTTAGATTGTAGACTCACTAGGCCAGGGCTGTTTCATACTATGTGTCTGTACAACACCCAGCACAAGAAGTCCCTGAACTCACTTGGGGCTGCCAGGTGCTACTGGGATCACAGATTCACTAGTAATAATTTTCTACCCTCCCCCTGCCAATCAGGTAGTACACTCTGCTCAGGAACAACAGCACCCTCCACCCCTCACTCCGCCCCCCGTGGGATGGGTCGGTGCTCACAGCTGCACAGGAGATTGCCCGACTTCTTCCCACCCCTGGGCTGTTCAGCTGCAGCCATATTCCATGCATGGTCGGGATGCCATCTGCCCATCCCAGAGGCAGTGGTGCTGGTCATACCCTCCGCCCAGTTCTGGGCGCAGCAACTCCTGGCATCCCCCAGGCACACTCTGTGTCATTCAATGAAATGAAACAGCAGATTCAAAGCTGATGAAAGGAAACACATGTTCACACAATGCATAATTAGACCAGGGAGCTCACTGAGTTTAGCAGGAGTCAGAGAGGGATTGGCTATTTACATGGATAATGAGTTGCGGCTAAGAGAAGTTATGGAAGGGAGATAAAACCTGGTGCTTCAGAGCTTAAGCCGATTTACTAGAAATCGGGATGAGACCAAATGAGGCTGATTATCCCACTGCAGGGTTCTACCTACTTTCTCTAGCATCTGGTGTTGGCCTCTGTCGGGGCTCTGATCCTCACACTATGCCTGCACTGACAGTGTGTGGAGTCCTTACAGGGAAACAATGCCAGATCTTTGCATCCATCTGTGAATTCACACATACCTCATTGCCATACTTGCTGAGCGCTGGGCACTGGGAGCAGTGTTTACTGGTGTCTTGCACGGGCAGGAAATTCTTGCACAGCTATCCAGTGTCTATCTGGCTAATGGAAGGCCAGGAATTTTTTTTGGACTATAACACATGGCTGGGTCTCCGTCAGCTCCTGGCAGTGTGTTAGGGATGCCAGCTGGAGCGAGGCAGGGAGCCTGTGACAGTGGGTTCTCCATTCGTTCCAGGAATCCTGTGGCTAAGCTCTGACCATAGTACTGCAACCCCACCTGTGCCTGGCTGACTGGTAATATTACACTGCGCAATCAGCTTTAAAGCTGTTTTTTAATTAGAGGAATAAAGTGCCAGCGTGGGCTTGGATTCTGTCTAAAAGGACTGGAGGCTCAGCACAGCTCCTGGCTCCTGGTTCACTGCTCTCTTTTACAGTAATGGGAACCCTTGGTTTGTTGCCTTAAATCTCCCAGCTGAGATCACTGCATGCCTTCTCTGTCACCTGTCAGCAAAGAGGACACAAGCCAGTAGCAGACCTGGCATCTGTTCCAGGTGAGCTCAAGAGTCCAGTTCAGATTCTGAGCCTCCTAGGAACTTCACCCTCAACATGCTCCAGGTGGAGACAGAAATCCAACTCCTGTTCTGACTGGAGAGCTGACTCCGTGCCCTTCTCCCTGCTGCAGAGTCTGGTGCTTTCATTCCCAGAACCCTGGAACCTCCTCAGAGCAGCGGCCCCAGGAGGGAAGGCCAGTGCACTCAGAGATAGACTGTTTCCCCCTTCTCTGCCTCCTCCTCCTCTTGGCCCTACAGCCATGCAGGGCAGGGAGTGAAGCAGAGCCACAAAAGGCCATAGAGCCCCCCTCAGCCCCAGAGATCCCTGCTCAGACCTGCTGAAGGACATTCATGTTGTCTCCCACCCCTGCCATGGCAGCCCAAACAGCTCCTGCTCAGGGCTATGCCTAGGGACCCCGGGGAGGATCTCTGCACATGAGAAAATTAACTAGTGGGGCTTCAAGCAGCATCAGTGCACCTTGTGCATTCTGTGCAGATTTCACTCCTTGCATAGTTGGGATGGGAAGGGGGGAAACTGGCACCCAGCTCCTCCTCTTTCCTCCCTGGCTACGACCCCTGGCCCAGAGGTGCTCATGGGAGAGGAGCATCCATGCTATGTAATTCCCATGCAGTGTTCCCTCCTGTGGCCTTGGTCCTCTGCAGGGGCACTGAGAGACCTAAGGACATGGTGTTCCTGGCCGGTCTCTCCCAGCCCTCTCTCTCGCTCACACCATCTCATTCATATTCTCGCTCTCTCTGTGTCAGTGATCATATGGGCTAAGACACTCTGACAGTCTGCTTCACTAAAGTAAAAAAGCCAAATCCTACTTTAAATTTAAATGCAGCTCCCCGCTGCTGCTGGGTCACAGCTCTAGCCGCATTTAGCCTCGTCCCCCTTTTAAATAAAAAAAGCCAAAAGCACATATCTAAAAATAGCTCTGGCCCAGTTGCCTTAGCTCAGCACTAATCCTTGGGTGCTGCTGCCATGCGCCAAGCGCACAGGGCTAGAAGTGCTCACGCCCATGCCTGGTGCTGGCCAGGCACAGAAAGGCTTGTCTTGGGACTTTAGGGGAGCAAACATCCCCAGGATTTTCCAGTGGAAGGTAATATCAGGCACTCACATCCATTACAGATCCCGTGGCACTTTCTGTGAGAGAAACAGTGCTGAGCCCAGCATCCTGGCCAGATCCCAGCAGGAAGGATTGCACTCTGCCTCCTTCAATTCCCCTGCCATCTCAGAGGAGTCTGCAGGGGACATCTACAAACAAAAATCCACAAAGTCAAGTCTCAGAGCCAGGCTCAGTAGATTTGGGCTACAAGGCTAGGGCTGCAGGGCTGAAAATAGCAGTGGAGATGTTTCTGGGTCTGGAGCCTGGGCTCCAAGACCCTCTTTCCTCTCCAGGTTTCAGAGGCCAGGCTCAAGCTTGAGCCCCATTGCAATCTGTAGCCTCACAGTGCCAGCCCCACTCCTGCTTCTGGGCATAAATCAATCCTTAATTAATGAGATCGAGGAAGTAATTTCCCCTGGGGGCAGGTTATCCCATAACTTTGGGGATTGTTGCACCTGCCTCTCAAGTTTCTAGTGCTGGCCATTTTGGGAGACGAGATACTGAGCTAGATGGCCCCCCAGATCCAGTCTGGCAATCCCTGTACTCCCATATGTATTGGTGATTCCTCTACTAACTCAGCTGATAAAGTACTTGGAGATCTTTAGATGAATGGTACTACATGCACACAAAGTTCTTATTATCAGCGTTACAGCTGGTTGGAAAGATTTTTTAGGAAAAATTTCAAAATCAGTTTCATTCTGCAGGTTTTGAATTGGAACCATTCTTGGTTTGTTTCAAATCTTTCATGGATTTATAATAGAAATATTTCAGGGTTGGTTGATTTTTTTTGGGGGGGGGGGGTCCTCGTTTCTTTTGTCCATGAAAAATTGGAGGGATAGAAAATAAAAGTGGAGAGAAAAAGGAAAAATCACAAATATTTTTTCTCTTTTGGGTTGCACTCAACAAAAATAAACAATTTAGGAGGTGAAATTTTTATTTAAAAACTGCCTTCTTTAAGGAAAAAAATTGGAAAATGTCAGCCAGGTGTTGTTGTTTGCTGTACTTTTGGATCAAAGGGCTTGGAAGGATTAGATTTTTTATTGGTAAATGTTGATTTCACTGTATACACACAAACTGATTAAAGATATTTCCATTGGATAATATTCAAAATTTACAGGTAGGCAATATAAGAAAAATGCTACTTGAGAACTTATTAGATTTAAGGATATTTATAATGTATACTTTGAAAAGTGATGTTGACAATTTGTGTTTTAACAGTTATAAAGCTTTACCTTTTTCAATCTCAGTGTCTACTGCTGTTGAATAATTATTGTCTAACTCCCCTATAGTCTGGCCTCCTCTTTTAATTTCTCACAACTGTGAAAATTTAAATAGATAAAATAAAAAAAAGTCTTAAAAATAAACATTGATATTATCCATCGAAATTATACAAAGTAAACATCGAATTCTGCCAAGCCTATGTACACATATCATCCCTTCTCAGTGTCATTGGAATGAGCTATTGTCTTGTATTCTTTTTTTATTAAAAAAGTATTTTCTGAGTTATTGAGCTGGGGATAAAAGTATCATTTAAGTACAAACTGATGATTGTGTAGGAGAGCCCAGAATCCAATCCCTATGTAACTCAATCGTATGAAACTTATCATGTAATATTCCAGCTATCCATTTTGTGAGCTGTGACCTTCCCTAAGTATTAACATTGTTATTATAGGAGCCAGGGAACTTGTATATCTGTGTATGTGGGTGTGTCTGCATTCCATGGCCTTTACTGACTGGAATCAGAACCACCCAACTATGTGTCATAGACAGTACACTGCTTACAGATCATGGGGATTCTCTGTCAGTTCAGGTTATAGGGGTGATCCTTTTTGGGACAGGAAGATGTGAGTTTGGTGCCCATCGAATGCAGATAGTGGGCTCATCGAGGCATGTAAAAATCCATGGATGTCTGGGATGCCTGCAGAGGGGTTTGGAATGGAACCTCTCCAGTAGTGCCTTTCCATTCTCTGCTCCATGGCTGCTGCTGACCCCACTTCCCTTTCTGACTCAAGGCACTTTGCAAACTGTCATGAAATCGCTCATTATCATTTGTCCAAACACATAGCTGGGTCATAGGGCAGTTAAGGGACTTGATCATGGATATACTACAATTCAGTAGTTCAGGTACAGAGCTAGGAGCAGAACCCAGGACTCTAAGACTCCTGCTGTAACCACCAGATCACAATTTCCTCCACTAAATTCATTAGATCTTTTGTCAAAGAGGCAGCCTTCAGAGCCTGCTTCAGGCTGTGCAGGAAAGAGAATTTGAGCCCAGCAAAGGACCCATCCTATAATGCAAAGGTTACGTAGTGATTGGTGCCTTGAGTTGAGCAGCACCACCTAGTGGCTCTGGGTGTGCAAATCATGTGTCCGTCTCTAGGTGCCCTTGCCTTGTGTGTTTATCTCTTGTAAGCCCCTTCCCCACTGCAGTGCGGAGAAAGCGTCTATTTCTCTTGGCTTTGCACATGGTCAAGAGGCTGTTTCAGCCCAAATTGATTGTTAGCCCTGCACCTGCCTCTGACCTTTCCCAAGTGCAAGACACCACATAGCTCCAAGGTTTTGAACCACAGTCAAATGCTTTGCTGCTTTGTTTTAATTTGCTTAACCCCCTGGACTTCATTCCTTTTAGCTTCCTCTAATCCTTTGTAATCATCTCAGCTTTCCCCAACTCTCCTTCTCTAGTCTGCCCCAGCATGGCAAAGTTGCTTTACTTGTTTATTTTTTAACAATCACTGGTGTACTGGAGGGCACCTGTGCTGGTAACCCTCACTCCCACAGAACACGCCAAAAACTCACATCCTCCAAAGGACCCTCCATGCTGTGAGTCGACTGGAGTTGCATGACTGAGCTTGAAGGTTAAGGGGAGATCATAGAATCATAGAAGATTGGGGTTGGAAGAGACCTCAGGAGGTCATCTAGTCCAATCCCTCTGCTCAAAGCAGGACCAATCCCAACTAAATCATCCCAGCCAGCACTTTGTCAAGCCGGGCCTTAAAAACCTCTAAGGATGGAGATTCCACCATCTTCCTAGGTAACCCATTCCAGTGCTTCACCACCCTCCTAGTCAAATAGTTTTTCATATGTCGCAGGCTGGCTAGCCCCTTTAAATGAAGCAGGTCCAGGTGTGCCCAGGCTGGGCCTAATGAGGGATGAGCTGACACCTGTGTCAGAGGATGAAGAGGAAGCCACAGAAAGGAAATGGGGGTAGCCGAGGAAGGGGCTGAGGCTAGAGCCTGGAAAGAATCTGGAAAGCTGAGCCCCAGAAAGAGACTGGCAGGAAGAAGCTTGACTGTTCTTCAGCCCGAGGGAGCAGAGATCTGGGCTCCGAGTGAGCCATGTTATGGTTAGGGGACTGTTGTGGGAGGGGAAATGAAGACTGCACCCAGGAAATGGCATCTGAGTGCCTGAAGAACCTGGTGTGGATGAGGGGGCCGTAACAGAGCTCCATGGGTGGAGAGTTCTCTGCAGTGTTAATAAATAAACCAGCTATGGGGCTGCTTAATGCAAAAACGGTTTCTGTGCAGCAACTGAAGAGCAGGTGCAGTAGTGGCTGGAGTGGTAGGTTCATACTCAGGCAGAAGAGGAGTGCATGGACAGCCCTGACTGACAGCCGGTGTAACAGCCACTTCCAGTGTTGCCTAGTGGATAGAGCACTGGCTCTGGTCTCAGGGGGTCTAGTCTCAACTCTGATGCTGGGTGACCTTGGGCAAGTTGCTACATTGCTCTGTGCCTCAGTTTCACCAGCTGTAAAATGGTGCTGGCCTCATTTATAAAGTGCTTGGAGATCTCCTGGTGAAAAGAGCAGGGTCTGGTTACACTCCAATGGCCAGCTCCTCCTGGGAGGTTGTAGTGCCGGCAGGACTCAGGTAGCTGCGGGTATTTTCACCTCCATCTTGTGCTCCCCCTTGCTCAGAGCAGATGTCAAGGACAGCAATGTCAGGAGAAAGTCAGCCTAGTGTGGCAGGGCCTAGTGGTGATGGGGGAGACAGAGCACAGGACAACGCCAGTCTGAACACGAGGAGAAGCTTGCTGTGGTGAGATCCCTCCCCAAAAGAGTTCACCATCAAATCAGACAAAGGGAAGCAAGGGAAATAGAGGGGCAAGTGATCTGCCTGAGGCCACACCAGGCAGCTGGGAAGAGACCCCCATAATTTGTGCCCTCTCCCCAGGCCACCCTGCCTCTGCCATCTCTTGCTTCTGGGGCACCAGAGATCAGATGGCCCAAAGGCTCTGCAGCATGTGTGTGCTGCTACAGCAAGCCCCTGCTTGCTCACTGGCTGCCTGGCCTGGCGGTCAGCATAGTGGGCTGGCAGTCAGGAGGCCCATGTGCTGTTTGTGACACTGAGCTGCAGTGCCCACTGTCCTCTCCCTAGTTAGTCACTTACAGCAGTGCAATGGGGGTGAAAAGAGCAGCCAGGGCTGAGACTGGCGAATGCTGAAGGGCCAGTATTTTGTGCCCACTTTTCCCAGTGTGGTCAGCTGCCTGGGGGAGATTGGTGGGAATGGAGAGGGATTTGAGGAGCTATGTGGACACTGGGGTTGTGTGTAATCCTGAGCCCTGCCCCTATTGCATCCGGAGGATGCTGCAGGGTAGATGAACCGGGCTCTGCATCCACAATCCCCTGGTTCCAGGGAGCCTGCCTCTGAGCAGGATCTGAGGATGCCAGTTTAACCTGAGCGCTCTACACCCCAGACCCTCCAGAAAACCCCCACACACACACCTGAGAGCACTTGGGCAGCTGGCAGGCTCTAGGGCACAGTGCTGTCCCAGGAAGCGATAGACCAGCCTGAAGGTTGGTATCATCTGATCAGGGTCAGTCAAGATTTGAGGTCCCCCCAACCTGTTTCCTGGGGCCATCTGCCCCCCTTTGCTACTCCTCCCCTGGGTGCTTCCCCTACAGCCAGCACACCCCACTATGCTTGTTGTTGCCTTAACCCAGCCAGCTGGAGCAGCTGTCCCAGCTAGATGGAGAGGTACCAGGGTCCGGTATGTGGCACTGGCCCTTCCGTGCCAGATGAGGCACCAGGGAAGGGTGGCGAGGAAAGCCATGGAGCTGGCGATCTCTCCTCACATTACACATAGGCTGGATGTGCGCAGCATGGTCAGAAAAACTGCAACCTGGGGTTTCTTTTTCTGCTTCTCAGCTGTAGCACGGAGCTGAGGAGCTGGTTGTGTAACAGTGGCCTGTGGACAGACTGCAGCAGCTCAGAAAGCAGAAGAGGGAACCTTCTTTCTTCTGGGGACCGGGCTGGTCTTAATCCCTATTCCAACCTGTTTGCTCAGGAAAGGGGCAGCTGGACAAACCAAGCAGCAAGGGTTAGTCATTATATCACCAGAGTCTCATCTTCCACATCAGCCACAGACTCCAAGCCCCGGTGTTGTTTTAAGCCCCTGTATGACTCCACTGAGAGGATGTGCATGTGGGACCAGGGAGTGGAGGGATGTCCTTTCACCATTGGGGCTGTTAGATCAACCCTCGCTTAAGGCACAATGAGAAATAAACTGGGGGAGTCTATACCTGATCAGCCTTTGTTTACTTTGCAAAATCATCCAAGAATTATACTCCCAAGAGACACAAAGCGAGAACCAGGGCCGGCTCCAAGGTTTTTGCCTCTCCAAGCTGCAAAAAGAAAGAAAAAAAAGAAGCCGTGATCGCGATCTGCAGCTCTACCGCCGCCACTTCAGTCTTCGGCGGCAATTCGGCAACAGGTCCTTCGCTCTGAGAGGGAGTGAGGGACCCACTGCCGAATTGCCGCCGAAGACCTGGACATGCCGCCCCTCACCATTGGCCGCCCCAAGCAGCTGCTTGCTGGGCTGGTGCCTGGAGCCGGCCGTGGCCAGAATAGGAGGTGTTGGGGGAACCCAGGACTGAGGAGCACTGACCGAGATATAGGAGAGTCCAGGATTGGAGCAGGAGGGGGCACTGCAAGTCAGAACGGAGGGGCATTGGTAGAGTTGGGGGTGGCCCAGGGCAGGAATAGCTAGATCCAGATAACACATCAGCATCTTGAGCAAGAAGGCTTTTTAGAACGGCAGGGCTGTCCAGAGAATTCAGGAGGCCTGGGGCAAAGCAATTTTGGGGGCCCCTTCTAGAAAAAAAAGTTGCAATACTATAGAATACTATATTCTTGTGGAGGCCCCTGCGGGGCCCAGGGCCTGGGGCAAATTGCCCCACTTGCCCCACACCCCCTGGGCTGCCCTGTGGAAGGGATCATGTGGGAGCCTGCATTTGAGGTGAAAAATCCCCCTACATAATTAGGGACCCACCCATTCTACTACTCCAAGGGCTTACGAGCAAGTGCGCGTAAAGGACTAGGTTAACCCCGTGATGCCAGGAGCTGGACCTGCCTGTTGTGAAACACGCATCGAGCCATGGGCGCATCTGCAATCATGTGGGTTAAAAACAAATATTTCCCAGTGCCTTTGCAGCACATCTCCTTGCAGTGGAAGGGCGCAGTCATCTGATGTTCCTCAGGAACTGATGTTCCGAGCTGTCATCTCCTGCACATCACTGACCTACACCAAAGGACTGCCTGTAGATGAGTGAAATGTGCTGATTGTATACACAACGAACAGGTGGGGATGGAGAACGCAGAACGCTGCCAGCAGCAGATTATATTTACCAGTCTTGGACCTGCTGTGAGGATGGCAGTTTCCAAGAGAATGAAGGTAGCAGGATCAAATGCAGAGGTGAATAGCAAGAGCATTTGCAAAGGGAAATGATGGGAGAGGATGGACGGTCGATCCGGAACTTGTGCTTTGGATGGAATGTTCTGGTTTGTGGAAGGCCCTTGCTGATAACTCAGGAGATCAGCTGTTTTGCTTGGCTGAACTTCATGGGAACGTTCTGTTTGCTTTCCATGTGTGTGAGTCCACATCTCACATACCCACATGGCCCCTGCTCCTGGGTTTGGCTCTCAGGTGAGGTCCAAACAAACCCAAAAGACTGAAAGCAAAATTCATTGGGAATCAATGACTTTCAGCTTTTTTTCTTTTTGGGGGATGGGGGGCAGAACCAGAACCACAGATCCAAACCCTCCTGTCCTTGAAGGTTTGAAATCCAGGTAAGAACTTTAGGCTTTCTGGCATCCATTTGAGGGTCTCCAAACATGTTAATTTATTAATTGAGCCTTACAATCCCTGTGTGAGGCAGTCAAGGATTAGTATATCTGTTTTACATATGGGGAAACTGAGGCACAGTAACTTGCTCATGTTTACAGAGGGAACACATGATTGACCATTTGAAACCACTAGACTACACTGAATCTCCTGGCTTGGACTAAAACCCAGGAGTCCTGACTTCTGAAACTGTCCTATCCCCTAGACAACATTCTTGAGGAGGCAAAGCAGATGACAGTCCATGTCCCTTTCACTAAAGAGCCAGCGCATTCTGAGATGTACAATTAGTGGCTGTGTTTCTGCTTCCTGTACGTGCATCCCCTGGTGTTAATTGATGCTGAGGTTAGCAGCACTTTCTCTAGTGTAATCTGGACAGTGCCTGTCACTTACAGACAGAGACAGCTGTAATGTGTGCTCTGCATCCTGCTGGCTGCTCTGGCTTTAAGAAAGGCAGGGTGTGAGGTTTCAAGGAGCCTGAAATGTCGTAAGCATCCCTCTCTGAGGCTTGCTGGCTGTAACCTCTAGCCTTGGATTTCACTTGGGCAAGCCAGATTGGAGTCCATTGTTGGCTGAAATGTATAAAAGTGGGCTGAGAGGATATATGGCCTGTGGATAGGAGCAGGGAATTGAGTGCCAGAACTCCTAAGACATGGAGCAGGACCCATCACTGATTTGCACCATGATCTTGGATGTTGCTTCACCACTCTGTGCCTTAGTTTCCCCCATTGGTAAAATGAGGATAATAAAATACCCCTCCTATTTCACAAGGAGGTCGTGTTGCTTGCTTTATGCCAGTAAGAGATCTTGGGTAAAAGAAATGAGCAGGATCAGTTATCATTATTGCAACAAGTCAGTGAGCCTCTAGGTGCTTCAGCACAGCTGTTTAGAACTTCTCAGTGACAGTGGGGATAAAACATCCATTCTTCTACTCTAGAAGCAGTGGCCTCTTCCACCCAAGCTGAAGGAGAATTACCTCTTGCTTGCAAGCAATGTAGGGCTTATGATACATAGCTGAACAGTCCTGGTTCCATGCAGCAGAGGGCAGTGGCGCACAGACCCACCAGCCAATACAATATTCTTATCTAAATGAATGACTGTTACAAATGAGCAAAACTAAAGAGTTTCCTATTAGACCTGGCACTTTCCATCCAATGGTCCCAAAGCATTTTATAGACACTAATGAATTAAACCAGCTACAATTATCCCCATTATACAGAACAGTTAAATTATTTGCACTCATATAACATGTCAGCGTCAGAGGCAAGAAGAGAACCCAGGTATCCCAGTGCAGCTGTTCTAACCATTGAACTGTGCTGCCTCCTCAGCCTGGCTGCTCTGATTGCCTTTTGTGTCCTCTGAGCTTATTAATGATGTCCAACAGGTTGTTCTAAGCAAAAAAAAGAGTGATGGGCCCCAGCTTGCACTGATCCTTAACCCCTCACTGTAGGTAATAGCAGCTATCTGCTGCACCTTGACGGGACCTCACCTGAAGCTCTCAGCTCTGATTAAAACCACCACTTACATTCACACCACAAAACCAAGGAGTTGCTCTCCCATGTGCCATGTTGGTGTCTGCAGGAATGGAGGGTCTGGGCCAGTTGGTGGGGCTAGACACTCAGGTACATGCATGCCACACAGCCCGCTACGCACCATGTCAGACGTGGATGTGGTCAGTCCAAGGGAACTTCCCTTTGGATAGTGTCTTTCAGATTGAAAGAAACTGGCTTGAGCTCCCCTGCCCTGTGCTAGATGGAATCAGAGTTGCCCTACTGTGTAGTTCTAGGATCAGTACTGCTAGGATTCTTTTAGCTTAAGAATAAAGGCTTGGATCCTGAATGGTACTTAGGGTCTGAACATCCATTGAATAGGAAGTTAGAAGCTTCAATATCTTTGAAGATCTGGGCCTTTAAAGTGCATGGTCCATCCCTTTGGACAGCAGGAAATAGCAGAAGATCAGAAATAATGGTGACAGGAGGGAGAAATTTAGCATAGGCAAGGGCAGAAAAAGGTATGTTTTCCCTTGACACCTAGAATAGAATGGGGAGTTGTGGGGAGAGACACAGAGAAGTTTGATTTAGTTGGTGTTGGTCCTGCTTTGAGCAGGGGGTTGGCCTAGATGACCTCCTGAAGTGTCTTTCAACCCTAATTTTCTATGATTCTATGAAGCAGTTCCTGGTGTTGAGTGCTGCAGCCTGCAGTGGAGAAGGCTCTCGCAGTGGCCTGATCCTATGGAATGACCAAAAGGAGGCCAGTCCTAGCCAAGTCAGGTGAAGCAAGGGCCTTCTGGTCAGGGAGGGCGAGCCCGAGAAGGTCCATTTGCTCTCAAAACCTGAAATCATGAGGTCAAGCTGGCTGCGTGTGCAGCCTCTTGCTGAGTGGCAGCCCCAGTCCCCACTGCAGTCTGCGGTGCTGTGTCTCTGCAGCTGGGCCCTGGATGCAGAGGGCCACAGAGCCTGGTGGGAACAAGAGCCAGAGCCAGTTGGAGGGGAGGGAGCCACCCCAAAATGGCAGAACACAGCTGTGAAATCCTCCTAGGAGCAGTTAAAAACATTGACAAGAGTCAGGCTCCAACCACCAGAGCAGATTGGGAGCAGGGCGCTCACCTAGGACTGGAGTTATTGTGGCACCTTAGAGACTAACAAATTTATTTGAGCATAAGTTTTTGTGGGCTACAGCTCACTTCATTGGATGCACAGAATGGAACATATAGTAAGAAATACATATACATACAGAGAACATGAAAAGGTGTAAGTAGCCATACCAACTGTAAGATGCTAATTAATCAAGATAAGCTATTATCAACAGGAGAAAAAAACTTTTGTAATGATAATCAAGATGGCCCATTTTAGACAGTTGACAAGAAGGTGTGAGAATACTTAACATGGGGAAATAGATTCAATATGTGTAATGACCCAGCCACTCCCAGTCTCCATTCAAACCCAAGTTAATGGTATCTAGTTTGCATATTAATTCAAGCTCAGCAGTTTCTCGTTGGAGTCTGTTTTTGAAGTTTTCTGTTGCAACATTGCCACCTGTCTCCTAAAGTCTGTGAGAGTGAGGGGTCATCTTTCAGAGTAGGTTGTAGATCTCTGAAGATGCGCTGGAGAGGTTTTAGTTGGGGGCTGAAGGTGACGGCTAGTGGTGTTCTGTTATTTTCTTTGTTGGGCCTGTCCTGTAGTAGGTGACTTCTGGGTACTCTTCTGGCTCTGTCAATCTGTTTTTTTCACTTCAGCAGGTGGGTATTGTAGGTTTAAGAATGCTTGATAGAGATCTTGTAGATGTTTGTCTCTGTCTGAGCAAATGTGGTTGTATCCACAGGTCTGGGACTTAGGAAACCTGAGGTTTATTCCCAGCTCTGCCTCTCGCCTGGTGGGTGATCTTGAGCTAGTGACTTTCCCTTCTTTTGCCTCCGTTTCCTTGTCTGTGAAATGGGGATCATTATATTGACCCCCTTTATAAAGCACTTTGAGATCTAAAGTCCTTTATAAAAGCTAGGTATTATTAATACCTCTATGCAGTGTATAATGATAGCTATCTACCATAAAACTCGTCCCTCTCCCCCATCTATCACTGTGTAATTTGGCCAGCAGACCAGACACCAGTGAGGGTATAGGACCCATCCTTTTTATCTTTGCCATTTAAGAGATCGATACCCACTCTCCGGTATCCACAACCATACTGAGAGGAGATTTGTTCCGAAGCCTTTGGACTAGTGCTACCTCCGAGGTATAAATTAAGGAGGAGCTGATCTAGCTGCAATCTTCCCTGAATCGATAAGGAGTAAATTGGCTCATAAGATGTGATGATAGCAAATTACAGGCCTCTACCCAGAGATCAAAACCAAAGCAGCGGTGAGCTCGGCCATTGTTCTCAAATTGGGCAAGGGGGATGAGAAGGGCCCTAACAAAACAGGAAATCTAGTCCTAAGGAAGAAAAATGGACAATACTAAGAGATGGGAGTTTGCTATCAGAGCTTCAGAGTGTGAATTACAGGTGGGCTCACGGGATGGCAAGCAAGCACCATTGAGAATGGCAGTGATCAGGAATCACACAAGGTTTCCCCGGGAAGCGTTGTCCAAACAGCTGTGGCGGTGGCCTCTTTTCCTAGAGGACAGGTAGGGACCATCGAATTGTGGAGGTGAATGTGTGATTGTGCAAGTGGTGTTGGAGAAACAGCTTTGGATTCTTCGACCATGCGATGTTGTTCTGGGAAGAAGGATTGCTAGGAAGAGATGGGCTCCATCTAACACAGAAAGGGAAGAGCATCTTTGCAGGCAAGCTGGCTAACCTAGTGAGGAGGGCTTTAAACTAGGTTCACCTGGGGACGGTGACCTAAGCCCAGAGGTAAGTGGGGAAGTGGGAAGTGGGAAACACAAGGAGGAGAGTACAAGACTGGAAGCCTCCTGATTCATACTGAGAAAGCAGGGCAATCGGCTAGTTATCTTAGGTGCATGTACACGAACACAAGAAGCCTGGGAAACAAGCAGGAAGAATTGGAAATCCTGTCACAATCAAGGAACTGTGATGTGACTGGAATAACAGAAACTTGATGGGGCAGTTCACATGACTGGAGCACTGCCGTGGATGGGTATAAACTGTTCAGGAAGTACAGGTATGGGAGGAAAGGTGGAGAAGTTGCATTGTATGTAAGAAAGTGGTATGATTGCTCAGAGCTCCAGTATGAAACTGGAGAAAAGCTTGTTGAGAGTCGTTGGGTTAAGTTTAGAGGTGAGAGCAACAAGGGTGATATCGTGATGCTGTAGACCACCAGACTATAGGAGGATGAGGTAGACAAGGCTTTCTTCGGACAACTAACTGAATTTTCCAGATCACAGGCCCTGGTTCTAATAGGACACTTCAATCATCTTGACATCTGCTGGGAGAGCAATATAGCAATGCACAGACAATCCAGGAAGTTTTTGGAGAGTGTTGGCGACAACTTCCTGGTACAAGTGCTGAAGGAACCAACTAGGGGCCGTGCTCCTCTTGACCTGCTGCTTACAAACAGGGAAGAACTGCTGGGTAAGTAGAAGTGGGTGGCAACCTAGGCAGCAGTGACCATGAGATGTTTGAGTTCAGGATCCTGACGAAAGGAAGAGAGGAGAGTAGCATAATACAGACCCTGGACTTCAGAAAAGCAGACTTAGATTCCCTTACGGAACTGATGGGCAGGATCCTCTGGGAGGCTAATATGAGGAGGAAAGGTGTCCAGGAGAGCTGGCTGTATTTTAAAGCCTTATGGAGTGTGCAGGAACGAACTATCCCCAAGTGCAGAAAGAATAGCAAATATGACAGGCAACCAGCTTGGCTTAACATGAAATCTTCAGTGAACTTAAACTCAAAAAGGAAGCTTACAAGAAGTGGAAATTTGGACAGATGACTAGGGAGGAGTATAAAAATATTGCTAGAGCATGCAGGAGTGTAATCAGGAAGACCAAGGCACAATTGGAGTTGCAGCTAGCAAGGGGTGTGAAGGGTAACAAGAAAGGTTTCTACAGGTATGTTAGCAACAGGAAGGTCAGAGAAAGTGTGCGACCCTTACTGAATGGGTGAGGCAACATAGTGACAGATGATGTGGAAAAAATTGAAGTACTCAATGCTTTTTTTGCGTCGGTCTTCACAGACAAGGTCAGAGCCCAGACTGCAGCTCTGAGCAGCACAGTATGGGGAGGCAGTGCGCAGCCCTCAGTGGTGAAAGAACAGGTTAAGGACTATTTAGAAAGGCTGGACATGCACAAGTCCATGGGTCCAGATCTAATGCATCCAAGGGCGCTGAGGGAGTTGGCTAATGTGATTACAGAGCCATTGACCTTTATCTTTGAAAACTCGTGGCAATCTGGGGAGATCCTGGATGATTGAAAAAAGGCAAATTTAGTGCCCATATTTTAAAAAGAGAAGAAAGAGAACCCGGGGAACTAGAGACCAGTCAGCCTCACTTCAGTCCCCGGCAAAATCATGGAGCGGGTACTCAAGGAATCCATTTTGAAGTACTTGGAGGAGAGGAAGGTGATCAGGAATAGTCAATATGGATTCACCAAGGAAAAGCCATGTCTGATTGCCTTCTATGATGAGATAACTGGCTTTGTGGATATGGGGAAAACAGTGGATATGATATATCTTGACTTTAGCAAAGCTTTTGATACAGGCTCCTGCAGTATTCTTGCCATCAAGTTAAAGTAGTATGGACTGGATGAATGGACGATAAGGTGAATAGAAAGCTGGCTAGATTGTCAGGCTCAACAGGTAGTGATCAATGGCTCGATGTCTAGTTGGAAGCCAGTATCAAACGCAGTGGCCAAGGGGTCGGTCCTGAGGCTGGTTTATTCAGCATCTTTATTACTGATCTGGATGATGGGATGAATTGCACCCTCAGCAAGTTCGCAAATAACTCTAAGCTGGGGGGAAATATAGATACACTGGAGGGTAATGATAGGGTCCAGAGTGATCTAGGCAAATTGGAGGATTGGGCCAAAAGAAAACTAGGGTGACCAGACAGCAAGTGTGAAAAATCAGGACAGGGGTGGGGGGTAATAGGAGCCTATATATGAAAAAGACCCAAAAATCAGGACTGTCCCTATAAAATCAGGACATCTGGTCACCCTAAAAGAAATCTGATGAGGTTCAACAAGGACAAGTGCAGAGTCTTGATGTAGCAGGGTGACCACCCGCTCCAGCCCGGAAGGGGTTGGAAAAGCCCTGCAGAGGGCTGGGGCTGGGCAAGGCAAAACCCTGGCTGATTGGGGGAAGTGGCTGCAGCTGGGGCCATGCTCCAAACTGAGCAATGGGGCCTTATAAGAAGGCCAGGGAAGCCAGAGAGTGCAGTCTCTCTCTGACTGGAGAGGGAGACAGGCCTGGCTGCTGGGGAACTTGCCCAGGGGACCTAGAGTGAGGCAGGGCTGGGGAAAGGCCTTAGGAGCTGGTAAGCCCTAGGCCAGCAACTCCCCAGGCTGCAGAGCCTAGTTCTAGGCCCACCTAGGTATTGGGCTTGCAGAGGGGCAGCCTGAGGATGAGTAAAGGCAGCCAGTCCAGACCCTTTTGCCGATGATGAGTGGCTGATACTGCAGTCTGCCCCAGTGAACGGGGGCTGGATGGAGACTGGACAGTAGCCAAAACTGAGGTGAAGTGGGGATAGTGGGTTGGGGGTTCCCCAGGGAGGGGAGACTCAGATTGGTGGGGCACTGCCAGGGGGCAGCACCCTAGATAAAGGGGCACTGGGGTCCAGGGAAGGACACGAGGGTCAGAGGACAGGTGGATCACCGGCCTGTAGAGGGTGCTCCTGAGGGGATCAAGCTAATTCCCAGAAGTCACCAGCAGGAGGCGCCACTGGAGTGAGTCTGCATGTCTACACCTGCACTTAGGATGGAAGAATCCTAGGCACCACTACAGGCTGGGGACCAACTGGCTAAGCAGCTGTTCTGCAGAAAAGGGCCTGGGAATTACAGTGGATGAGAAGCTGGATATGAGTCAGCAGTATGCCCTTGCTGCCAAGAAGACCAACGCATATTGGGCTGTATTAGTAGGAGCATTGCCAGCAGATCGAGGGAATTGATTATTTCCCTCTATTCAGGACTGGTGAGGCCACATCTGGAGTATTGCATCCAGTTTTGGTCCCACCACTATGGGAGGGATGTGGACAAATTTGAGGGAGTCCAGCGGAGGGCAATGAAAATGATTGGGGGCTGGGGCACATGACTTACGAGGAGAGGCTGAGGGAACTGGGGTTATTTAGTCTGCAGAGGAGAAGAATGAGGGGGGATTTGATAGCAGCCTTCAACTATCTGAAGTGGGATTCCAAAGAGGATGGAGCTCAGTGCTTCTATATCGTAATGCCAATTTTTCCCATTCTAGTGCTAAAAATTTCCCAAATCCTGTGAAAAATTCCCAGATAAAGTTTTTTATTTCAAAATCTCAAGGGAACTTAATATGTGTGTTTTTTAATAACTATATAATATATATTATATCCAAATTATTCTTATTTGTTTGAGATATTTCACATTTATTATACTTTTTATACATATAGACATGTTTTTCAATTTATGTTACTTATACAGTAAATAAAATATTTAACACATGAGTAGGATTGAAATGATAGAAAATATATTTTACTCAAATTTCACTAAAGTATTACAATACAAAAGTATTAATAAAAAGTATTAAGTACAGCATGTGCCCTGCAGTGTACTGTAAATCAGTTACTTTGAAAAAATAAAACGTAAACGTATGATTATAAAATAAGATACAAAAGCAAACAGAACAAATAACACTCTTTTATATAATTCTCATTATTATTATAATCTCTTGGTTTTACTCTTTAGGAATGCTATCCCGTTGTTTTTGTTTCAACGTGGATGGATCTTTGTCTACTCCTGTAGTCATCTTCCTCTTCTCACCAGCCTTATCGGTCTCTTTATTCATTTTTTACATTAGATAAAAAATGGAAAGAGGTCTCTGAAATAATGGAATGCAATAATTAGTATAAAGTATATTTCAATTTATATTTCAATCAAAGAAGGGAACATATTATATATTATTACCTAACACACTAGGCGAAGATATTTAATATTTGCCTGGAGGAAGGTGCTGTTATAAATTTATGAACAGCCGAATGCTCTGGGCCACGTTCTCTGTGCAACTGCAAGCACAAAAGACAATATTTTAGAGATTTAATGACAGATCAAGAAACTAATCATAATCAGTAAATATTGCAATATACTTAATTATTGGAAGAAACCTTACCTAGAAGATAAATCTGATAACCATCTCATTACCTGCCAGCCAGCTGTTGCTGAGGTTGGTTTGTTGTGAGTGCATGTGCGCACTTGTCACTTCACTTATGCCATCATGATATAGTACGTTGAAGCACCACCAATAGGAGAACAGCACAGCCCAATTATGAAAATCATGTGACAAATATTCACCAATGGAGGAACGCATTTTGAGGGAAATTTAAAAGCAGCACAAATATTTTACTTTTTATGAAAACTTCCCAGGATTTTTGAGATTTGGAAAGTCTTTTACTTTTTATGAAATTTTCCCAGGATTATTTAGGTTTTGAATGAAAATTCTTAATTTCCCAAGTTGAAACATTTTACTCAAAAATTCCCAGATTTTAGGAAATTTCCCAGGATATAGAAGCACTGATGGAGCTAGGCTGTTCTCAGTGGTGACAGATGACAGAACAAGGAGCAATGGTCTCAAGTTGCACTGGGGGAGGTCCAGGTTGGATATTAGGAAACATTATTTCACTAGGAGGGTGGTGAAGCACTAGAATGGGTTACCTGGGGGGCGGGGGTGGAATCTCTATCCTTAGTGGTTTTTCAGGCCCAGCTTGACAAAGCCCTGCCTGGGATGATTTAGTTGGTGGTGGTCCTGCTTTGAGCAGGGGATTGGACTAGATGACCTCCTGAGGTCTCTTCCAACCCTAATATTCTATGGGTGTGGCTACATTTGGAATTTCAAAGCGCTGCCCCAGCAGCGCTGCGGGAGCGCTGCCGCGGCTGCGCTTTGAAGTGTGAGTGTAGTCAGAGCAGCAGCGCTGGGAGAGAGCTCTCCCAGCGCTGCATGTAAACCACATCCCTTACGGGTGTAGCGTGCAGCGCTGGGAGCGCGGCTCCCAGCGCTGCTGCCCTGATTACACTGACGCTTTACAGCGCTGTATCTTGCAGCGTTCAGGGGGGTGTTTTTTCACACCCCACTTGCAGCACTGTAAAGTGTGAGTGTAGCCAAGGCCTGAGATTCTATGACAGGGAGAGCCTGACTAAGGAATTTGGAGAGCCATGGTGGGGGCAAGAGACCTAGCACAGGTCACACATGCAATGACTTACGCCAGGGCTAGCAAGTGGGGTGGAATGTAGCATGGATAGCAATCTCCCCTCAAGGCTAGGGTTTCCATGAGCCCATGCACAAGTGGGGCTGGCATCCCCTGGGGATGTTGGCCCCATAGAGAGCCCTCTGGGGCTAAGGCTGGGTAAGGCTAAGTGTGGGTTTTGGTGTGCTAAGGGCACTGTAACAATGGCAACCAGAGGGGCCTTCTTCAGAAGGCAACAGAGCTTGAAGCTGAATGGTGTGTGGGGCGGGGCCTGCTGGCAGGGGAAGCCAAGGGACAGTAACAAGGGGAAGCATGGAGCTGGAGAGGGAGGAGCCAACCAGACTCCAAGAGAAACAATCTGGAGTGGGCAATCTGGCGCTAGGACTAGAATGGCAGGAAGTGCCAGCCATCAAGGCTGCAGCTTATCAGGAGAGCTGTGTGGGATGTCAGGCCTGTATGGGTGCTATCAGGCAAGCCTTGGGAGCATTGGCAGAGGTGGTTAGTGGACCCAGGACTGTTCTTCAGGACAAGCTTACAATGTCTTGTCAGAGCTCGGGGGTGGGGGAAGGGAAGAGCAGGGAGGGGGCTGCAAGGCTGGAGTGAAGGGCATTGTCAGAGAGTTGGCTATCTTTCAAAGATCCAGCCTGCACTGCAATGGTGGCTACTCTCAGAATCCAGTTAAAGTGGGGTCCAAAGTCCAGTTCTTCATCTCCTTCTTCCAAACCCATTTGCACTCTGCTGGAGTCTTCGATCTATTCATCAGCAGTGGTTAATTAAAGCCAGGGCAACTGGTGTAATTGACCTGCAGATGGCTCTATGTAATTTCTGTGTGTGCTGTATAATGAAGTATGTCAGATAACAGAACACGTTTGCATGAGTGACTGGACATGAGCTCTTTCTAGGCTATTGGGAGGTAAAGACCAAGCTATTTGTATCTGGCAAGTGAGTCTCTCCTTAGGTCAGCAGTAAAAGTCTTGAACTTGTATTAGAAGCCTTTGGGCATTCTTTAACATCCCCATTATTGAGACACATAACAAATTTGAGAGAGTGAATGTGTGCATGTGTTCATCCATCTGTCCCACATTATCCCGCTGAGTCTTCATCCCCTGTAGTGTCTGGACCAGGTAACAAGTTTATGAATCTGTTACCACATCAAAAGACTTGATCCTTTGGCTGAAGCAGTAGAGGCTTGTTCTAGATCCAGCAACCTTGAGTTCAGTCCCTGCAGATGGCCGAACCCGAAGGCAGCATCATGTGTGGGCAGCTCTATCTAATGAGCATATGCAGAGAGATAAAAAGGTAATAAATTACATTCATGTAACTTTAAGGTTGCATATTTGTCCATGGAAAAGCCTGTCTAGGCAGTTTCTGGCCTTTGTGTTCATGTATGCAGCCCAAGGTGTGTCAGTGTCATAGGTGCCGACTCCATAGCTGGAGCACCCATGGAAAAAATTTAGTGGATGCTTAGCACCCACTGGAAGCCAGCCCCCCTACCCACCAGCACCTACCGTCCACCAGCAGCCCCGCCAATTAACCCCTCCCCCCAGCACCTCCCACCTGCAATGATCAGCTGTTCTGCAGTGTGCAGGAGGTGGTGGGGGGAAGGGAGGAGCAGGGATGGGCACACTCAGAGTAGGGGATGGAACTGGGCAGGAAGAGGCGAGGTGGGGGTGGGGGCTTGGGAGAAGGGGTGGAGCAGGGGCAGGAAGAGGCAGGGTGAGGGCTTGGGGGAATGAGGTGGGGCGGGGGGTTGAGCACCCCTCAGGGCCCAGAGGAAGCTGGTGCCTGTCAGCAGTGTAGGTTTTGACAATGAAATATAAGGTCTGACCAGTGTTTAATTTGTAATGAAAGAGATGTCAGGGCTCAAGCAGTTTTTTTTACTTTCATAACTGATGCGCCAAGCCCACAGGGGCTGGGGCTCTGAACTGCCAGACCTGGAGGGGCCTGGAAAAAATTAAGCACTGGTGTACACTGTAACCATTATGAGACTATATAGATCCAGGCCCAGGTTATCCCTGTGCTGTAGAGCCATGCTGCCAGCAGTGGAGTGGCTGTGGGTGTGGAGGGGGTCTCATGGCCATGACTGGCATTAGGGGTGTCATACATTCTGTTGAGGGAGAACTGAAAGGAAAGTCACCTGCTTACATGTACACTGCTGCTGGGAGCAAACAACCCATGTTTAGGCCCCGGGGGTCAAGGTGCTTGGACTCGAGTGGTTGGCTGTGCCATCATCCATGCCACAATATCCCCACAGCTATTTTTAGCATGCTAGTTCAAGCAGAGTTAGTGCATGTCTGTCCCAAGCTGCAGTGTAGTCAACTCTACGGGGTTTCTCAGCCTGCATCTACCCTGAAAAGTAGGAGGGTGAGAGCCTGTGTTAAAGTGAAACCCAGGGTCTAACCTATACAGCCAGCCAGGTAAGCAAGTCTGGGTTAAACCCCAGGTAAAAGGATTGTGTGTGTGTATGGTCAATAGATGGGGTTAGAGCTAAAAGCCAGGCAACAGCCTAGGTTAACTCTGCAGGTGTGAGAACAGTTTCTCTGTGAGAGCTGCTTTGTGGCTAGGAGCAACATGCACAAGTAGTGATATCAGTAGAATAATCAAGGATAGACCCTGCCTCTTATGTTGGACAGTAGAACTAACTAGATACTGACAGAGAAATCAATAGACAGAGAAATAAACTGCAATGAAACAACATACTCAATTGCTCTGTTAATTAGGGCCAATTGCAAAATAAGAATTTTCTGTGAAAAATTTTGAAAGAAACAAAAAAATCCACTTTGTTCAAAAATTTCCTTTGATTTTTGTTCTTTTTTTGTTTTTTTGTCTAAATGAAATGAAACATGTTTTGAAAATGTTTCTGTTTTTTCTCTTTCTCTCCTCTCCACCCCACTAGAAAAGAGGGAAAAAGGTGAGGGGGGAACACAAAAAAAACATTTTTATGGAAAAATGTTGAGCAAAATAAAAATGTGCCCAGGAAAATGTGTTAATTTCATATAGAGCTGGTTTTTTGGTTTTTTTTGAGGGGGAAAGGGAAGGGAAATGTTTTCAGCAAACATATTTCAACCAGTTCTTACTGATTGATATCAAGGGGTGGGGCTAGTCATGAGTGACAGATTGATAAGAAAGAAGACACACCCCTGCAGTGAGAACCTTTTGAGTCTGTAGCTCACCCACCTCCAGTCCATCGTATGCAGTGTTTATATCACATTGTTTTCAATGTGTTTATCTGTGGAGGGGGAAATTGGGGTTTTTTTCAGTTCACCTGCTATTGGGTTCTGTGTATTACACCTACCAGTCTGTGTGTCTGTCACATTCAGGGGTACAATGCAGACCAGTGGAGGGTTGCGTCACCACCTGCCCTGCAGCCTTGGGTACCTCACAATGCTTTGCTGTTGTAGCTCTCAACCTGTGCCACTCACTAACAGCCAGACAGTTTGCAGGTCACAACCTGAGTGTCTGTGTATAGTCACAGCTCTGGTCCAGCAACTCTGACCCCAGCAGCCTGTCAGCAACAGACGAGCCACTCTCTGGCTTCCATCAGCCTTGGTTACTGTTCACAGGGTCACCCCAACATGCCCCCAGTCCTGGATTCTCCCAAAAACGTGTTCTGCACTGTCCAACCCTCTCCTGAACAGTCCAGATATCAAAGGTCTGTTGCCCCCATCAAGAGTCAATATTCAACAGGCTGATACTCTAACTGGAGTTACCAAATAGTTCCATTTAAACACAGCACTGGATTGGTTTAGATTAAATATAAAAGAAGTGTATTAACAAAAGAATAAATGTACCTACACTATTATTATAAGTGAATTCAAGTATGGGAGATAGTCAGAAATGGTTACAACCAAATGAAAGTGAAAACATGTATCTACAACTTAATCTAGCAAGTTTTAGTTCAAGGCTTTAGTTCAGGATGGCCTTTCTCACCCCTCTCTTCCAGCCAGATGGTGACTGACCCTTCCCTTGGTCAGAATCTCTCCGCAAAGCCCAAACGTGCTGCATCTTTGTCTTCTTAAGTGAAAGAGAGTTGGGGTTCTGCCCCTTTCTTTTATAGTCCAGTGCACCTTTCACATGGATTCTTCAGAAAGTTACCCTTCGGTATCCAAGCAGTGAGGAAGGCAACATGGAATCTGGTGGTGAAGGAGGCTTCATGCTGTTTCTTCCCACCCATGTTAGCTGAAATGCAAATTTACTTTGTCTCCTGCTATCTCCTCCCGACTAGCTGAGGATGCTGTTTATTACATACATGTAAATAGAGGTGAACACACATTCCTGTGATTAAGACACACCCATCTAACAACTTTTGTTTAGGCAGAGCTGTCTGGTTTTAAAGTGCTCATAACATCACAGAGGGGGATTTCATAGCTTTGCATGTAATGTTGCTACACACATTTCACCATGATACTGTTGACCAGCAAGTTGTTAGTTACCAAATGAGACCTCACAAGGCACATTTTGTGCAAAGATTATTACATTGGTGTGTAGGATGTACAGTGCTGCTTTCATTCCTTGGTTCTAACCAGAGCTTGGCCCCAGGGGAGGGGGATATGGCAGGGGGTTCCCAGGAGATGTTGGGGGGGGGGTGGGCAGGGAGACTTCCCTGGGGTGTAGATGGCAGGAGAAGGTATGGCCATGAGGCTGATGTGGTAGCTGGTAATAGTGCAGTTACATTTATGCTGGATAAGACCCATGGTGAATAGTGCCCCATAGGCAGCAGCAGGGTGCCGGGGTTAGAGAAAGGGACAGAGCACCAGGACACCTGGGTCCTGGTCCTGCTTCACAGTGTCACCTTGGTGAGTCATGGCATGCCTGGGGGCCTCAATCCCCTCCTCTCTAAAAGCAGTGATACTAATATCCTGGGGGGTTGGGAGGGCTAATTACAGAGTATTTGTCAAGTTCCTGAGACCCCAGGTATTCCATCAGTGCAATTAGGTGTGTAAACACTGGCTGTTTGGAAAGCACTGTCAGATCCTCTGGTAGAAGGTGCTGCCGAAGCCCAGGGTCTTGTTACTGCCACTCGCTTTCTGGGGTGGAAAGAGATCTGGTTGGGAACACAACTCAATATCACTCTGCACTTACCTTGTGAGCCTGCTCGGCCCTGCCCTGAATCCATGGTAGAGCCCTGGCAACATGTTGTGAAAGGTGGGTGACTGTCATCGCAAATCCCTGGCTAGCTGGGGTGATGCTGTGCTGTGCCGTTCCAAACCCCATGGTAACAACAGGGAAAGAACATGGCTCTTCATTGCTCCAAGAGTCCCCACTCTGAGTGTTGGAAAATCTCCCTCAGCTGTTAGCACTAAAAGTCCTGTGACACACGTCAGAGCAGTTCTGATTGTACCCAGTAGAGGGCAGCGTGGCACACATTAGTCTTCCTTCCCCAGGGCACATGGATTGAGCTGCAGGAAGGCCGAGTAGTCCAGGAGATTCAGAAACAAAATCCAGCTCTTACCCCAGGACAGTCCAGAGTGCTGCAGTGAGCTCCTTCTAGCACCTCTTAGAAGAGTGGCTTCTGCCTGAGGGCTCCCTCTGGTCCCAGCCCCAATGCCACTTCTCCTCAGGTCACTCCCTTCTTACATGCCAGCATATTCCCAGGCACCCCGGAGCAGAGCCCTCCCTCCACATGTGTGTGGGGATCTGATCCTCCACAGCGTACAGGGCACTCTGCCGAGGGAAGGCTTCCCACGGGCCCTCTGCCAATCTCCATCAGCGAGAGCTGTGAAGGAGGGGAGGAAATCCAACCTCCCTGCCAAAAATACACACTTAAAAATGCTACTGATCTTAAATTTTGCTCCGTGCTTTGCCTCCCACCCAGGAGACAGAGAAATGCTACCCACACACACAGAGCTGTGCTGAAATAACAGGGAGGAGCCCCTGTCAATGAACCAAAACCAGAGCAAAGACAAAAATTCAGTCTGGAAACCTACCGGTGGGATGAAGGAAATTGAAACAGGACAAGCACCTGGGGGTTTCAGCCAACCCCAAGGCCCAGGTGGTTCACATACCCAGAGTAGCCGGCAGGCCTTACCCAGAAGAGCTCACAACCTAGACAGACAAGGTGGGAAAGAGACAAAGGGGACTTGCTCATGGGCACACAACAGGGCTGTGAATAGAACCCAGGTCTGCTAAGTGCCAGGCCCTGGACCCCCCCGTCTTTCCTGAAGGAGGCTAGTGTGAAGGGGGAGGTGAACACCACTCGTCCCCCCTCTGATATGCACAGGGGCTGCAATCTGGGTGGCACAAGGTGAGTGGAGGTGGAATTTGGCAGTTTCACTCCAATACTCGGGGGAAAATGAGTTGCAGGTGAGCAGACCCTAGAAGCAAAGGCATCTCTGCAGACATGGAGCACGTCCTGGACAGCGCAGCCTCCCTGAGCCTGGCCCTGGAAGGCCCTTCCCACAGTATGAGAGGCAAGTTCAGGCCCAGGCATCCCTTGGTTTCTCTGCCAATGAGGGAACCACCTGGTGGGAGGGGTAAAGCAGGCTGCTCTGGGACCAGCCACTCTGTGCATTTGATCACAAAACTGCTGGTCAGTCCTGGCTGGCCAGGGCTGGAGTCAGACCAAGGACCTGATTCAGTGACCAGCGGAGCTACTTGTGTGTGTGTGAGAGGGGGTCTGCATTGGCTGCAATGGCTAGCGGATAAGGGAAAGACATCAGGTCCCATTAACAATGCCCTGAGCCCTCCATCCAACCATTTCCTGATGGAACCAAGCACCTGTGTCCAGCCACATTACCCCACTGGTGGAGTCTCCAGACTGAGCGGCTTTGGTTCATCCACAGCAGATCTTCCCCACCCCCGCAGACGTCTAGGGACATGGAGTCCCTAACAGGGGATGGGATCTAGGGGGACACCTAGACCCTACTGGGAAATATCTGTTCTGAAATAGAGTCCCCAGTCCTCCACCTTGAGCTAGCAGCGCTGACGTGAGCTCTGGAGTCCTGTTCAGCAAACTCTTTGGGCTTCTGCCTTTCTCTGTTCTTGTGCTGCATCCCTCTGTCTTATGACATTCCTCATTTCTTTGGGTAGCTGAGCCAGGCAGCTTCATTTAATCGGCAGCAGAGCCACGAAGAGACCTTGCCCTTTTCTCATCAACCAACCTTGGACTGTAGACGTCCAAAATGGAAAAGACCGTTTCATCCATCCCCTTCCCTTGGCCACTGCAGGACACTCCATGGCTTATCCACTGTATTTTTAAATGCCCCAACCCATGGAGCTGGAAGGCTCAGGCCCATTCCCAGTTCTTACAGCCATCCCAGCATTACAGTAGCACCCAAAGGCCCCTGAGGAGATCAGCAGCCTATTCCAGTCTATGCAGGTTCTTCTCTTACCCTCCTCACCACAGTGTCAGCACCTTCCACAAGGGCATTTGTCATGTCTGCTTCTCTTCTCCCCCAGGGAAAAGCCTGGGCTGGGCACTCTACAAACACAGAGTAAGAGACAGTTCCTGCCTCAAAGAGCTGCCAGGCTACAAGACAAGAGAACCAAAGAGGGGGAGGGGAAAGAATCATAGACTATCAGGGTTGGAAGGGACCTCAGGAGGTCATCTAGTCCAACCCCCTGCTCAAAGCAGGACCAATTCCCAACTAAATCATACCAGATAGGGCTTTGTTAAGCCTGATCTTAAAAACCTCTAAGGAAGGAGATTCCACCACCTCCCAGGTAACCCGTTCCACCCTCCTAGCAAAAGGCTTGGTCAACACTACGCATTTAAACCGATTTTAGCAGCGTTAAACCGATTTAACACTGTACCCGTCCACACTACAAGGCCCTTTATATCAATATAAAGGGCTCTTTAAACCGATTTCTGTACTCCTCCCCGACGAGAGGAGTAGCGCTAAAATCGGTATTAACATATCAAATTAGGGTTAGTGTGGCCGCAAATCGACGGTATTGGCCTCCGGGCAGTATCCCACAGTGCACCACTGTGACCGCTCTGGGCAGCAATCTCAATTTGGATGCAGTGGCCAGGTAAACAGGAAAAGCCCTGCGAAATTTTGATTTTCATTTCCTGTTTGCCCAGCGTGGAGCTCTGATCAGCACGGGTGGCAATGCAGTCCCAAATCCAAAAAGAGCTCCAGCATGGATCGTACGGGAGATACTGGATCTGATCGCTGTATGGGGAGACAAATCTGTTCTATCACAGCTCCGTTACAGAAGATGAAATGCCAAAGCGTTTGAAAAAAAAATCTCCAGGCTACACAGTGCTGTGTGACAAGCATAACGGGAAGCCAGAGACTCAAATGGATGCTCATGGAGGGAGGGAAGGGGTACTGAGGACTCCAGCTATCCCACAGTCCCCAGCAGTCTCCAAAAAGTATTTGCATTTTTGGCTGAGCTCCCAGTGCCTTAGGTTCAAACACATTGTCCGGGATGGTTCAGGGAATAGATCGTCAATTTACTCCCCCACACACATGAAAGAAAAGGGAAATAAATCATTTCTTGACTTCTTTCAATGTCACCCTATGTCTACTGAATGCTGCTGGTAGACGCAATGCTGCAGCAGTGAAGAGCAGTATCCACTCCTCTCCCCTGCCCGGTGGCAGATGGTGCAGTAGGACTGGTAACCGGCCTTATCAACCCATGAGTGCTCCTGGCTGGCTTCAGGTGAGGCTGGCCGGGGGTGCCTGGGTGAAAATAAGAATGACTCTCGGTCATTCCCAGTAGAGAGTACAGAATGGCTGGTAATGGTCCTCATCATAGCATCTGGGGGCTGACCTCCATCAGCCCCCTCCCTTTCCTGTGTAAAGAAAAGATTCTGTACTGCCTGGACTATCATAGCAGTGGCATGCTGGGCTCCTCTCCCCCGCACTGCTTAATTTCCTGCCTGGACTGTCATAGCACGGGGAGGCTGCCTCCCTCTCATTTTATCTCACTAACAGGTCACTGTCTCTTATTCCTGCATTCTTTATAACTTCATGACACAAATAGGGGGGACACTGCCACAGTAGCCCAGGAAGGTTGGGGAAGGAGGGAAGCAATGGGTGGGGTTGTTGGAGAGGCACCCCCCGTGAATGGCATGTAGCTCATCATTTCTGCAGGATCTGACACGGAGCAGCTGTGCTCTCTGATACACTGGTTCTCTAGTACACTTGCCTCATATTCTAGGCAGGACTGACTCTATTTTTAGAAACCATAAAGGAGGAATTGATTCAGGGAGTCATTCCCATTTTTGCCTTTGTGCTCCCGGCTGATCTTAGCCAGGGGCACCTATGATAGCAGCAGACAACACAAAAGGACAGATAACCATCATCTTATTGCCAATTTACACCAGCAACAGATGGTACAGAACAACTGATAACCATCTCTGCTATTATGCAAGTGAATGCTGCTGTGTAGCGCTGGAGTATCGCCTCTGTCCGCAGCATACAATACACATACGGTGACTAAAAAAAAAAGCTGAACGGGCTCCATGGTTGCCATGCTATGGCATCTGCCAGGGCAATCTAGGGAAAAAGGGTGCGAAATGATTGTCTGCCGTTGCTTTCCCGGAGGAAGGAATGACTGACGACATTTACCCAGAACCACCCGTGACAATGATTTTTGCCCCATCAACCACTGGGCTCTCAACCCAGAATTCTAAGGGACGGGGGAGACTGCGGGAACTATGGGATAGCTACAGAAGAGCTACCCA
Organism: Gopherus evgoodei; assembly: GCF_007399415.2. Classification (NCBI taxonomy): domain Eukaryota; kingdom Metazoa; phylum Chordata; order Testudines; family Testudinidae; genus Gopherus; species Gopherus evgoodei. The sequence goes on along the minus strand of NC_044331.1, from coordinate 46,155,602 downwards.
CAGTGCAACACTCCGGAAATCGACACTAGCCTCGGACCATGGACGCACACCGCCGAATTAATGTGCTTAGTGTGGCCGCGTGCACTTGACTTTATATAATCTGTCTTAAAAAAACGGTTTATGTAAAATTGGAATAATCCCGTAGTGTAGACGTACCCAAAAAGTTTTTTCTAATATCCAATCTAAACCTCCTCCAATGTAACTTGAGACCATTACTCCCTGTTTTGTCATCTGGTATCACTGAAAACAGTCTAGATCCATCCTCTTTGGAACCCCCTTTCAGGTAGTTGAAAGCAGCTTTCAATTTCCCCTCATTCTTCTCTTCTGCAGACTAAACAATATCAGTTCCCTCAGCCTCTCCTCATAAGTCATGTGCTCCAGCCCCATAATCATTTTTGTTGTCCTCCGCTGGACTCTTTCCAATTTTTTCACATCCTTCTTGTAGTGTGGGGTCCAAAACTGGACACAGTATTCTGTATGAGGCCTCACCAATGTCGAATAGAGGGGAATGATCATATCCCTCGATCTGCTGGCAATGCCCCTACTTATGCAGCCCAAAATGCCATTAGCCTGTCTTGGCAACAAGGGCACACTGTTGACTCATATCCAGCTTCTCATCTACTGTAACCCCTAGATCCTTTTCTGCAGAACTGCTTCCTAGCCATTCGGTCCCTAGTCTGTAACAGTGAATGGGATTCTTCCATCCTAAGTGCAGGAGTCTGAACTTGTCCTTGTTGAACCTTATCAGATTTCTTTTGGCCCAATCCTCTATTTTCTCTAGGTCTCTCTGTATCCTATTCCTACTCTCCAGTGTATCTACCACTCCTCCAAGTTTAGTGTCATCTGCAAACTTGCTGAGAGTGCAGTCCACACCTTCGTCCAGATCATTAATGAAGATATTGAACAAAACCGGCCCCAGGACCAACCTTTGGGGCACTCTGCTTGAAACTGGCTGCCAACTAAACATGGAGCCATTGATCACTATCCGTTGAGCCTGATGATCTAACCAGCTTTCTATCCACCTTATAGTCCATTCATCCAGCCCATACTTCTTTAACTTGCCGGCAAGAATACTGTGGGATACCGTATCAAAAGCTTTGCTAAAGTCAAGGAATAACACATCCACTGCTTTCCCCTCATCCACAGACCCAGTTATCTCCTCATAGAAAGCAATTAGGTTAGTCAGGCATGACTTGCCCTTGGTGAATCCATGCTGACTGTTCCTGATCACTTTCCTCTCCTCTAAGTGCTTCAGAATTGATCCCTTGAGGACCTGCTCCTTGATTTTTCCAGGGACTGAGATGAGACTGACTGGCCTGTAGTTCCCCGGATCCTCCTTCTTCCCTTTTTTAAAGATGGGCATTACATTAGCCTTTTTCCAGTCATCTGGGACCTCCCCCGATCACCATGAGTTTTCAAAGATAATGGCCAATGGCTCTGCAATCACATCCACCAACTCCTTTAGCACCCTTGGATGCAGTGCATCCAGCCCCATGGACTTTTGCTCGTCCAGCTTTTCTAAATAGTCCTGAACCACTTCTTTCTCCACAGAGAGGTGGTCACCTCCTCCCCATACTGTGCTGCCCAGTGCAGCAGTCTGGGACCTGACCTTGTTTGTGACGACAGAGGCAAAAAAAGCATTGAGTACATTAGCTTTTTCCACATCCTCTGTCACTAGGTTGCCTCCCTCATTCAGTAAGGGGCCCACACTTTCCTTGACTTTCTTCTTGTTGCTAACATACCTGAAGAAACCCTTCTTGTTACTCTTAACAAGGAGTTGCTAGCTAGCTGCAACTCCAAGTGTGATTTGGCCTTCCTGATTTCACTCCTGCATGCCTGAGCAATATTTTTATACTCCTCCCTGGTCATTTGTCCAAGCTTTCACTTCTTGTAAGCTTTTTTTGTGTGTTTAAGATCAGCAAGGATTTCACTGTTAAGCCAAGCTGGTCGCCTGCCATATTTACTATTCTTTCTACACATCGGGATGTTTTTTTCCTGCAACCTCAATAAGGATTCTTTAAAATACAGCCAGCTGTCCTGGACTTCTTTCCTCCTCATGTTATTCTCCTAGGGGTCCTGCCCATTGGTTCCCTGAGGAAGTCAGTCTGCTTTTCTGAAGTCCAGGATCCATATTCTGCTGTACTCCTTTCTTCCTTGTGTCGGGATCCTGAACTCGACCATCTCATGGTCACTGCCTCCCAAGTTCCCATCCACTTTCGCTTCCCCTACTAATTCTTTTCGGTTTGTAACTAGCAGGTCTAGAAGATCTCTGCCCCTAGTTGGTTCCTCCAGCACTTGCACCAGGAAATTGTCTCTTACACTTTCCAAAAACTTCCTGGATTGTCTGTGCACCTCTGTATTGCTCTCCCTGCAGATATCAGGTGATTGAAGTTTCCCTTGAGAACCAGGGCCTGTGATCTAGTAACTTATGCTAGTTGCCAGAAGAAAGCCTCGTCCACCTCATCCCCCTGGTCTGGTAGTCTGTAGCAGACTCCCACCACGACATCTCCTAGTTACTCACACTTCTAAACTTAATCCAGAGACACTCAGGGTTTTCTGCAGTTTCATACTGAAGCTCTGAGCAGTCATACTGCTCTCTTACATACAATGCAACTCCCCCACCTTTTCTGCCCTGCCTGTCCTTCCTGAACAGTTTATATCCATCCATGACAGTGCTCCAGTCATGTGAGTTATCCCACCAAGTCTCTGTTATTCCAATCACATCATAATTCCTTTACTGTGCCAGGTTTTCCAGTCCTCCCTGCTTGTTTCCCAGGCTTCTTGCATTTGTGTATAGGCACTTAAGATAACTCACTGATTATCCCACTTTTTCAGTCTGAGATCTCCCCTCTTGCACTCTCCTGCTCGTGCTTCCTCCTGGTATCCCGTTTCCCCTCTTACCTCAGGGCTTTGGTCTCCTTCCCACAGTGAACCTAGTTTAAAGCCCTCCTCAGTAGGTTAGCCAGCCTGCTTGTGAAGATGCTCTTCCCTCTCTTCAATAGGTGGAGCCCGTCTCTGCCTAGCACTCCTCCTTCTTGGAACACCATCTTGTGGTCAAAGAATCCAAAGCCTTCTCTCCAACACCACCTGCATAGCCATTCGTTGACTTCCACAATTCAATGGTCTCTACCCAGGCCTTTTCCCTGCACAGGGAGGATGGGCGAGAAAGGAAGGATTGTTTTCCCCCATTATACGGATGGGGAACTGAGACCCAGAGAGGTCAAATGATTTAGTCGAGCTTATGGAGAACGCAGGTGCTGAGCTGGGAACTGAGTCCCAATCTCAGGCCTCATTGGCCCCGTTTCCTTCCACCACGCCCTGGGCTCACTACACACTGATGTCACCTATGTGTCCTGCTCCCCCAAGGAGCATTTACCTCCCTTGTGTGGGAGCACAACACCTCAGTCAGGGACTCTCCCCTCCCTGGAATTCAGAGATTCCAAGGCCAGATGGGACCACTATGACCCTCCTGTATAGCACAGGCCCTAGCTTTTATCCCCATCGGAGCAGCTCATGCACTTCAATGCATTTATCCTCTGCAGGATACTGCTGTTATCCCCATGGTAAAGATGGAGAGCTGAGGCATAGGGGCACCTAATGGCTTGCCCAAGGTGCCCCAGGAAGTCTGTGGCAGATCAGGGACCTGACCCAAATGCTCTTAAATCCTAAACTAGGAGCTTATTCACCAAACTATCCCTCCTCCCTTTTCACCTCCATGGTGGTGCACAGCGTTTCTGAGATGGGTTCTGATCTCACTGCCAACGCACAGCAAATGCCATCTACTTCCTTTAAAATGACTCTGCACTTGCACCACTTCAACTGGGCTCAGAGTCCAGCCCTGGGAACTTGCCATCTAGGTAAGACATGAGGGACTGGGTGAGATGTAGGGAGAGGTGACACAAGACTGGGGAAGGAGAGAGGGAGGGCCCAGATGGCTGTGAGGTTGTCTGAATGCATAACATATAAACAGGTTGGCTTCCCATTGTTATCATAGTTGAGACTTCCAAAGCTGCCCAAGGGATCTGAACACCCAGCTTCCCTTACTATGTAGGAACTGGGTGTCCGAATCCCCTAGGCACATGTGAAAATCACATCCTTAATTTATAAATCATTGTTATTTCATTTCTCTTTTCATCTATTTAGTTTTGCAGCTGACCCCAGGGCCCAGGCACTTTCATAGGGAAGTGCAACTCCAGATCTAAGGAAATGTGTGACTCTGAGAAACTGCTCAGGCAAAGCAACTATCTCTCCTCCCCCACTAGCCACAGTGCCTGCCAACCACTGTCAGCTGAAAGCTTGCTAAGCAGCTGCTCCTGCAAGGGTAGTAGAGAGAGGAGTTAACTCAGTAAAAAAAATGCCCCTCAGTCCTGCTCCCCAACCTTTTGCAGTTCCAGGCTTGGGCTCCACCCAGCTCTGCAAATGCACCTTCGTCCTGAGTTGCAGTATCACCTACTATCCCATAAGAACATAAGAATGGCCGTACTGGGTCAGACCAAAGGTCCATCCAGCCCAGTATCCTGTCTACCGACACTGGCCAATTCCAGGTGCCCCAGAGGGAGTGAACCTAACACTAATGATCAAGTGATCTTTCTCCTGCCATCCATCACCACCTTCTGACAAACAGAGGCTAGAGATACCATTCCTTACCCATCCTGGCTAATAGCTATTAATGGACTTAACTTCCATGAATTTATCCAGTTCTCTTTTCAACCCCGTTATATATAGTCCTAGCCTTCACAGCCATCCCATTTTGTAAACAGCCAGAATGCAGTGGGAACAAAATCCTATGCATGCCCCTTGTCCAGCCTATGGGGTGGATTTGTTCTCAAAGATTTTGCGGTTAGAAAGAGCGCCTGCGCTTCACCCTGTCTGAAAGCCAATCTGGGGAACTCTTCACACAGCACAGGTGGTATCAGACTGCTGTTAATAGTTCTCTGAGTGAGCACACAGCAGGGCGGGCCCATATCTCAGGGCACTTAGGAGCATTCTCTCCAATGTACTGCCAGCTCTCCTCTCTCTCCATCCTGCAGTTGCAGGAAAGCAAGCCCATCCCCACTTCCCACTCCCTGGGTCGAACACTCATTGGCAGATCTGTCAGGCTTTCATGCCAGCTTTCCAAGTGAAAGGCCCGGATGCCAGAACCTGATTGCAGCTTTAAATACAGCAGGGAAATGAGCAGCAGACTGGATTGTAGCCCAGCGGGCGAGGGGGAGGGGAAGTGGAGTGGAGTGAGGAAGAGGAGCAGGTGGAAGAGGAAGCTTTCTTAGGAACAGATCTTTGCAGAGGTGAAGCAGACTACTCTATTGTAATTTCCACCATTCCCCTGAGCTCAGACTGTAACCGAGCAGAGCATCTCCCCCCCACCCCATCCCCATCTTTTGATGTTGATCTATTAATGTCCCCAGCCCTGGGTGACCTGGCCGTATGACAAAGCTGGAATTCCTGATTGGGGTCTGATGAGGTCATGCTGCCCAGGGAGGAATCACCCTTATCTATTAACAAGGCAGGGAGTGGGAGGGAGCATGTACATCCCTGACGTATCAGGATATAAGCCGGCATGAGTTATTCAGCGTAACAAATGCACTTTTGCCCTGAGACACAGCCGAATGCAGCTGGCTGGCTGCCACCCCCTGCACTTGTGCTCCAGAAGGGCTAGCCATGCTCTTCCCAGAATGCTCAGCAAGTGGTGCTGAAGAGTGCTCGATACCTGAAGGCTGTGGTGACAGGGCCAGCACTGCTTATCCCTATAGGCCATGTGAGTGCTGCCCAGGAAAGTGGGAGTCTTGGCAGCCCTGGCTAGGCCCACCCCAGCCCCATGCTAGTGGGATCAATGGCTGGGCTGCCAAGCTGCACGCCAAGGGCGTCCTGTGCAGTGCTGCTGTCATAGTATAACCCCCAATCTGAACCTTAGCGTCCAAAAGATGGGGTACCAGCATGAATCCCCCTAAGCTTAAGTACCAGCTTAGATCTTGTAGTGCTGCCACCAACCAGGACTTGCAGTGCCTAGTATACTCTGGCCCCCCCCAAACCTTCTCAGAAGACCCCAAGACCCAGACCCCCTGGATCTTACACAAGGAAAGTAAATCCTTTCCCCCACCATTGCCTCTCCCAGGCTTTCCCTCCTTGGGTTACCCTGGAAGATCACTGTGATTCAAACTCCTTGAATCTTAAAACAAAGGGAAATGCACCTTCTCCCCGCCTCTTTCTCACCCTGTCTCCCACCAATTCCCTGGTGAGTACAGACTCAATTCCCTTGAGCCTCAACAAAGGGAAAAAATCAATCAGGTCTTAAAAAAGAAACGTTTTTAATAAAAGAAAGAAAAAAAGTAAAAGTTGTCTCTGTAATTTAGATGGTAAATGTTACAGGGTCTTTCAGCATATAGACACTAGAGAGAAGCCTTCTCCCCAGCACAAATACAAATTAAAATCCTTCCAGCAAAATACACATTTGCAAATAAAGAAAACAATCAAAAAGACTAAACCGCCTTTGTACTTGTACTTACTATTTGAACAGAAAATTATAGAGCCTGTAGGTACATCTAGTTACTCTCAGAACCCAGAGAGTACAACAGACAAACAAACAACACAAAACAAAGACTTCCCTCCACCGAGATTTGAAAGTATCTTGTCTTCTGATTGGTCCTCTGGTCAGGTGGTCCAGGTTCACTGTTTGTAACCCTTTACAGGTAAAAGAGACATTAACCCATAACTATCTGTTTATGACAGCAGCGGGTGTAGACTGCACCTGGGAGCAGAGCGCAGGTCTCTTCCAGTCCCTGTGGCCCTGCCCCTCCCTAGCCAGCCCAGCACCATGGGCTCAGGAGAAGCTGGGGCTGCCTTCACTGAACTGATGGGTGGTTTTGGCCAGTGAGAGCATGGGACTGTTAGCACTGCTTAGAGCAAAATAGGTGCAGAGCCAGCTTTCCTGTCACGGCCCTGCCAATGCCCCTCCGTCCTCCCTGTAATCTACTGCTGCTCTCCCAGACCCGGGACCCCTCATGGCTCTGCCAATGCCCCTCCATCCTCCCTGCAACACCCTGCTGCTTTCCCAGGCCCAGGACCCCTCATGGCTCTGCCAATGCCCCTCCATCCTCCCTGCAACGCCCTGCTGCTCTCCCAGGCCCAGGACCCCTCATGGCTCTGGCAATGCCTCTCCATCCTCCCTGCAATTTCCTGCTGCTCTCTCAGGCCCAGGACCCCTCATCGCTCTGCCAATGCCCCTCTGTCCTCTCTGCAACACCCTGCTGCTCTCCCAGGCCCGGGACCCCTCATGGCTTTGTGTGGATGTGTGGACTCACCCCTGTGGCACCTCCTGTTGGTCTGTTCTGGGAATTAGCTCTCCAGCTCTCCGGAGCGCCCTCTGCAGGCCAGTGATCCACCTGTCCTCTGGTCACGTGTCCCTCTCAGGACACCGGTGCCCCTTTATCTGGGGTGCTGCCCCCTAGCAGTAACCTCTTTCTTTTTGGGTCTCCCCTCCCCAGGGAACTTCCACTCACTATTCCCACCTCACCTCAGTATCAGTCTACTGCCAGTCATCGTCTAGCCCCCACTCCCTGGGGCAGACTGCAGTATCAGCCTACTCATCACTGGCAACCCTGGGTTTGGACCTGCTGCTTTGGCCTAGCACTGGGCTGCCCTCTGCAACCCCCAGTACTTGTTGCCTTCTGCTAGGCCACAGCTAAGTTGCTGAGCCTCCTGCCGCTCTGGGGTTTCCGCTACTGGCTCCTGCCAGCCGGGGTCCCGCCGCCGGTCCCACTCAGTGCCAGCTGCTAGCCTGGGGGATGGAACCCCAGGCTGGCAGCGGGCTGAGACCCCAGCTGGCAGGAACCCGTAGTGGAAACCCCAGAGCAGCGGTGGGCTGAGCTGCTGAGCCTGCCACTGCCCTGGGGTTCCCGCTGCTGGCCCCTTCCCTGCCGGGGTCCTACTCAGCACCCGCTGTTAGCCTGGGGGAAGGAATCCCAGGCTGGCAGGGGCTGAGACTCAAACTGGCAGGAGGCAGTGGTGCAAACCCCAGAGGGATGGCGGTCAGCCCGCCGCCGCTCTGAGGTTCTGGCTGCTGGCCCTTGCCAGCCGGGGTCCCCTCCACAGCTCCACTCACCTTGCTTCCAGTTGGAGTTCCAGTGCAGGCCCCCTGTCAGACAGGGTCCAGGCTTCCGGCCCTGCTGAGCCCTACCAGCCACCAACTCCAATCACCTCGGCTGCCAATTGGGGTTCCAGCCGCTGACCTCCTGCCAGCCAGTTATCAACTTATTACTCAGAAACCTGTGTGCAGCTTCAAGTATCTATATAGGTGCCATCAGACACTGGAAAACTCAGCAAGGAAAAGCAAGGATGAGGATCACACTAAAATGATAAGATCTGCATTTTAATTTAATTTTAAATAAAGCTTCTAAAACATTTTGAAAACCTTGTTTACTTTACATATAACTGTAGTTTGGTTATATATTATAGACTTATAGAGAGACCTTCTAAAAAACGTTCAAATGTATTACCGGCACGTGAAGCCTTAAATTAGAGTGTATACATAAAGATTCGGCACACCACTGCTGAAAGGTTGCCGACCCCTGGAGTAAAGGCAGAATGCTCTGCTTTAGCAGGAGTGATGGGAGGGTTTTTGGCACCCTAGGCGCAGGGCCGGCTCGCCGGTCCCGCGGCTCTGGTGGACCTGCCCCAGGCGTCCCTGCAGACGGTCCGCTGGTCTCGCGGCTCCGGTGGACCTGCCGCAGGCGTGCCTGTGGATGCTTCACCGGAGCCGCAGGATGAGCGGACCGTCCGCAAGCATGCCTGCGGCAGGTCCCCCAGAGCAGTCTGCCGCCGTCCCAAATCCTGGTGCCCTGGGCGACCGCCTAGGTTGCCTAAATGGAAGCGCCAGCCCTGTGCTTTAAACTAGCTGGAGCCAGGAGCATGCTGCAGACCCTGCTCTGCTATAGCAAGCACCAGGAAAGCCCCTGGGCCTTCTCCTACATAGTGTGTGTGAGCCACTAGCCTAAGGAGAAGCCCCTTTGCTCCCACCCTCCATGGGCCTGGTGGAATGGGGAAGAGAGCTGGGCTGAGGGAATATGTGGAAAGAGCAGGAGGAAAGTGGGCAAGTGGGGTCCAAGTCTCCATAGGCCATAGATGGAAGAAACTGGGTGCCAAGACTCCCTCTCCTCAGTCCCCTACGTTCTGCACTGTTAGGCCTTGGCATCACAGCATATGTGGGAGCCCTGATCCTGCCTAAAGCTGTCCCTGACAGTGATAGGCATTCAGGGGCATGCACCATGAGTGCAGGATCAGGCCCTCTGAAGCACCAGGAGTGATCTAGAAGCCACATGCTACAAGGCTAGCAGGGCTCCGAGTCTTGATCATGGCTCAGGCATAAACTCTTTCTGTTTGACAATGAATTCCCTAAGCAGTTGCCATGACAGGTTATTCACAGCATGTGGATAGGTTCTTCCTCAGCAGGACTTGCCCTTGGCATCGCAGCACCGCCCTCTAGTGCTTGAACTACAGAAACTGCTAGTCACAGTTCAGGGCAACTGCCCATGGATTCCCCTGCTTGCGGTCCAGCAAAGGCCCCACAGCCATCAGCTTTCATGGATGGAGACGGTGTCTCTCTCTTTCCTGAGCAGGGCTCTTCCAGACTACTCAGCTCCCTACTATGCTGAGATATTCCTGAAAGCCAGTCAGCCTCAGCGGCCTAGGTCTGCCTGTTGCTTTCTCCTCAGAGTCTCTGAACAATGTAATCACCCACAGTGACAAGTTACCACCCTGCCCTTTCTAAGCAAGCCCATTTATTCTGAAGGTGAAAACGTTAAGAGAAAGCACATTAAAAACAGTACAGGAACCTATACGCTTGCTGCTAAACTGACCAAACATCACCCCACAGCTCCAACAAGGGATCGGGGCAGTGAACTGTCTTTCTAACCCCATCAAGGAGTGGTTCTGTGGTTACAAGTGCACAGTAGCTGCTAGCAGAACAAGCACCCCCCTTGACTCTGGGAGTCCCTCCTTCTGACATCTCAGACCTTTGCACTTTAGGGTCCAGGAACAGGTAATCAGCAGATAGCAGGTTTCTTCTCAGAGAATAGCTTCAAAAGGTTGGGTCCAGAGGTAGGAATCTGCCTTTCCCTCCTCCCAAGCATGTCCTAGGAAACTCACTTAACTTTGTCCCGAAAGTTCCTTCTTGTCTGGTACATGGATTAAAATGGCCTTGGACGTCCCTAACCCTTCCCAGAGTTTCCATTGCTCACATCTCCTCTTAGAGAAGTTACACACAGTCCCACAATAAGACATACATTTTGCATTTATAATACAACAGACTCTAAAGCTATTTAAACTTAATTCCGTAAGAGCTCCCAAGCATAGTGCAGGAATTGCCATATCTATTTCACCACTTCCTTTGCTGGCAGCAGTAGTAGACCAATACTGTCTAATAGAGCAGCCATTAGAGGGGGACATGATGTGCACTCTGCTAATGTGTTACAATGGAAAAGAAAGATTAATCAGTTTCAGGGTTTTCTTTTTATTCCTCAGCCCGCAGTGATTTTAAAATATAGTTCCACCGGCTCTGTTCTGGCCATAATGTGAACTAGGCCATTATAGTCTTTCAGTTTTAATTTTTAAAAGGCTTGTTTTATTAATGCCTAAAACGCAGCTACTAGACTGTGCATTCTCGCTGCTCTTTGAGTATGGATGTCCCTAATAAGTACACCATAAAAGCCTCACATTCAGAGAGATTGTGGTGCTCTCGGGTCATGTGCACAGAGAACACCACATGGGCATATCTCTGCATTAGCACCAGCTTTGTGTCATCTGCAAATATGATCAGTAGGCTCTCTATTCCTACATCCAGGTCACTTGAGACCTCCCTCCAATCTGACATCTTTCCATTAACAGTTACTCTTTGTTTGCAATTGTTTAACCAACTATCCACTTAATGGTAGTTCTGTTGAGCCTGCATTCTCCAGTTTACTTATCAGAATATCATGTGGGACTGTGACAAAGCCTTGCTGAAGTCCAGGTATATTAAGTCTACCTCATTCCCCCATCCACCAAACCAGTTACCTTGCAAAAGAAGGAAATCAAGCTGGTTTGGCATGATTTCTTCTTAGTAAATCCATGCCTGGTTGGTAATCTTAGAATTTCATGGTTGGAAGGGACCTCAGGAGGTCATCTAGTCTAGCCCACTGCTTAAGGCAGGACTAATCCCCAGACAGATTTTTATCCCAGTTCCCTAAATGGATTGAACTCACAACCCTAGGTACAGCAAGCCAATGCTCAAACCACTGAGCTATCCCTCCCTGACACAAGCACCCTTTCATCCTCCAGGTATTCACAAATGGGATGTTTTGTAGCTTGCTCTAGTAGCTTCCCAGGTACAGAGGTCAGGCTGACTGGTCTATAGTTCATTCCCTGGCTCCTCTTTCCCCCCCTTTTTAAAGATTGGCACTGTGTTAGCCCTTCTCCAGTCTTTCAGGACCCCTCCTAAGGCCTTCCTTCCTTTTATGACCCCTCACAGCTGTCCTGTTACCATTGGCAGAATTAGATTATGGTAGCATCTATTGGCCGGTTATGATCGAGGCCCCATTGCACTAGGTGTTGAACATGCTCATACAGACAGACAGTCCCTGCTCAAAGACCTTCCAGGCTAAATAAACAAGAGGTGAGAGACAGGGAGTATCTTTATCCTATCTCATAGGTGGGGAACTATGATATAGCGAGACACAGGGACTTGGCCAAGGTCACAGAGAGGATCTGTGTCAGAGCTGGGAATTTCCCTAACACCATATGAGCATCTGTCCTCACTCTAATCCCATTGCTTTACCTTTAGAAAAGTGCAAGAGAATGTGAATTTCACTTAAACTCCTCTCACTTCTTCCTCCTTGCTGGTATTTACAGGACTGGCTAGAAATCCAGGACCCACTGTGCTAGGCTCTGCACTCACACAGTATGGCCTTGGCCACATGGGAGAGGTTTTCCTGTACAACCTTCAGTGTGAATCAAAAGCGATCTCATTACACCAGTATAGCCCCTCTAGATACGCTGTCCTCTGGGACAAGAGGAGCTTTTGGGAAGGTGTCACTTGGGAAGGAGTTTAAGCTAAACTGAGAAAGCAACGTATACCAGACTCCATGGCGGGGTAGTACTGTCTGACTATACCTATATAACTGCATCTAGATCTCTGCCCTCTGGACACAAGGCCGCTGAGACAGTGCCTGGTCTGACGGGTTATAACCAGAATAGCCAAGAGAGACAAAGAGTTGGAGGGGGTGTGATTTGCCCCAGGGTGCTAGCAGGGCAGAGGTAGGAATAGACCCCAGGCTGGAGGCCCACTCCAGCCACCAGAGCCTCCTGGCACTGCAGACACATGCCTGAAACAAACAAGACCGTGAGATCATCTCCACAAGCTGCTACAACTAAACACACCCCCCAGCCCACGAGCTGAGGGAGGCAGCTGAAGCCAGAGCTTTCCATTCCCTGACATCTCTTGGCTCACTTCCCTGCCTCAGCATCAGCCACAGCTTCTCAGGTTTCTCTCGGGGCCTCCCACCCCCGGATTTTGTTTCTGAATGGTTGGGATGAGGGATGTGCCAGCTGATTTTGCACAACTGCCCTCGGCCCATTCTGAGCACCGTGGATGGCTCCTCGGCAGCCCTTTGTGCTTCCCAAGAGCTCTTCTTGTGTCTGAACAAAAAGCCATCTTCTTACTGAATGGAGGGACAAAAGCCGCCCACAGTCGGGCCTCATTAGAGCCCCCTTGACAGAAACAATGGAGGTGGCTGCATCCCAGAGCGGGTTCCCCTACAGGAGCGTGTGGGGTGGAGGAGGCTGCAAGGCAGGCAGGGGGGCCTGGGGAAGCTCATGGGATGAATTGATTCGTTCTGTTGTCAGTATTTTCTTCTACCCCACTCCTCTCTACCAGATGGAGCACCTGCCAGTCATGCCTCGACCTTCCCTGTCCCTCCCCCTGCCTTCTCCATGGGGTCGTGCCTCCCCTCCTGCCCACACCACGCCTGGGATGAGCTGGCACCAAGGAAGTGGGATGAGTTGGCTTAGCTAACCCATAGGAGACACAGGCTCAGGATCAAACAAGAGCAAGGTCATGAGTGCATCTGCTCCCTCCCTCAGGAGGGAAAGGGGCCAGCAGATTTTGTCACAAGCTTCTCCCATAGCTACAGATCCTGAGACCCCTCCCTGCCCAGGAGCCAGCCCTACTGGCCCTACTCTGTACTGCACTGCAGCTCTGTATTGCACAATAGTAGACCCCATTGTGCTAGGTGCTGTACAAGCGAATAGTGAGAGACAGACCCTGCCCCAAAGAGTTGCCAGGCTAAAGCATACAAAGCATGGGAGGAGAAACTGAGGCACAAAGTGGGGAAGTGACTTGCCCATGGTCATACAGCAGCTCAGTGGCACAGCTGAGAGTAGCCCTGAGGTCTCCTGACTGATCTCCTAGCTCCATACCATACTGCCTTCCCCTTGCTTTGGCTGACTTGTCCCAGTTGCACCATTTCACTCAGCACTGCATCAGTTCTGCTTGCCTGCATGGCCAGTCCATGCTGCCTGTGGCATCTGTCCCATCTGGCCAACTGACCAGCCCAGCCACAGCAAGCCATCTCCTGACAGCTGTTTCCTCAGTGGCCTAATGGATAAGGCATTGGCTTCTAAAGCCAGAGATTTGTGGGTTCAAGTCCCATCTGGGGTGAAAATCAACTGCTGTTTCTTTCTGCTACCCTTGCTGCACATGTGATCCACTGACAGACTTGCTCTGTGCCCTGTATTCCTCAGCAGGTCTCCTCATAGGCCTGTGCAGCTCAAAGGGTTCCGCCTTCCTGGTTTTCAGCTGTGCATGACCCCTGATCCCCTTGCTGTGCCTACTAGGTGCCCTCTACCAGCCCCTGAGATCTTTCTCAGCTGATACTGGTTCTCATACAGGCATGATTCTTGTTTTAGTCCATGAGGATTTTGCTTTGCATAGGGACTGTAGGAAAAATGAGACTCTGCTCTACTTATCCTCCCTGGGGAAGGATGAGCTGGGGGGAAAAGTACAGCACTAGGAATGGGAAGAATTAGGTTGTACTCCTGGATCTGCTGGGCATGTCATTAACCCACTCTGTGCCTCAGTTTCCCTGGACATAAAATAAGGCTGATGACCTTGGTCTGTCACTGGGATGTGATCAGCTAATGTCTGCAAAGCACTGTGAGAAAGGCACAGCATCCTGATGACATGCCAACATATCGATTGCCCTCCCCCGAGCCCCAGGACTGCCCTGCTAGCCGACTGTGTGCAAACAGGCCCTTGCCAGCTAAAGAAAGAGAAGCCAGGGATTACCCAGTGTCTGGTCCTGGGGAACACAGGAATCCAATGTGGAGGACCTGGGAGCTGCATGCACAAGTATCAGGCAGACCTAGATGTCCCTGCCACTGTGCATGTGTTTGGAACATGGGCCAAGGGAAGGACCAGGAGTGGATTCCTGCCATGATCCGGAACGGGCTCTGGAGCCAGCAGGCAGGAAAGTAGGAACTTGAGCTGGACTTTGTTTTCAGTTGAAAATACGTCCTTGATTTGAAGGAGCAAAATCTTTGACAGCCTCTGGTGCTGGAAGAGCTGAGCTGGGTCTTTGAAGCTGTCGCATCCCAGGCTGTGATAGTATTAGGGTCTGGTAGCAAAACCGAGTCAGGTGCAAAACTCAGGCCCCTGCAAAACTCAGGCTCCAGGTGCTCTATTAGCACACTGGTAGCAGATGCAAATCACATGCAATGGAGCCACAAAGCCAGAGCACAGGGAGGGAGGACCCAGGGGTGCACGGAGCTGGTGCCTGCCATGCATCCCCTGCAGAGACCCTGGTTGCAAAGAAGATGGTTGGGTGAAGATTTGCACCCCCAGGGCAGGAGGGGCTAGTGCGATGCTGCTGTATTTTGCAAGGCTGCTTACTCTCTCTGCCATGAGGCTCGCTCTCCTCCTCTGAAACCGCTCTGCTCCATGGGTCTCTGGTGCACCTGGCAGGCAAATCCTTTCCTGCCAACCAGTGCAGCAGCTGGGGCTGCTGGGAAGCCCCTTTGGAGGGGCTGCTTGGCTCCCTCCTTTCCCAGCACACTCCCCAGGGGGAGGGGAGGCTGGCATTGGAGAGACTATACCTTAGGGAGCTGCTTAAAGTCTGATCCTGCTGGGGCCTAATTGTAACGCCTGACCCAAACCCTGTTATACCATAGCCAGGCAGAACCTGACCTGAGGCCCAGAGTGCCGAGGAGTTTTCATATCCGACTGGCCTGAACATGACACCTCTAGTTGGCTTGGGGTTGGGTGCTCCTTCCTCGGCCTAGGGGCACTGTGTTGTTGGGGGTGCTGGGTTTGGGAGGATTCAGAAGCCTTGACTGCTTCTCCGATGTCCTGGCCAAACTCCACTTGGGCAATAAAGTGCTGAGTCCCCATCCCACTCCAGCCATCCCTCGTGTCCTCCATCAGTGCGGTGTTTGGCTCTGGCTGGACAGGGAGTGTGGCACCAGTGACAAGCCTCAGCACAGATGAGTCATGCTGCTATCTGGTGCGACTTGCACTGGGTTAGCCTCTCCGGGACAAAATCCCTGGCAAAGAAAGGACCAAGATGGTGTCATCATGGCTTTTGCATTACACCCCAAAGCAGTCTGTAATCTAGGGCGGTTGGAGTAAAACATGCCCCCTACATATTAATGTATTGGACAGAGCCTCAGCTGGCGTAAATTGGAGTAGCTCTAGATCTGGCCCATTGAAGTCAATGGAACTATGGTGATGTACTCCAGCTGAGGATCTGTCCCCTTGCAAAGTGTTTGAGTGCGTGCAGAGCCCCCCTAGACCTTATCTGCATGCTGCCCTTTGGGGAGGAGGAACTTCAACTCAGCTGACGGGGAGTTGCTCTGGGTTCACCCAGGCCAAGCTGCCGAGCAAAGCTCCACAGCAATGCAGCCTGCTCTCCCCAGGCCATCAGGCTGGGGATGAGTTTCACAGTACAAAGTACTAGTTCTTGGGAGAGCTGAACTGCGGTGGACTGAGCAGCAGGGCAAGCCAGGCAGCGAGCTGCAGGGAGAGTGGGTGACTGTAGATTACACCTGTACAGAAATCTAACCGGAGTGCAGCCAGGGCGGTGCATGCTGGGCAGGCATCAGCCAGGCCCGGGAATCCTCCTCAAGGACAGGGAGAAGGAGAAGGCTGGGCTTTGCTACTGGTGTAAATCAGGCATCAGGAGAGTTACATACTGGTGTAAATGAGAGGCGAATTGGACACAGCATGTTTAAATACAGTGGCTTCCAGGCACCGCCTTTGCTAGCGCACCCCTCCGGCAACCAGGGCCGGCTTTAGGCCTATTCCACCAATTCCTCCGAATTGGGCCCCGCGCCTAAGAGGGCCCCGCACCCAGTGAGAATCCCTTCCCTGGCTAGAGGCGCCTTTTTAATTTTTACTCACCTGGCGCTCTGGGTCTTTGGCAGCACTTCAGCAGTGGGTCCTTCAGTGCCGCCGAAGACCTGGAGCGAGCAAAGACCCGCCAGCGAAGTGCAGCCAAGGACTCAGAGCACCGCCCGGTGAGTACAAGCCCCACGTGTTTTTTTACATTTTTTTTTTTTTTAGTCATCCTGGCCAGGGCCCATCGAAACTGTTTGAATTGGGCCCCGCACTTCCTAAAGCCAGCCCTACCGGTGACTCTGTGCCTCCCCATGCTGGCTGTTCTCTAATCTGTCCATTTCTGACCCGCCTTATCTCAGCCCAATCAGTTGCGTGACCTGTCTGAATGCTTCAGGCTTTGTTCTTCTTCCACAGGGGGCAGAGAGGGAGAGTGAAAGAGATGAGGGCTGGCAGAGCCAAAAGGAGAGAGCTGAAGGAAAGAGAAAGAGACACTGGGAGCAAGGGGGCAGAGAGCAGCCAATAGATGAATGCACGCGGAAGAGAAAACCATTGTAGGAGAGCATGAGACAGAGATGGAGAAACAGAGACATTAAGTATATCTCAGAGCAAGGGAAACAGCCAGATCTGGATACAGTCAAGGGAGGCAGCCAGGGGCCTTGTACCAGTGGGAAGCACAACAGGAAGTAGTTTGACCCATGCAATCTCTTAACCCTAGTCATACCACACTGGGTAGTGCAGTTTGGTAGAGAGATACGCACACGCTTAGCATGAGACACGTGGTTGTCAGCTTATATTACTGGCACGTCAAAGGAAACACCAAGCAGGATTCGTGCACCCTGCTGCAGCACCCCGGCGTGTCTTATTACTTGTACTGGAAGCATCACTGTTCACATCCACTAGTATAAATCCCGCCCCTAGCCTAGGCAGTGGGAACTTGCTACCAGGACACCACTGGGAGCTCTGGACCCCCACATATGTGAAACTCTACAAAAAAAAAGGTCTTCCAATGTGCCATACTCCTTCTCTGCAGTTCTCCTCCAGCCCCTGCCAGTCAGGGACTTAGGGGCATCTGCCACTGACTTTCTCTCCTGACTCCCGTCACCACTCAGAGGTGGTTGCAGCCCAT